>NW_004567124.1:17095817-17156337 GCF_000260355.1 Condylura cristata | reverse complement strand
GAAAACCTACTAGGAAAAAAAAAAGGAAAGAAAAATATATCAAGGAGAGAAGTCAATGGTCCTCAGGAGGCTTAAGCGCTAGTCTCAGTTTGGCCATCAATTAGCTGAGACAATAGAAGTCACTTATGGTTTTGGGGTCTCATTTTTGCCTCCTATTTAAAAAGTAACTGATTTATAATTTTCTTGACTACTGGAACACCAACACCTACTCCTAGATGAAAATATAGCACAAAACAGATCAAAATTTGAAACATACTCAATTTAGCAACATAATTTCTGCTAAAAATCATGTATTGTTGCTGGGTTCTAGAAAAGTTTCCTTAATTAAGTATAGCCCAAATAAGAAGACAAATGCCTTGTTATTTTAAACTAAAAGGATTTAAGTATATTATATTAAAACAAACAAAAAAATATGTCTCTCCCTGGTGGCGCAACAGGTTAAAGTACCACATTATGAAGCTCTCTGAAGCCACTGCAGTAGGAATTTGATCCCCTACCAGGGAGCTGACTCCACAAGGCACAGCAGACTTCTCCTGTCTCTCCTGCTGCTCCCCTCAACAGTGTATTTCAGTAGATCTGCCTGAATCTGGTGAATCATCTCTAGTGAATCATCCCACCACACCTCTGGCCAGTTCTAAAAGCATAAATAAATAAACTTTTTTTTTTAAGATTTATTTATCTGTGTATACAGAACTGGGGTACAGGCCAGAGGCTTAGGGGTGGCGAGAGGCCTCACCAGAGACAGAGTGGGAGCAGAACAGGCAGATCGACGAAGTACACTGCTGAGGGGAGCAGTGGGCGGGTCAGGAGAGGTCTGCCACACCACATGGTCACCTCCGGGGCAAGCGGGAATCGAACTCATGTGGAAGTGGCTCTAGCTTCTCAGTGCTGTGCTTTAACCCGCTGTGCTACCAGGGAGGGCCAATATACCTTTTTTTAAAAAAATGATCTAATTTTTAGTAATTAGAAGGTGCTTTTTTATGTAAGTTTGCCAGGGGACATAAGGGACAGGGAAAATGTTAGATCATTTCTTTATTGTCTAATTTGGGTAGGGCAGAGACACTAAACTCAGCAAGTAACAAATTGCATAAAACAATTTCATTTTGTTCTTCAGACCTCTAACATTCAAGTCAAAATAGAAGTATTCTTAATGGCCCTCCCTGATGGCGCAGAGGGTTGAAGCACAACACTAGGAAGCTTAAGCCACTTCCACATGAGTTCGATTCCCGCCTGCCCCGGAGGCGACCACATGATGTGGCAGACCTCTCCTGACCCGCCCGCTGCTTCCCTCAGCAGTGTATTTCGTCAATCTGCCTGTTCTGCTCCCCACTCTGTCCCTGGTAAATCCTCTCACTCTCTGCTTCTCTGGCCTGTACCCCAGTTCTGTATGAATAAATAAATCTTAAAAAAAAAAAAAAAGAATACTGCTACTGTCTGTTTAATCTATGAATTCTTAAATGCTACTTAGAAAATCAAGAACATAGTTGGCAGGACAGTTCAACTTGGATGAGGTTGATTTCTGATTGATAATGGCTTAAAATTGCTAATATCTTGAAAATGTCTAACCTAGCCAGTTAAAACTATACATATCAAAGAAAGCTGAAAGAAAACTTAAAATATTAAATGACTTTTCTATTTATCAGTATTTACTAACATAGGACAAAGGAACCACTAGCAATTTAAAAAATAATCTCACAAATTATTCCCTTTAAAATTAGAGTTCCTGAAGCATACTCTGCTGTCTAGTTTCTATCTTATGATATAATTGGTGCAGAGGTAAGTGGAGAAAGGTTCTCTGAATAAAGGCTTGTAAAGGTCTGCCAACAGATTATAGTCCATGTGTGTGACTGGGAAGTTCAAAGTTTTACTGTGATATATGGATCATGTAATGCCAAAAGGTTATATGATCTGATTCCTAAACAAATATTTCAGCATTTGTACATCCAAGGAAAAATTGTTTTCTTCAAAATAAACATCCTTGTTACTGTTCTCTAAAAATATCTAAATTTCATTTCTTTAGCCAATAAAATTTGGAATGATAAATCAGACATGATACTGGGAGCTTTGAAAAATGGGAAACTGAGAAAGCCAGTAAGTAAATATGACCACAAAAGGTACAAACCAACAAATGAAGAGTCACCACACATCAAAACCTACCCCCTTCAGCAGCCCCTCTAAATAAAAGTAAGTTCATTCTAGTTTTTGTTCTGGGAAGGCCATGCATTTCTCATTATGACTGTACTTTCCAAATTGCCTTTTTGTTGTTGTTTCTAAATAAATCCATTTTGTGGAATAATTGGTTGCTTTTTGCTCACAGTCAACAAATCATTTGTATATAATAACAAATGACATTTGAATACTTCTCAAGGTGTTTCCTCATCATGAGATTTTTCCCTTTATAATAATTCATTTTTTTATTCTCTTTCTCTCTTTTTTCACTACATTAGATGATAAGTTCTTTGGGGACAAAGAACTTACTTGTCTTAATAGATTACTTGTCTTAATAGCTCCAGTACTCAGAATATACAGTAATAATACAACTAAAACTGTATATGACATTCACTATGTCTCAGGAAGTAGTCTAAATACACTATACTTACTAAGGTGTTTAATCCTTACAAACCCTTCAGATAGATACCATTTTCATTCTCATTTAACAGATGGGAAACTGGGTTATATTGAGATTCAGTGACTTGTCCAATCCCCAAAGTGGAACAGCCAGAGAAACTTGGCTCCAGAGCCATGCTCTTAACCCCTACACTATACTGCCTAGCACAGTGTCTGGGATATAGACGAAAGCTATTAGATGTTTGCTGAATGATCTCTGTGTGTAAATTATTACTACCATGAAAAGAACATAGTTCCTCACCAGCCAATGGAAATTTCTATTCCAAAGGACAGATTGGCTATAAGTCATGTTTGTTACAGTCCCTAATATTTGCATGCAAACCTCTATTAGGTTACTAGTAAAGCAATAAAAAAAACCAAGGTTCAGTAATTGTCATAAAAACATGATTAAATACCTTCTAGTTCACCAATTTTTTTGGCAAACACTTTCAGTTGCTTTTTCAGTTTCCGGACAGTCTTATCTTGTTTTTCAAGTTGTTCCATCAAATCCTAAAGATCAAAATGAAACATATATTAGAAAGATCAAAATAGGCCCTCTAAAATGCACAGAAGGAAAGCAGACACAAAATTGCAGAAATAGCAATGTTAGTTTTACATAAAAGCTCTAAAAAAGCTCGCTGGTGGAGCCACCACCTGGCTCAAACTGGCAGGCATGGGAAATGTGGCTACAATAAAAGCTAAACGTTAAAATAGCAATGCCATAAAATCCTTTACAGTGTGATAGATAGCAGGATCCCCAGGGACTCTTTTCTGGCAAGCTCCATGTGGGTAAAACAATTAAATTCTCATAAAATGTACTGCTACTCTAGCAGAATATTTTTTTTTTTAAGGGGGAGAGGCAAAATAAATTTTGATGAATTCACAAAAAGTTTTATGGGTAGTCTTAAGGATGACTGAGAACAGGCAAGGGTTTTAGCTGACTCCTGTGTATGTGAGCAGTCTCTATGACTCAATGTCTTTGGAGATGCTAAAATTAGGCTTTTAAGACAGGTCAAGAATTTTGAGAAATAAGTAGTTAAGTTGAAAATATAAGCACAGAGAATTGGACCTAGGACCAAGTGGTAGGAGGCATAAACCAAATGTAAAATCACAGGTGATAACATTTTGCTTATCAGGGGTAAGGGGTAATTCTGAATACTTTATGCAAAAAAATACAAAAACATAAGCAGTGCATTCAAGAGAAGATTATAAAAATCTATGGTAAATGCTTTTCTATTGAACTATGAATTCTCTAAAATGACAGGCATAGTTAAAAGGTCAATATTTAAGACAAAAGTGGACAACACCAGATTCAGAACTTAAAAGGGCAATGAATCATTTTATGTATGGTTGTACAGGTTTTGGAAAGAAAAGCATTTACAAATGCAAATGTTCATTCATTCTCCAATTTTGACAGGGCAGGTTTAGATACGACAGCAATGATTCAAGGAATGGCTGCTAACATTCACAGTGTTCAGCTGTGTATCTTTTGAAAACACATTTTGCTTCCATCACACTGTAAGCCTAGCATTAATAACCAATCAAAGGTGACACATGGACATAGGACACTGACAGAGCTGACACATTGGCTAAAAGACAGTTGTGGAAAGAAATAGTTTCTATGAAAGTTTTTGAAGAGACTTCCTGGGCAGAGGTAAGCAGCAGTGTTCTTTTCAGTCACAAAGAGCTAAAGTAGTGAGGAAAATAACAGAAATGCACTCTGTATGTACATACAATCATCCGTTTGTAAAGTGAAATCCGATATGATTGATACTTCTTAGGGTCATCTGCATATAATTCCTCAAAATACTGAAAAAACAGGCACAATGGATATGTGTGTCTGAGGGAATGCTACCTCAGCAAAATCAATTTTAAAATATTTTGAAACACAAATGATGAAACTACAGACTCCAAAGGCTCTGCTTCGTCCCTGGCCCTTGCTCTCTGACCTTTCTCAGACAGATGATTCTAATAATACTTAATTTACATCTATTTTGCCATGCTCAGAGCAAACAGGCTACTGCCAATACACCATCACCTGGCAGGCCACAGAGAAGTGATAAGACTCCTCAGATAAGGGCGATTTTTCACTTTTCAGATCAGTGCAACCACATTTTTTTCTTTTTGCTGCTGACAGCAGCAGCAAGAGTGGGGAAGATATATAAAATAAAGGTGATGATGATGGCCAACACTGGTACCCTTGTCTGAGGCTGGAATGTCTAATGAGAAACTGTGCACCTTCATTCCCTGAGAGGCAGCATGGGGGAAGGCTTGGGGCATGTGCACCAGGGGAGGGAGCAAGTATCTTTCTGTTTGTGTTGGCAGACAGGTAGGTAGGCAGGTTTGGCAGCACAGTTTCCATGAATACTAAGCCTAAGTCTACTGTTGCTTTAATATTCTGCTCCAGTGTTTCTTAAGGAAATGTGCATTAAGATTAAAGAACTATAAATATTTTGAAAAGGTGCCTCATTCCCTGTACTTATGCTTGAATCTATTCTCCAAATTGGTAGTCAATGTAGTGCCCAAAGCAGCTGCTGACACACAAAAGGCTCACACAACCTACTAATTAGACTCTACCAACTTAGAATTCAGGTATTTACTTTTGAATTAGCTATGAACAACTGCTGAAAAAATTAACTGCAGATAAAGTTACAAGAGAAATGCTTAATCAACCTAATTAAGAAACTCTGGAAATCTGCCACACAGAAGCAGGTTTCACCGTATTTTAAGACAATCATGTATAAGCATGGAATTTGCAGGTTGAACAGTTGTTATATTATTCAGTAATTTTTATAAATTCTTAGGCATCAATACATTGTTAGTTTAATTTAAGCAATGATATATTTGAGCGTAGTAAGAGGACATTAAAGAAATTCTATGATTCAGAAGACCAACTCTCCCCAATTAGCAATACTTGAATCACTTTGGAAAGAGTGTAACAGTGCCCTAACCTCCCTCTCCCATTCCCACAAAAGAGTCTCAAGCAGAAAGCTGCCCTCAGAGGGAGAGACCGGTTGTGAAAAGAATACCTGTGGGTTTTGCTTCTAATTAATATAAAAGATGACATCAGAAAACTATTTTTAATGTAAATGATCATTAATGAAGTTATGGAGGGATAATTGTGTTTGTTGAAACTTCAGAGAAAATACAAACAATTTTATTATAGGTCACTAAACCCTGAATTAATGCAATTCACCATAGCATTTCTCAAAACCAGGTTGATACTATAATATAGATGTATAAAAATGTGAAATTATAACTTTTCAATACTTAATAACATAAGTGTTTGTTAAACTTAGTAAAGAATCTGTAATAAAAATTATTTTGTGACTAAGAAAAAAATATTTTAGAAAATAGTTTCTGTAAAAGAAAGAAAAAGGAAACGTAGTACTCTGTACCAGGATTCAGAATCTAGCAACGGAAAGTATCTATTTATTGTACAGATTCTGTTAAGAAAAATAAGAAATGAACGAACCTCATTCCAGCCCTGTGCCCCTCCTCCCTGATGTGGGCAATCCATCCAATGTCGACTAAAAGGCCCTGAGTGGTTCTGCCACCAGCCTTCTCTGACCATAATGCTAACCCACTTATCTGCTAGGGATGGAGAAACCTTGGTGGCTGCTTGGGGACCAATGGTAAACAAAGCTTATCCCCAGTCTCTGTCATGACAACCATATAACAAACCTTCTGGAACAGCAGAGAAACTGTGCATGGAAGATTTCCAAAACCCAACCACATTTGGTGATTACATTGCAGACCCTCCATGTTAGCTCTGGGAGCGACGAGATGCTCAAGAACCTTTTGTGAGAAATACAAGCTGTGCACAAGCCTTCCCCACTTCAACCAACAGTCATATTTTCCTTATTCTATCAACTAGAGAATAAGAAGATAACAAGGGAGTCTTTCCCAGGCAGAACCAAAAGTGGAGAAAACTAGGACGATCTCCTATGAGCCACCTGCGGCAGATGTGAGGACCCTGGCACCTCTCCTTACCAGGTTTTCGTTGGTCAGCCGGGTGATCTCATGCTGCAGGCTGGCCTCAATGCGGGCCTCTGGGGGCAGCTGCAGGTTCTGGGCCAGCAGCTGCTGTTGCCGGTTGTTCTCCTCCTTCAGGCTCTGTATCTCCCCACGGAGAGCCTCAGCTTCATTCTCATGGCTTCTCTTCTGCGACTGGAGCTGGGATTCCAGAAGCCTGTGGAGAATTCACGAGAGGGGAGTGACATTCGAGTCTCGAACTGGTGGAAGTGAGGCTTGATGCTCATTTTCAAGGTCAGGGAACAGGCTACTCTGTAGCATCTATGCAACTCCTGACTTCATTCAAGTCGAGAAACTCGAACAAGGGCCACAAATGGAAACCAATACTTTCACATTTATGTCTTTCTGGGTTATTGCCCTGCTATAAAAATATAAAGAATACAAAGTTCTCAAAGGTCTTAAGACCTTAAGAATGGGAGACATTTAGATCTTTTGAAAAGTTCATAGGAAATGAGGACCAAAAGAATCAATGGAAAGACATAGCTTTCATCTGATCTACTGTCTTGACAAATGGGCATTTAAGTTGCAAAGACAGTACTCTGGGTTCAAAATAACTGCTCTAGTGAGGGGCAAGATTATAAACTCCAGGTCTAATTAAATATGCATCTAAAAATTTCACAGTTACTAATTTCAGGTAGAGGTTGGAACCAAGGCCCTATTTTTATTTTCTACTCTTATCTCTAAAGAACAGAGAGGCTGGCGTGCTACTGTGAACTATATACAGCTTTTCGCAAATTCAAACAGATATTTCTGAAATTTTATGTACATAAATTTTAAATTTATCGTCTTCTCTCTCCTTATAAGCCTCTGTATCAGTAACAGAATCCTAAGAAGACTTGGTTTTAGAACATAAACATTAACAGGGCCAACATATTAGTTACTGCTTCTCGGAGCATACATATAAGCCAGCTGTGCCTGTAAGTAAGACCAAGGGGTCTGTAGTGAGAATCCCAAGAGAGATATATCATCGTCCATTTACAGTGAACCCACAATTCTACATTCACCCCCTTTCCAAACACAAAACAAAGTTATGGTTAGGAATTAACATGATAAAGGGAAAGATGCTTATTCTAATCCTATTGGTAATCAAATGCCACTGTAAGCAAACTTATGATCAGACTAAAAATATTCAGTGATTACAAAATTTCCAAAGAATCTGAACCAATAACAGCACAAAATAAATGACAATGGTTTATGATGAAAACAGAGTAAGCAGAAGCCCCCTGAACAAACAGCATATTAAGTATTTTTAAATTTTAATCACTAAATGGTATATTTACAAGATTTTAAAGATAATTAGCGGAGCATCTGTAGAAAGGTGTTGTTTCAAGTTTGCTGTTTCCTAACTATATTTAACATATTGAATTTGGGTAATTATTTTGAACTATAGAAATGTATGAAACCCTCTGGATTTGCTGTTTTACAAATTTGGATTTCACAATAACCACCTAGAATGCAAAGCTATGTACTTAATAATTCTGTTGGCAGCATGATAAGAATACATAAAAATGCTGTCACATTGCCACAGGCACATCCATCCTAAGGATTGATCCTTATTTCAAACAAGAAACCACTATTTAAACAGTAGGTATTAGTCTTTCAGTAGTTTGATGTCGAGTTGAAAGGTTTTGTTCTTTTTCCAAATCAGACAGAAATACAAGTCTTCACTCGCAAGTGAAGTGCTCACTCACAAGTGTCTGAGAGAACAGACACTGAGGTATAGCATACTTCACTAAAGCACCTTGTATTTACCATCTAGGCCTTTTAGCTTTAATAACATCTGTCCATGGAGAAGGGTTTTAAGATGGTGCCCAGCTGAAGGTTCTAAAAACTAATTTACCCAGGAATAATGCATGCACAGAAATAGAGAAGTTAAAGTCAGGAAGCCACTGTTAGTAAGATAAGCAACAAACTAATAGCATTCCATTGTGAGGAGACAAATATAACCTGTTGGCTTGTTTTAACCCTTCATAAACCAGCCACAGCTCTCCATCCTCATTCAACTCATGGCAATCCATAGCAGATGATCTTCCATGCAAAAGAAACAACAATGCAAAACACAAAGGGATACAGGATGGTAATGAGATGATGATGTCAAGAGCAGCACATGGTATTTCAATATTTTATTTAGTCACTAAGACTGTTTTTTATTAAGTACAGATGACTTTAAGACAGTAACACAATAATTATTTTAGGTTATTTTCTTTAAAGGGTAACATGTAACCTGATATACAAATGGGTAGAAATTAGAACAAAAGCTACTTTACCTGCAAAATAAGAAATGACTAAAAAGGTAAGAAAAAGGTCCTGTTTTAATTCATTTAGCAGAGTAATTTTATGTGCCACATATTAGAGACTAACCACAAAGGTTACCTACATATAGAATGAAAGCTTCAGTTATTTTCTTTATATGGCAATTGTCATCACAATCCATTTCAAAATGAAGTTTTAAGTCTTCTGGGTAGGAACTAGGAACTTGTTTTAAGTAAATAAAATCTGATTTCCTATATTAAGAATTGCTTCCAAAAATTTTAAAGGAGCAACTTACAAAAAGAATATGCTTAAAGTTCTTATTACATGACTTTTAAAAGCATTTTTTTGAATAAAAATGTAAAGACCTGGAGAAACTGCTTTTATATTAAAGACATGATACATGTTAGTAAATGTATATATAATTCATAAATAACATTGGCAAAGTTGATTACAGTTTTTAATCCCTACGGTATAAAGATAGCTGTGGGCATTTGCTAGGTGTCAGATATTGTTCCATATGCTTTTGCATGTATTATTTCATTAACTCAATCAGTAACCCAGAAGGTCATTTTCCATGCTGCAGAGGAAGTGAGGTATCTGTTGCACCACCACAGCAGTGGAGCCCAGAGCTATATGCCTCCAGGATCCAGGTCAGTCCCACTACACTCTGGTGTTCACATAAAAGAAATACGAAGGCACGCCCTTCTATTTCCACCTATCATTTCTCCTTTAAGAATTGATTTGTTTGCATTGTCTCTATTGTATATCTCAGCCTACATATCTCTTGTGTTCCAGACCTACCTTTTCAACTGGCTAATAGATTTCTCTCCTTGGATGTGTTCCTAGATCCATTGATTCAGTATTTGTAAATCCACTATCTCCACCCTGCAATTCCCTAAAGACCAGACTGATCATGAAATGGCATCACCACATAGCATCCACAGCTGACAAGTGAAAAGTCACCCTTCATGATTCCCTATCTCTCATCCACTTGCCCAGCAAAGCATAAGGTTTACTGACCTCATCTTCTTATGTACCTTTCAAAGTGTCCCATTTTTCTTAATCCAACAGCCAATCAAGTCCAGATCACCAAAATCAGTCACTGAACGGTGGTAATGACCTATTTTGGATTTCAACTTGTTCTTTGACAATCTATTCTTTAACATTACAGCCAGGGCTAGTCTCCTAAAACTCAAATCTCTTCATATCATCCTCCTACTTACTTAAAAGTTTTTAACAGTTTCCACTGTCACTGGGGTTAAGTCCAAATCCTCTTGGCTGTTCCCCAACAGCAGATAAACTTTGACAGTAAGGACTGCACTGACCTTGCTTACTGCTATAGTCCCAGGGCCTCACATGAAGAAGGCATGAAATACATATCCGGAGAGCAGACGGATGAATAGCATGGCACTGCTTTATCTAACATTCTTAGAAGATAAGCTTATCATTTATATTCATAAGTTAAAATCTAAGTTTAGCTAAATACTTTTATAATCATTCCTACCACTGCTCCTAAAATAGACGAGTACCTCACAATATGCATAGCAATATTCTTTAGTTTGAGAAGTATTTCTGTACAATAAAGCTGATACAGAATATCAGACCAAGAATGCACATTATCTCCAGAATTATCTTTCCCTGTGATCATCACTGGCTATGCCATTTTGGGCATGTATTCTTTTAAGTTCAGAGCTCAATACTAAGATACTGTTGGGAAGTAGGAAGGTGGAAGTAATTCCAAATAGGAGCCTTCCATCTGTGGTAATCTTGGCTACAGGAGAAAATTTACTGAAACTTTAGTCACTTAGTGACTGCAAATCCTGTTCTTTCAGTCAGTCCACCAAAGGCTCATAAGTTGTAGTGACTGAAGGGCCATCTGCAACTACATTCATGTTTAGGGTAAATGCATTAATATAGAGTTAGATTTTTCTCAAAACACCTTAGAAATGTGACAATGATTTGGTCTCAAAATTCTATGGTTCCATCCTAGAAGTCATTTTTTAGAACCGTACACGCAACACTGATGTGGACTCCAGATACTTCATCACTTCTCTTCACACTAAGTTTCAATTATGAAAACTGCAGTATAATCATCTTCAATATCAAATGTGAGTAACAACTCAAGATAGTCCAATAGTAAGCACAAAATTTTCTTAAGGAAACCTCTCAAGGCTAAGACCTTAAATAGAAAAATAGACTGAATGTAAAAGATCATTTCCTTTGGCATGTATCATCAATAATGCTACCTTAACTTATAAATAAGACTTTAACTGGGACTATGTCAGGGATCTTGAATTTCCTTTGAAGATCAGTTGACGTCTAATAAAGCAATGCACAAACATTTTGACTTACTATATAAGTTGACTAAAGACTAAATGTACGTAGAATTTAACCAAAATGAACTAAAAAAATCAACTTACCTGTTTGTTTCTTTCAAACCAATGTATGCTTGTGCTATTTCACCTTTATCTTTCATTTTTTGTACATCTTCCAGAAGTATTGTGGAATCTGTCATTGTATTCTGATGGAAGAAATGACACATTTCCACAGTAAGATTTAGCTGAAAAGCTTTGGAACACATAAGAAATATTTCTTTCCCCTAGAACTTCTTTCCTCTACTATACGTCTGCCCAACAGAGTGAGTTCTAGCCTCAACTTAACTACAGAGGGGAGAGGTGCACAGTAGCTGAAAAAAGGCCCTTTCATTCCCTGTTGAGAATCCCTAATGCTCTGCTACAAAAGGAGTCAGATGTTAGATGCTTCTCCACTGGAAATAAAATCACTGAGCAGTTATGTGTGTTTACATTATGTGAAATGTATACTTTTTTTTTTTAAAGATTTATTTATTCATACAGAACTGGGGTAAAGGCCAGAGATGTGGAGGGTGAGAGGATTCACCAGAGACAGAGTGGGGAGCAGAACAGGCAGGCTGATGAAGTACACTGCTGAGGGGAGCAGCGGGTGGGCCAGGAGAGGTCTGCCACACCATGTGGTTACCTCCGGGGGTGGGCAGACAGGGATCGAACTCATGCGGAAGTGGCTTTAGTTTCTTAGTGCTGTGCTTTAACCCGCTGCGCCACCAGGGAAGGCCAAAATGTATACTTTTTAATATAGAAAGTAATAACAGTCTATATAGCACAAGAGCAGTAACTAGGCAAGAACAGCAAATAATTATTTAATATAATGCTATTCTTTTTATTACTTCTAATCAGTAATAACAAAATAAATGCTCAAGAAAACACAAAGTTAGAGATAAAGCTCATTTTTCCAATAAAAACTTGGTATAAAAAAAGGTGTTGTTCTGATCATATGCCTCAGCAAAACTGAGTTTTTTTCTCACATCTTCATACATATGTGTGTGTGGTATATATATATATATATATATACATATATATATATGAGAATAATTTAATTCCTTGTAAATATCTACCATCTGCTGTTATTCAATTCTTTCTTCCTGTTACAGCACATCATTGTATATGAGCTTTGAAATAAACATCTGGCAGGTCAGAATTACCAATGACTCTGTATAGAGAGGATTTTTCTGCTAACATTTTAACTTCCTTTTCTATTTTTCTTTTTTTGTCTAATCTGATTGACAACCAATGCAATGTGAAAACCTCTCTATATCTCTAAAACCAAGACAAGAACAAACAATAAGAACTAATGACCTCATTTTATTTATCTAAATAGACAAATCCTTTAGTCAATGTTTGCTTTAAAACCAGGTATTAATAATAAGTGGAGTTAACAGAACACACTTCAATACTATGATACTTGGGACCAGTTCTAAGATAACTATAATGTCAAATGGAAGCCTGTAAATATTTGTTTTTAAATTTCAATGTTTTACAGAAATATCCTTTTAAAAAATCCAAGTTTTTTCCTAATGCTGACTTTTTGTGAGTTTATAAACATTTTCTTAGAAAATAACAAATATAGTTTGAAAAAGCTATTAACAAGAGCTTTTACATTTTACTGAGTATTAGGATCTTTCCCATAATCACCACAAACAACATCTTTAGTTATGTTTCATAAAAACCAGGTACATGTTTTATAAAATAATTCTTTCTCTTTTCCTAAAAGGTAGAAAGGTAGAAACATCTTTCTGTTCTATAAAGGGCCATATTTAGATTTTTAAGTTTTAAGCAACATATTTCAAAGATACAGCTTCTGTATTAAATAAAGCTACAAATATTCTAGATACAGCTTCTGTATTAAATAAAGCTACAAATATTCTTTGTTATCTGAAGGTTCACATGGTCTGGTTTTGAACCTTCAGTAAATTAATTAATTTGATCTAATTAAATTATTTAGAATTATACACTTGTCAGCAAACTGTGTCCTTTCTTCATCAGGCCTATCTTTAGGCCTGGGAGATGGAATTAAATGTAGACCACTGGTCTTGAGGATGATCTACTCAATGCTCAAAGTTTTGAAGGGTGTGCTCAGTTTCTCCTCACCAAACTCAGCCTGGTAGAATTGAATGTTTTGAAAATATTCCAAATTTAGGGTTCCCCTCCCCTGACGTAGTCAGAGAGCTGACTATGCATTAGTCCTGAAGACCTCTCTGTGATCCAGACTGAGCCTACTACATCTACTATGTTCCTACTGACTTCCCCAATAAGAACATGTGTAAATATCAAGATGGGCTCGATGGGTAGAAAGCATAGATTATTTATATTGGGGTTACTTAAAAACTAAAACTAGGGTTAAATAGATTTACTAAAATTTTTATAATTACCTTGTCATCCTGAAAATCACAAGCCAGCAAGCACAAAAAAACAAATGAGGAAAACAATAAATCCTTAGTCCCATAAATTCCATCATGAGTCACCATCACAACAGATAAAAGCTAACTATAAAAACAACCATAAATCATTTCTCATAAAACTAACTCTATAAGTAAATTAATATTCACAGAATTGATGTGAGGTGGACATTAATAGAGTTATGTGGCGGCAACTCAATTCTCAGACACAACTGATTCAAGTTCTCTTTGAGTTGTTTTGGTTTTTCTAATTGTAGAGTACATAAGTATATGAGAGCTTCCCATAAAATAAAATTCTTATCCTAGGTCTTATCTATGGCCTGGAGGAGCTTATTGTCCAAGGGAAGCACTTATGGAGATGGAGCAGATAAATTGGACCTGAGGGGCCATATCAGCACCTTTCTCACTAAGGGTTACCACTTGTCTGGAAAGGGAGTTCTGAGCTGATGCACATCTGACCAGAAACTGAGTGGGGCAAACAGGGTGGGGTATTAGAAAGCCTCAAGCTGTGTCACAGGCATTTTTTCTTGAGAAGGATAAGCCTCTGCTATGTGTCCGCTGGGAACTTGGAGAGAAGGGACCTAGCTTGGGTAAGCCTACTAAAGGCTGGAGGCCAGTTGTCTGGAGTCTTTAAGCCAGATTGTTTTTATGCCCCTTGGTTCATTTTTCTTTTCCTAGCTTTTACCTTTCACTGAAGTTTCTTGTGAGAATGCCATTTTGTCACACGGGAAACTGAGAAAGGAATCTTGACTATTAGACTCTGCTCCAGCTGACATGCAGAGGGGGCCTTGTTTCTCAAGGTCCAACCATGGGAATTAAACTCAGTTAGAAACTGGGATATATATATTATATATATATATATATAATATATATATATATATAGTGAGCTTGGAGAGAGAGTCCCCTTCTGGAATGCTCTTTAATTCAAAGTTATGGGGTTTATGGTTCATTTTAAAATTGAAAGCACATTTCCTTATATAACTCTACTTGTTACTGGGATTTTGTCCCTAAGATTATTTTTTGTCAGAGATCATACTTTCAGAATTTGTTATTTCCTGGATCAGCGTTGCTCCCAGGTATGAGATGTTTTTATCAAACCCAAACACAGGTGCCAGGTTTAATATCATAGCAATATGCAGAAAAACCATCTCCAGAAGTACCCTCAGGTTATGCAGACACTCAGTGAATTAGATATCAAAACTAATTTTTATACGGCATGTTATACAATTGGGATACTCTACTGCCTCGATTGCTTGGTGACACTTTGTAGCACGAACATGGGCACAGGTAAGGAGCAGATTTTCATTTTTGTCTGATAGCAAGTGAAAAAGAGGGGCATTTCTTATAGCACATGGCAGCACTGAGTCTCAAATTAATTGAGAGCAGGGAAGAAGTGCAAAGTGCTCTAAATCTCCAGTGCAGTCCTTTTTGCTGGATCACTAAATTCAGTCACTCTTAGCTCTCCATCCTCTAGACAGAACCCCCTAGAGAGAACAGAAATCATTTCCACGTAGCTTCTACTTGCTGACCTCGTTCTTAACCTTTTCATGTGATTCCTTTCCAGCTAAACAGGTTACTTCTAACAAATACTTTTAAAGTCATATTTAATGCTTCCTCATCACAAAAGTATTTATGGATTTTTATATTTAATGAAATATTTTTTATTTCTTAACTATTTCTTATTGCAGTTATTTCTTAACTGACAGATAACATTATATTAGTTTCAGTGTACAACATGATGATTCGATACTTGCATATATTGTAAGATAATCACCAAAATGAATTTAGTTAAATCTATTCCTGTACATATATATTTTTTGAACTTTTGGACAAAATTTGTGTGTCCAGGTTACAACAAGAAGATTAATTTTAAAATTCCTTTGGCTCACAAGTGAGAGCTGAAACGCTGAGGATAATTCGGGATGTCACTTGTTTTTTACTCCAATTGACATTTGCAACTGGATTAAAACAACATGAGATTTTAAAAGAGACTAGCTTTAGAAGAAATAATACTTTCAATCAGACTAAAAATATTTGCTTCATTATAAACTGGAAGAAAAGATTAGGAGAAATTAGAAGCTAGTCACCAAACATTTGCATAAGCCACTGTGTTCTTACCTTAGGTTGAATGGCTTCTTTCTGGCTCACCAGCTGAGACCTCAAGATGAGGACTTCCTCCTTGCGGACATCAAGCTCCTCACTCACAGAGGTAAGCTGCTCCATGAGGACACGGTAGGCTGGCGCACCTGGAGCGGTCACCTCTGGAGCACTTTTCTCACTAAGGGCCTTGCGTAACTCATTTAGCTCATTTTTTAGTTTTTTGTTTTCTGATTCTAGTTCTTGACGCTATATGAACAGACAAAGAAAAGTACATTGCTTTCATCCTCAATTTTACATTGGAATTTGCTTCTTCCCCAAAGATGGTAGAATTCTGCTGGAAAAAAAGTATCAGAGCTACCCTAGTGAATGGCTTCTCAGGTTCTATTGCAAATTATGGAAGTTTGACATCAAGGAGACTTGAGCAAAATAAATGGTGGTTTGTTTCATCAATTCAAATTCCAGAGTCAAATTTACTCCAGGTCTGCCCAGGTATGTCCATGGTCTGGAGAGACTGTTCAGTTAGATTTAAGGGATGGGCTTAGTCCAATATGAAGAATCCCAGGTTTAGATTGTGAGGAAATAAATAAGGAACAAGCAGTACGTCAGCAGAGGCTGATCAGCAGTGGCTCCTGAAACTGTGAATAGGGTGCTTTATTTCCTTTGTAAAGCGTAATGGAAAGATCACTGAAATCTTAGACTTTTAATGTTTAATTAAAAAAACTGTCATATAATTTAAACTAATACAATTCCTATTAGTGTTTCAATGACAATATCTTTGTTAAACTTTTCCTACGAGGCACACTTGTCACACAGCTTGGGAGCTGGGAAAAGAGGACAGGTCACCTCTTCCTTAAGCCATCAGATGGACGCATACACCCTTTATCTGCCTTACGTTCACATACAAACATACTTCTCATACCACCAATTAATGGCAATGAAAATTCAGAACAGAATTGACACTAACTCAATTTACTAAAATACACATGTTATAGGATATTGCTTGGGGAAAAAGTGAATTGGATAGAGAACTAAAAAATACTGTGCTGTCTTAGTACATGATGAAGGCTTTAAAATAGTGGAAATAAGATATTTTTCTGCATAAAGAGAAAAAAATTCTTTTTTCTAAAAAAGTAAATTTTAGGTCCATAGCGCCATATCAGACATAAAACTACTGATCAAGTCCCCCCTATTTTATGAATATATAACACTTTCTTTTATGAATTAATCCATTCTTATGTAAAAATTAATGTTCTTTCCTACCCCCAGTTTCCTACCAACTGGTAATCAGGGTTATGGTGCTCCTTTCTACAATTAAAAAAACATGAATATTTTTATTTTGCCACCTAGCCTGTGATGCAGTTTCCCAAACCATAATTACATTAGAATAATCTGGAGAACAGACTAGCCATGCCACAAGAGATTGTGATTCAGTAGGGCTGGTATAAGATCCACAAATCTGTATTTCCAGTTACCAGGTGATGTTGATACTGGTGGTCCAGGGACCACACATTGAGCAGTAACTTTGTAATTTGGGATTCATTTTTAACACAATACAGAGAATACCTGTCTGCTGTTGTGTGAGGCAGGCACCAGAAAGCAATCTGGAGACTAGGCAAACCCCTACCCCTATTTCTTTGGCCTGTCCAATCCCACCCTATTCAAATTCTTTTCTTGCTCCATCTGTAGGATGAATTCATCTTCTAGGCAGAGTATAAAAGATAATAGAGAAGCGAGACTAACTGAGATGTTCTTTGTTATTCCTTTACTTTTTCTACAAATATTACACAAGTAGTACTTTCACTGAAGGAGCAAAAGATTTATTTGTGTTGTAACTTAGAAAAGATAAGAGCCTTTTAGGACATTTTAAAAACTGTATTTCCTGTTAAAAACTAGTTTTTAGAAAAGGTGATAAGAACCTAGGGTATTTAGAAAGTTTCCTATGGCCCAGGTAACTCCACTCAATGTCAGATTACACCATCTGAGAGTAATCTCTTAACTTTTCTAAGCCTCAATTTATAAATGTTTAAAAAGGAAACAAAAATTTATCTCAGAAGTTGTGATAATGACTAAATAAGACAAAGAAATATTTTTATTATCTTTTATTAAATAGCAGTGGAAAAGTTCTAGTTCTCTTCATGTG
The DNA here is from genome assembly GCF_000260355.1 of Condylura cristata. Classification (NCBI taxonomy): domain Eukaryota; kingdom Metazoa; phylum Chordata; class Mammalia; order Eulipotyphla; family Talpidae; genus Condylura; species Condylura cristata. The sequence goes on along the minus strand of NW_004567124.1, from coordinate 17,138,431 downwards.
AAGAAGGTAATAAGAAAAAATTGTGACTTTGGGCATGGTAAGGAACAGGCAATCTTTTTACAATGATGCCATATATTCTGGGTAAGAACCAGAAATCAGCAGCTTGGACCATAGGAAGTTACAAAATCACAGAGGATAAGGTCCTATTAACATGTGTATTTTATGTTCCAAATCAGTTATTGGGAAATAATATCTCAGAACTAGACTTCAAGTAATGTTGCGGAAAAAAAAAAAGCTCCTTCATGGTAATTTGGCAGCCTGAGGAATTCTTGAAATTCTCATATATACTTAAAACCTTGGCTATTTCTGTGGTGCTTCTAATTTTTAGTAACTATAATTTTCCAGCCAATCTAGACTATAATTTATAAAAGTAGAAAATTAAAAAATTGACAAAAAGGAATATTAAAGAACAAGAAATTTAACACAAACAGCAACCTAGAATACTTTGAAGCTGGAGGTATCTTGAGAGCAGACAGCCTGATAGCTCAGACTTTACAGAGTTCAAGATTTTGATACTGGAAAGTGGAGGAGAGTTTAAGTGGCACACAAACTACTGTGTTATCAAGGAATGGGCTGTTTTATCTTTTTTCTAATATCAACACTTGCATTACCCAAGATGCTTTGTTTTTCAGGAACTATTTTTCCTGGAATAATCCTACTCCCATGCTCAACTAATCTGGAATACACAGTGGCATGACACTGCCTCCCACCACTAAAAAGACAATTATACCCCTCCAACCACACATTTTTAAAAAGTAGGTAGAATATGTCTCTACTCTGCAAACTACTACTGAGTTACAGTTCTCTACAAATACACGATTAGATGGGGTTTGGTGGAGGGAAGAGAGGAATCAGAGATACTGATGTTCAAATTGATTGTTCCTGCTAGCTTCCAGTGGGGTGATCAGGGAAGATCTTACTTCATACTTAGCCTCAATTTCCTCACTTTTAGACAGTGAAAAATATTTAATTGCAGGATTGTTTAAGAATTAGAACTGATACATAAAGTACCAACACTTAAAAATGATGGTAACAAAGATAGTAATAGACATCTGTAGGGTACTTACAAAGCTCTGGGCTCTACTCTAAGCAGTTGGCATGAGTTCCTTTATGAAAAGCCTAAAAGTACTTTCACTTTTATAGAAGAGAAACTGAAGCACTGGTAGGATATGTAATTTGAACAACTACCTAAACACCGGAGCTGGCATTTGAACCCAAGCCATCCATATCCTTTATCACCTTTTACAACCTCATATGGCAGCAACCGCTTTTGCTTCTGTTGAGACTAATGTCTAGCTTATATGAAATACAATGTATTAAAGAAAACAACAAAAAGGTTAAAAGTAATGCCTAAATAAGGCAGTAGCAAGGGCCTCTTGCAGTCCTATAAGAATGCTCTCCTAGAAATAAGAAAGGCTTTGAGCAGGTCGTTTGTGAAAACAAGACATTTGGATTTTGTCAGAAACTTCACATTACCTTGAGTGACTCATATTCCAGTTCTGCACCTCTAATTTGCGGTCGTTCTTCTTCCTAGAGAATACATATAAAATTAAAAGCTTTATAAATAGTTGTCCTTTTTTTTTTTTTTTTTGAGGTTCCTCCTTGATAGTGCAGGAGTTAAAGTTTCAGCACTATCAAGCTATCACCAGCCACTGCAGCATGAGCTCGATCCCCCACAAGGGAGCTGACCCACACAGCACGGCAGACCTCTCCTGTCTCACTGCTGTTCTGTCAGCAGTGTATTTCAGTAGATCCAGCTATTCTGTTGCCCTTTCACACCTCTGGTGAATCCTCTCTCCCAATCCAACCCCCGTACCTCTGGCTTAGACCCTACTTCTTATATACATAAATAAAACAAATTTTTTTAAAAGTTTAGAAGTTTCTGCATTGGTCCTGGAGTTTCCTGAGGCTGAGGGTGGAAAAGCAGCAAGTACCTGTGCCTTGCTGCGGAGCACCTGCTCTTCCTTGTGATCCAGCTCATCTTGCATCAACTGCTTCTCCTGTTCCAGCTCTTTGACTCGTTTCTGGAGCTTGAGGAACAATGACATGTCGAGAGGTACCTTTCTCTCACTTGGCTCCTAAACCCCAGAAATCATAAGATGGCCATGATGATCCAAAATATATGTAAGTCAATAAAAAATTTTAGAAGAAGAAATATAAATAGCCAAAGTATATGTGACTTTTAAATAAATTTAGTACGTGTTACAAAATCTAGATGGTCATCACTGGCTATTCTGGAGAATGAATTTCGTTTGGATAATGAGGGCACATTTCGTTTTCGACTTTATACATTTTTATGTTAGAATTGCTTACCATAAACAAGTACTGCTTTTGTAATCAGGAAAAATGATTTTTGAAGAGCCCTCATAAATATACTAATGTCAGAAAAAAACTGGACAACCAAAATGTATATAATTCTTCATAAACTAAGCATTAATTTAGTGGCACTTTAAACGGAGATCAATTGATTCTAAAACAGAATTACAGTGAGACGTACTTGGACAGATAATGTATACTAATTAAAACTAAGTGGAAAGAACCAGCACCATCATGGAAGTTCTGAGAATATTGCAATAGCTTCAGCTGGTTTTCTTCAGGTTTAAACTTCTAATGAAATCAGAAGAGGTAAAATCTTATCATTAGGTTTAATGAAGAGAATAAAGAGTCTCTTCTTGTTAAAGGGAGAAATAGGTAGCACTCATTAATTTATTTAATGTTCAACATATAGCTCTTATTAGCACATCTTATATGTGTAACTGTCACTTTTACCAAAATAAGCTTATTTTTTAGCTGTAAAGTAAGTTTTCAAAGAAAATTTAGGAAATAATGAAATACACAGAAGAGAAATGAAGGCATAATGTTATATCCTGAGAAAATCCACAATTTTGTCCAGTTTTTTTCTATGTACCTGTAGATTTAAGAATTGCACTCATATTTTCATAATTTTGTATTCACTTTTAAACCATGTGTTGTATTACAAATATTTTCCAAATTTGCCAATATGAAATTTGAAACCATAACTTTACTGGTTGTATAGTCACATATAATGTCATCTGTTTAATTATTATTTGTGGAATTGAGATTGAGTCTAAAGTTTTGCTCTTGATATATAGAGTAAAATAAACATCATAGTACACAAATATTTAAACATTAATATTTTAAAACTTGTTAAATCAGTACAGTCAGTTTTATATTTCCACCAGGAACCACCACCTTGCCTGGAACAGCAATCACATACTATATAGGAAAAAATTAACTCAATTTATACATAAGAATTGGCATTTCACTATTTTAATTTACATTTTCCTTTGGGTGAGAATGAATATTTTATATTTATTAGCTATTTTTATCTTTATTGAATTTTATAGTGCCAATTATTCCAGTTCTAAAACAATAAAAAGAATTAACTAAGAAGTAGGATGTTTCTAGGCTGTCAAGGTCATTTACCCACAGACTAGTTATATCTAGACTTTTTCTTACTATCTGTAATGCTCAACAGTAAGAAAAAGTTTAGTTACATGATCTTCATCATAAAGCTGGTCTTAGCAAAAAAGAGGTAATATCCAGATAACATAAAATTGTTATAGAATATCATACACATACTAATTTTTATACATCTCACAAATTCTTTTTTTTAGCTTATTTACAATGTATACACTCCCGTCAATCTATTTTAAATGCTGTTCCTCTATTAATGATGGTATGTATCCTTGATTTTTTTAAATTCTTTAATCTTTTCCAACACTGCAATAGAAGCCTTCATCCTATAACTAAATATAACATATTCAGTGTACTTAAAATGTCTATATTTGGGAATAATTTCTCTCAGTCTTAAATGGATATTTTTATTTATAAAGACCCCTCATATTAAAATGGGATGGGGTAATTTTAGATATCAGTTAATAGCCCATAATGAATTAGTTAATTGCTAGGTAAGAGCAAAATTTTATAGACAGGAGTATTAAAATAAGAGATGGAAGAACACAAAAGATAATATTTGGCAACTGCAAAACTGCTTGAGGAATAATGATTGGCAGTTAGTTAAGAGTGTTGTAGATGTTGCCTAGTCTTATCCTACTGACAACACCTAATTAAAGAGATACCATTTGTACTCTATAACAAGCATGAAGGAAGATTGGGTCACCTAGCTCAAAGAAGTTTCTGGGGTTTTGTTTTGCTTTCCCTTCTTGGCAAGGACGTTATCACACAAGGCTTTGCCAAGAGAGCACAACTTTGAAAAATGACATTTAAAAAAACCTTAGCAGTTTCTGATGTAAGTAAAATCAGCAAGATAACAATTACTCACAAAATTACCACAGGCCTGGCAGTCACTCTGGAATTATTGCTAATAATAGCTGACAAAGTTATGGAGACCATATTGCTGGGTTTGACAGGTGTGAGGAAACTCATGAGCAGAGACAGAACTCAATCATTAGTTAACAGCTACTAATAAACATGCAACACCCAGAAGCAACTCCAGACCACAAAGACAGGAAGTGGGGGAGGGCTGCAAAGCAAGTGAGTTCTGTAGAGGAGGTGAATCCTCTAGAGAGATATTAGCAACTATGGTACCCTTGTGAATTTAAAAGGATACCTGCACCCCTATGTTTATTGCAGCATTATTTACAATAGATAAGCTTTGGAAATAACCCAAATGTCCAAAAATAGATTTCTGGATCAAGAATATGTGGTATATATATATATATATGGAATATTATTACTCAGCAACCAAAAAGAATAAACTCATGCCATTTGCAGCAATATGGATGGAGCTGGAAGGGATTATGCTCAGTAAGCCAGAAAGAAAAAGAAAAATAATGGGGAGTTTTACTTTTAGGAGGAATGTAGAGGAACAGAATTAGGTATCAGGAAAAAAAAAGTAAAAATCAAAATCAACAGGCAACTATAGATCAGAGACATTCTGTAGGGCTGGAGGAGGGAGAAGGATAGGGAGAGGGTGGGGAGAGCACAGGAGACTATGGTGATGGAGCTGGAAGGGATTATGTTCAGTGAAATAAGCCAGAAAAAAAGGAAAAATATCACTTATAACAGGAATGTAGAGAAACCAAATAAGGGGTCAGAAAAAAAAGTAACTATAAAAAAGTAAAAATCAAAATCAACAGGCCACTGTAGATCAGAGACATTCTGCAGGAGAGGAGGAAAATGGGTTGGGATGGAGAGGGATGAGCACAAGGGACTATGGTGATGGTAAAAAGGTGAATGGTGGTGGGAATTCATGGGAAAAATCATACATTGTATAAATATGAAGAATGATATGATAAATATATTAAAATATTAAAAATTAGGGAAAATATAAAAATACATTTTAAAGGTGCATAAAAAATAAACTCTCTACTGACAAAAAATATATATACTAAGTACATATGTACAGCTATTTAAATATACCGGTAAGTTACTTAAAAATAAACAAATCAGTTGGGCCCTCCCTGGTGGTGCAGCGGGTTAAAGCACTGCACTAAGAAGCTTAAGCCAATTCCACATGAGTTCGATCCCCACCTGCCCCGGATCGGAGGAGATCGACATGGCATGGCAGACCTCTCCTGACCCACCCGCTGCCCCCCTCAGCAGTGTACTTTGTCGATCTGCCTGTTCTGCTCCCCACTCTGTTCCTGGTGAATCCTCTCACCCTCCACATCTCTGGCTTGTACCCCAGTTCTGTATGAATGAATAAATAAATCTTTAATAAATAAATAAATGAACAAATCGGGCCCTCCCTGCTGGCACAACAGGTTAAAACACAGCACTACAAAGCTGGCCACAGCCACTTCACAAGTTTGATCCCCCACCCCTGGAGGTGACCACATGACATGGCAGACCTCTCCTGACCCGCCCATTGCTCCCCTCAGCAGTGTACTTTGTCAGTCTGCCTGTTTTGCTCCCCACTTTGTCTCTGGTGAAGCCTCTCACCGCCCTTGCACCTCATACCCTAGTTCTATATGAATAAACAAATCTTTAAAAAAAAAATAAACAAATCAAAACAGAGGACAATTAGGGCCTTCTCTGTAATAGAAGTATTCTCTTTGACAACTGCATGGTCACAGGCTACTCTGAGTAGTAGCTATCTAAAATGTACCTCCGTCCGCAATGGAATGTCTTCAGTTTCAGCAATTTCAGAGCTAAAGGTATACTCAGATTCATTGCTGCTGTGAGTGGAGTCTGTTCTTTTATGTCCAGGCTTAGGCACGTTCTGCAAGGCAAATAAATCAGGTATTATTAATACAATAAACCACACGTAGTTGAGGCAGCACATGTCATACTAACATGGTTCTAACCCCTACACACTGACTTGCTGTTCTCACGAGCAATGCTGTCATGACCAAACCCTCACAAAAGGGTCACCAGCATGGCATGACAAATACAATTTCAAAACCAAGTTCTCAAATAAAAATTATCTGTGATTATTACCAGAGTCCCCTCTTAGGTTTTTAAGGTGTATCACGAGAAAAGCACAGGTAGGATGCCTCAACATTCACGTACAGACCTTCAGTGCTGCAGTCAGATACAATTAACCAATCGTTCATATGACAAGATAATGATTTTATTGCACCATAATTGGATATAAATGGTTAAAAAATGGGGGGGGGAGGATTAAGGTAGGGAAGACTCCATATACATGCCTATAATTTCTGCTTTTATGCATGAAGTGAAATCTCTGGAGTCAACAGTGGGAAGCATAAAGTATAGGAGAGATAAAAATACTACTCTAAAAATTCTCCAAAAGGAATCTGGTTAACACTTGAACGACATTAGGAATCTATGAAGTTAGTGTTTGGAAAGCTTGTGGGAAATGAAAAGTTAGTAACTGTAGTACCTTTCCTTCTGTAGGGAAAAGGAATAAGGGCTAGGTTTGTGCCCTCACTCATAGTGTGTACCCCACCAGAAAAGGAAAAGAGGTTCAAAGGCCTGGATCTCATATGGTTACAGATTCTGAGAGCTTCAGAAAGTTTTCTAACAGCTTTCTAGTCTATCAAGTTTTCTTTACTCCTTCCACAATTGCAGGAAAAGAACTGGAAGCCACAAAGAGATTCCTTTGTCTCTTCCCTACTGATATCAAGGCTTATAGAGCTGCATCCAAGGGGATTTAAAAGTCTGCCAGCCCAATCTGTACTAAAGAAGACCTAAAAAGACCAGACCCTCTAAAATCAGCTAGAAAATGAAAGGGAATAATTACCAAGATAAAGCCAAAGGCAGTTAGATTTATTCTCTTCGATCCTCTTACTTAGGTCTCCCAGACCAAGTAAACAGTTGTATGGGATAGAACACATTTAATATATTAGTTATGTCATTAAGATACATAAGTAGAGGTCTTCCTGGTGGCCTACGGGTTAAGTCTCAGTGCTGTCAATCCCCAGCCAGGGAGCCAACCCACAAATGGTACAGCAGACTTCTCCTGTCTCACCCACTGTTCCCCTCAGCAGTGTATTTCAGTAGATCTACTTGTACTGCTCCCCCTATCTCTCTGGTGAATCCTCTCACCCTCCATTCCTCTGGCCTACAAAATAGTTCTCCTATGCCAAAAGAAGGTAAGTCCATATACACAGCAGGACAGTGATTTTTAATATTCATTAAATATGAGCAAGGTTCTATTTTTCCACATGTACAGTCATTACTAAACAACAAGTACCTTAAAGTATGAATAAAAGCCATACTGTGTATTTTTTATTTAAGTAATTTTTAGATACAAAGTACTATGGGGTTAGTACTATGGGTCTGAAACAGAAAACACAAATTACTTATCTCTTACCAACTTCTCAAGCATCAGTTTCATTATCATTAAAAAAGAGGATAATATTATCTACCCTGTAAGGTTTATGTCAGAACTAAATAAGGTAGTTCAAGTACAGGGTTTAGCATAATGCCTGACATATAGCCAGCATTCAATTATGTTAATAGTTTTTGTTGTAATTGTTAGTATCCGAGACTAATATATCAGATCACGCGTTGGTGGGCTTCCAGTTCTCTAAGTTTTTTGGATTCTGTTCCCCTGTCCAACTGCTTATCAGTTTCAAGACAAACATCTGACTTGATTATCAACTCTTCCTTCAAGATCTGCATCTTATACCTCCTCTTCTCTTTGTCATTTCCCCCATATTTCCTTCATTGCTGAATCTGTTTTACTTTGCCAAGATTAATGACTGCATAATAGACATACTAGATTCCTCCCTACTCAGAATTAATTTATCTTCACTACAAATTTGGATTCCCTAGCCTCACTATCCTTTCAATATTTAAAACTCCTATGTCCTGAGTCAGTCTTTTCTCTATCATCTGCCTTAAAATTAAATGTTTCTGTCAAGAAGCCCTAAAATATGTGTTAGAGCCAACCAGAGACACTACTTTGACCTACAAATCATCAGGGGGAAACCCTGAGACAGTCTTGCCATCATGTCAAATCCATATACCATAAAATGCTTCATCAACTGACTCCTGATTATGACAGTGGACTTCGCATTTGCAGAATTTCAATGAAATATTAGCCAAGTACCCATCTGTTAGTTGTGAAGTTTTGTCTAAACATTAAAATAAGATATTACTATTCATATTTTAATTAGTTCACATTATAAATTTTTTATTCTCTGAAATTTTCTGCAAACGTTTTCTGCAAAGACGCAATCTTGATTGCATCTGGAACTTCAAAATGAGACAGACCTAGTAAGGAGATGAGTAGGAAGCTAGAAGCCTCTGATTCCCACCCTCTGTTATTTTCCTTTTCCCTTCCTCTGACCATTTTTGTTACCCAAGAGGAATGACAATCACAGGCAACAATGGAGAGAGTTTTAGGCTGAGAAATCAGAAATCAAGCCCCTAACCTTGGAGCTTGGTTACACTTTTGTTTTTCCACAGCATTGCTGGAAACACAATAGGAGATCAGCAGAGACTTGCTCAGCAGGAAAGAATAGCCCTGCTTTATTTGCTGGAGGAGGGCAATAACGGGTTTTTCCTAGAGATGGCTACCTTTTGACTAAGGGTACCCAGTAACCTCACAGGTGTCTCTGGAATGTCTTGGAGAGTGAAATATACACAGCACATGTTTCTCTCAGTTTATTTCCTGAGGGTCACAGGAACACACTATAATGGAAGCTAAGAAATTCTATAAGGAAAACAATTTGTTTATCTCTGTTTAACCTGGTTGATTTCCACATTTATTTATCCTCAATAATTTATTTTCCCAATGCTACTTATTAATATCTTAAGTAACAAGTGGTCTCAAAACCCATGGGATACAAAACTTTAACCATACCAAAACATAAATTAACCACAAGTATCGGTGTGGTCATGTAGTAAAGTACAAATACATCCAAGAATTGAGCTCTGGGGAACATGATGGTGAAAAGCAAAGAAAAAGAAGCTCATTATGTGAGAATGTGAAAGAAGAAAGGTTTCAACAGGGTTAAGTATATCAGGAAAAACAAGGAAGACATGACTTAGTGACATGGTATCAGAGTGCCAATTATAAGAATAGGACCTATTCTAAATTCTAATTTCTCTTTGTCACATATAAATCAAAGGAAAGTAGTGAGGTTTGAAATAATGGTGCAACTGTGGGACTTATAGTAACGTTTTACCCTCTTTGAGACTAACAGTATATATTAGCTAACATAATCTCTTTAACTTTGATGTTTTCTGTCACCTTTTAAAGCATCCTTTGTCAAAGGATCCAGCTAAAAGCAAAATTTGAAGCAAATACTCTACCTCATAGATATCAAAGTGTAGTACCATTAGGCTACCTCTAAGACTGATAATTAGAGAGAACAAGCCACCTAGGGAACTCTCTTGTTTCTTGGTAACAGGATATGTAGAACAGAAAAGGGTAACATAACTATTAAAAGTGCAAGAGGTACACTGGAAGATGCAACAGAGTTAAAACAATTTTTATAAAGAGACTGAATTGTATTTTTAGAGGTATATATCTTCAAAATTATAATAAAAATAAGTAGAAGAAATGATTGCATCATTATTTGTTTTATATACAAATTTTACATTGCCATTCAATACATGAACCAAAGTTCACTCCACTGACTTCACGTGATCTCAAAGTCCAGTTTTTAAAGTGTTTGACTTTACAAAAGTACTTACAAATAAAATTATATGATTTCTGTTTTATTTGCTTTCAAAGAACCAAGTCCATTGGGTGGAGTGGGATGGAGGTACAGAAGCGTGTTTTCAATTTTGGAATTGAGTGATGAGCGTGTAAGGCTCTCATGGCAGTATTTTATCTACTTTTGCATATGTTAACATTTTTTACTTCATAAAAAAACAAGTGCTGAACTCACCATCATTAGAGTCATCTCTTCCTTGAGGTCATCATAGCGTTCTTCTAAGCGACTGAACTCATTCAGCAAGTTCTGGTATCTCAATCTTTCATCATTAAGATCAAGTTCTAGTTGTTTTGTTTCTTCTATTAACTTCTTCTCCATAGTCTCTGAAAGAAGATGGTAAAGCATACAAAGATGGCTCCACAGAATGCAAATTATGTACAATGACTGCCCATTTCTCTGCCTGAGATTTTATTTTTAACATGACTGTAATTATGAAGAGAAAGAAACATTACCAAAGTTGAAATAAATTTACTAATAAACAACAATACTCCTCTACAGAGTCCTTTCATGTGCTAAGGATTGAGTGTCACTAGTACACTTACAGGTTATACCACATTCTTGCTAAAATAATAGTCATTGCCTAGTGATTCTTTTAAGTATATATTTTTCATTCCGAAAGTACTGTTTCAGATATTCATAAAGTTCTTTTGTCTGAATTAGTGTGTTTTCTGAAAAAGTCAGAGATACTCTTAAAGAATGGTAACTTTGGGGGCCTCCCTAGTGGCCTAGGGGTTCAGTCTCAGTGCTACATTGTTATAGCCTGAGTTCAATCCCTAGTCAGGGAGCTGACCCACATTTGACATAGCAGACCTCTCCTGTCTCACTTGCTATCCTTAGCGGTAGTATTTCAGTATATCCGCCTGTTCTGCTCTCCACTATCTGGTGAATCCTCTCACCCCCCACCCCTCCATCCCAATTCTTCTACACCTACACATACACACCAACACACACACACACACAAATGGCAACTTCCCAGTGGAACTTCTGTCCTATTCTACAGCCTCTCTATGCAAATCTCATTCCCAGGATCCTATCTTACAGTTTTTCAGCACTGTGAACTTCCCTACTGTCAAATTAGCTGCCAGTTTCTAACAGGGTAAATCCCACAACTGATCGTCTATATTCTTTATTTTGGGGCCATTTTCTGTGGGCTGCTGGGGAACCCTGACCTTACATTCCCACTCTGCCCTTTCTTTTGCCACCTGGTTAGCGTATTATCTGGAGATGGAGATCAGCCTAACAAGTAAGTAAATCTTTCTCAGAAGTAAGAAAGTCTCAAATATCAGCTGTATGTTTTAACTCAATTAATCAACCAGTCATATTTAAAATATTAAGCTCTCTACAACTATGTCCTATTTTACCCTCATTATTTTATGACTAAATTCTAAATCTACTCTATTTCCATGAGGGCAAAGGTCCTTTTACCTTGTCTTGTCACATTTGCTTCTTTGTTGCTCACCACTGTGTTTCCTTAGTAGGGCTTTGATACCTAATGCTTTCTTTTCTTAGCATAAGATTGTACAAAAATGAACAATGATGTAAAATATAGATATATTATTTAATTTAAAAAATTCTCTTCTTGAATGAAATTAGACTACCACCTAACACCACGCATAAAAACCAACTCAAAATGGATAAAAAAACATAAGACCTGAAACCACAAAAAATATAGAAGTTTTAAAATATAGACAAAACACTACATGACATACATCCCAGTAACATCTTTAAAGGCTCATCCCCCAAAGCAAAGAAAGTGAAGAAAAGAGATGAACAGCTGGGGTTACATCAAACTAAAAAGCTTCTGTACAGCAGAAGAGACACTAAACGAAACAAAGAGACACTTTAGTGATTGGGAGGAAATTTTTATACACAATACAACTGATAGGGACTGATCACAAAAATCTACAAAAAGCTCACATGACTGAACAAAAACAAGTAAACAATCTAGTCAAAACATGGGTTGAAGAGCTAAAAAGACACTTCTCTGAAGAAGAAATACAAATGGACAACGGGTATATGAAAAAATATTTGACATCACTTACAGTCAGGGAAATGCAAATCAAAACCACAATGAGATGCCATCTCACACCGGTGAGAATAGCACATATTAAAAAAAAAAACTAGCAACACCAAATGGTGAAGATATGGAGAAAAAGAACTCCCCTACACTGTTGGTAGGAATGAAACTGGTCCATATTTTATTGAAAACTGTGTGGAGGTTCCTCAAACTACTAAAAATGGAGCTGCCACATGATCCAGAAATTCCACTCCTAGGTATCTAACCAAAGGACACAAAAAACATTAATTCAAGAGGATACTATATCCCTAGGTTTACTATAGCACTATTTATAATAGGAAAGATATGGAAACAACCCAAATGCCAAAAAATAGATGGCTGGGTCAAGTAGGTGTGGTACAACACAACAATGTTCAGCATTCAAAAAAGATATACTCACACCATTTGCAGCAACATGGATGGAGCTAGAAGGGATTATGCTCAGTGAAATAAGCCAGAAGGAAAATGAAAAATACGGATGGTTTTATTTATAGGTAGAATGTAGGGGAGCCAAATGAGGAATCAGGAAAGAAAAGTAATAGTAAATAAAATAACAAAATTAGGCCCTCCCTGGTGGCTCAGTGGGTTAAAGCACAGCACTGAGAAGCTAAAGCCACTTACACATGAGTTCGATTCCCGCCTGCCCGGGATGGGAGGAGATCGACATGGCGTGGCAGACCTCTCCTGACCCGCCCGCTGCTCCCCTCAGCAGTGTACTTTGTAGATCTGCCTGTTCTGCTCCCCACTCTGTCTCTGGTGAAGCCTCTCGCCACCCCTGAGCCTCTGGCCTGTACCCCAGTTCTGTATGAACAAATAAATAAATCTTTAAAAAAAAATAAAAAAATTAACAGGCAACTATAAATCAGAGACTTTCTGTTTGGGGTGGGGGAAAGGAGAAGTATCAAAACAGAGGAGGAAACAGCACAAGGTACATGGTAATGGTGCACAGGTGTATTGGTGGTGGGAATTTTACAGGGATTACACCCGAGAGAAGAAAGCAAAATGTACAAAAATGAACAATGATGTAAAAACATATATAAATTAAGAATTTTTTAAAAATAATTTCCTTTATAACATTCTTTAAATGCCTTTTATTTTCACCAGCTTGTAGAAATTGACCAAGACTATTAAGCACAGGAAAACTAAATTTACCTAGATAAATCCATTGTTATTATTTTTTTTCTTTTTAGCTTCAAGTCATATTTTATATTTCCTTAAAAGTACTCTGATCAGGGCCCTCCCTGGTGGCACAGCAGGTTAAAGCACAGCACTAAGAAGCATAAGCCACTTCAGCATGAGTTCAATTCCCAACTGCCCCCGGAGGAGATCCACATGACGTGGCAGACCTCTCCTGACCCGCCCACTGCTCCCTTCAGCAGTGTACTTCGTCGATCTTCCTGTTCTGCTCCCCACTGTGTCTCTGGTGAAGCCTCTCACCCTCTGCATCTCTGGCAGTTCTGTATGAATAAATAAATCTTTAAAAAAAAAAGTATTATGATCATTCTAAATCTTTCCATTATATTCTGTAATCCAGAAGCCTTTCACTATGTCTTCAGAGATTGCTTTCTGCTTTGATAGCTATTTCAAGCTATTTTTCTTTACATTAGCCCTATTTTCATGCCATAATGTTTAATTCCATATATCTCCTCTTTCCTCTACTCTATCTCCCTTAATTGGGAAGGAGGGTATAGTTTAAGGGAAAGCACAGTGGGCTTGCATCATTTCTTTCTCTAATGTTTAATCTTAACTTATTTTCAAAAAACTTCTATCTTGAGGTCCTAAATAAATCTAAATCTTAACACTCCTACAACTGACTGTGTTAATTTTCTTCATACACATATAATTTACCCCTCTAAATTCACTTACTACTAACAGCATAGCATTATTGTTTGTATACCTCATCTCAAAACTTTAGAAAATTTTTATGCCATTTTTGAAGATCAAATCAAAACTTATAACATTTTGTTGATTTTTTTCATAAAGTTTACCCCACTAACCCCATCTCTTTCCTTTTCCAAATTACGCTAGTTTCCACTTAAGTCTTTTTTTCCCATTTTGTATAGATGTGGACACCCTGTAAATTATCAGCATTTCACCCCACAAATAATAAATAGAAAAAATAATTTCTTTTCTCTATAACATTCCTTAGTACCAAAGATACTAGTTTGGTCTATTCAATTAGAGTATGTCTTGTTTTATTTTAGTTTGGTGACAAAAAGTGATTGCACTTAGGAAAATAGTATCCATTGGTTTAAAAAATAAAATTAAAATATACATAAGAATAATTCAGGAGTTACAATAGGACTCCTATAAGCCATACTCAATAACTCTAAATATAGATAAATTAAGTTTTTAAAAAATTACATTTATGACCTTGTCTAAATATTTGTACCTACAGAGATCACATTTCTAGTTCACCAATTAATTTGCCAAAGTATTTAGAGTATGTAAATGTACTGATGACAGCCTCAACTTTAAAAAATATCTCAGCTCTAAGAAAACTTGTTACTTACGGAACTCTGGTCTGAGATTAGACACCTAAGCCTTACCTGTCATCTCCTTAGCCTGCTCCACAATACGGTGATTGAGGGCCTCTTTTTCCTGCTTCAGCAGAGTATTTTCTTCCTTCAGATTTGACACCAGCTATGAAATAAAACAATAAAGTGAGATAGCTGCACAGCACAGAGGAAGCCCCATGCAAGGTATAAAACCACACAATTATCACTCCTTACTTCCATAGCTCAGTGCCTCATCTTACTGCCTGGTTATTGTCCAGTCATCTTTCAAACTTGACTCAAGCATTACTCCCTACTTCCAGGGAGAAGATTCTTTTCTAAAAGGACACCCTCTTCAGTTAGCTGTCTTTCTTCTGGACTGTGTAGGACCTTGTATATGCCTCTTTATGGACCTTATAAGTGACATACTTTTATTTCCTGAGTAATATAGATATTCTTGGAGAAAAAAATGATTGCTGTTGTTGTTTCACATTGTACCTTGAGTCTTCAGCAACTACCCAGCCCCTACTAAGCATTTGTTCTTGAAGCAATGGTAATACCTTCTCACCTCAATACCTTAACACAAGGCATGTGTGTTCCTTGTCATTCAGGTAAAGAGTAAGAATATCTCCTTAGATATGAAGGCTTTTTTTAAATCTGCAAATTCATTGAAGACCCTATGAAGTTCCCCACTCTTAGTTCTGAGAAAGAGAATTTTCCTTTCATCTCCTTTTAAGAGTTTTGCAAGGCTGCAAAAGTTCTTTTATTTCATGTTTAAGTAAGCACTGACCTTAAACAGTGTGACTGTACTTAACTGACACAGAACAGCATATTTAAAATGGTTGAAGTGGTTAATTTTATGTAATGTAGAGTTTTAAAAAAAGAAAAGAAAAAGCACTGACCTTCAACTTTCTACTTCCTGGTTGGATAAGATTTTCCAGGAAGTAAAAATCAAAACCAAAGGTAACTCTGCAGAGAGTATAATTTATGCACTTCCTCTTATGTGTGCTTAGGATGGTTAAAAAGTGAATTTCTTTCTTTACACATAAGAAACTCTAAAGTGACAGTTTGAATAATAAAGATGAAGTGTCAGAAGTGCAGAAACAGAGAAAGAGGGCTCTGTGACTAAGGGGCCCTGGAGTCCAAGGGTACTTGATATCAGCACCCCACCGATGCAGAAGCCGGTCCAGAAGGCACTCCTTCCAATGGTCCAGTCACCTCAGCCTGGCCTAAGAAGACCTTAACATACACTCTTAGTACAAAGGCCCAAGTTCTATATGTGCTTTAGAGAAAACTGGTCTTTGTAAGGCATATGCAACCAATCACTTACGCAGCTTTCACAAAATCATCATGCTTAATCTACACTCCCAGAATTTAGGCAAATATCTTTTCTAAAACTCCCCCAGCAGATTCTGATATATGCACTGCTGGGGAAATACTGCAGTTTCATTGTATATTCTGGGCTCCTTGATCAAGCTGACTATGAATTCTTTTTCCTAAACATTACAGTGGTTGTGACAATGCAATGTTTTTATTTTTTCCTTATCACTACACTCCATGCAAAAAAAAATGGTAGTCCTATAGCGATCCCTATGAAAAGCAAGATCATGAAAAGAAGACATATGAATCTGTCTGTATGTGCCATTCTATCAGGTAAGTTAGGATGAACTTGCCTTTGAAGAGGGAAAAAGAATACTCTTACCAAACTTAAATACTCTACAGATTCAGGGTAATCTGAAAAGCTTAAAATTTAAAAAAATTTAAAAAAATACATATCTTAATCCTTGCATACCCTATGAATATATATTTGAATTTTGAGAGAATAGCTTGCCATGTCAAAATAACATACTATAGCACGGCTGTTTCCATATACTGAGTCTAGATCTGTTGGATATATAGAAGGAATTATTTCATCAGAACTGAACACTATGGAAGGCTACAGTTTTATCAGCTACTCTATCCTACCTAACTGCAACTAAACTCCTTCTGCGAGCTTCACTGTATATTAGTAGTTAATATTTGGAAGTCTGTACAGAAAAAGCATTGTGGTATCCTTGCCAGCAGTTATAGCCAAAAGAATCACCTATTTTCATTAAAAGTTGGTAATCAAACAATCTCAACTTACATTGATGTACTTTTGAAAGCATTTAAAAATGCATCTCTTTCATACTTGTTGTTTTCTGTACTTAATAAAGGTCCAATAAATGTTAATTGTATATGTGTAGTTTGAAATCACTGATCAATCTTCAGAGACTCCTAGTTTCATTTGCACAGCAACACTTAGCTGTGACTGTTGTGCTGACTTTGAAACTTCTGCTTTTATTTTTGAATATAGCCTAACTTAAGAGTTCATTAAGATCACCTATCAACATCTGATTATTTTATTTGCTTCTTACTCACATTAATTCCACTGAAGAAAAAATGAGCCTAGACTCTATCCAGAACAATGCATTTAAATATACAATACTGTTTGCCTCTATTTTTATTAGAATTGAAAGGTACTACTAAAAGATGTACTCATCCAAAAGAATTATTGATAGTGCTGATAGCCATACCTCTGAAAAGCAAATCATGAAAAAAAATGTTTGGGAGACTAATAATAAAACAATGGAAATTTGTGTTCCACCTTCAATTTAAGCCGACATTGAGTCACTCGGGCCAGGTCAAGGCAGCACATTTCCCTCATGAAAGCAGATAAAAATGTGAGCAATAGTTCCTACCTCCTCAGTTTCTTGTTTGTATTTATCTGCACGTTCCTCAATGGTCTTTTTCTCTGACCGAGTTTGCTCCAGGTCTTTTCGGAGCTTGGCAATTTCTTCCTGAAGACTAAGAACTCGTCCAGTGGCAATTTTAGCTTCCTCCTCACTTAGCTGAAGTCGTTCTAAGTCACTTCGTAGTTTCTCAGTCTCAGAGTTGTATATCCCTTCCAGATTGGTCAGTTTCTCCATGAGGCATTTATAGTCTTTGTTCTTAAAACACACACAGAAGAAATATACATTATCAAATACAGTAAGTGAGGAAAAACTGCACTTATTCATCATGCTCATGCTGTCTTACAGCACTGATATAACATCTAACCAAAATACTAACCAAAATATTGATAATAGCATAACCAACACTCTTGGTAACAAAGAGAAAAAGGCACAATTATTCTATTTTACATTATGAGCAACATAAATATGACTTTCTAATAATGACAAGGAGAGCTATAATAAGCCATAAATAGGAGAATTTATACTAGCTTTTGAAAACAGATCTGTGTGCTACTAAAAGCCAAATATTAGTCTGATGATGCTACAATATGGCCTCAAAAATCACAAGTTTCTTACCTTTATTAACTCAAAACTCCCCTTGCCCACTTAGGTGATATTTTCTACAGAATCCTTTTTCATTCTGACTTCTGTTTTTCTTTGCCCTCCTTATGTAGTCTCAAATACCTTTGTATTTGCATGTGTATAATTAGTCATTATCTCTGAGAAATCAAACTTTTAGCTCTGTAAATAGGTGTAGATTCCTCCTGCTTCTTTTTTCCATCTGAATGCTACACAACTCATTTGCAAAAAGAACAGTCTCCCACATGAAAACAAATAGCAATGATAAAGGACCTCCTTAAAATATAAAATATAGGGCGCCTCCCTGGTGCTGCAGCTGGTTAAAGCACAGCACTAAGAAGCTAAAGCCACTTCAGCATGAGTTCTATCCCCGCCCGGGACGTGACCCACAGGGTGTGGCAGACCTCTCCTGACCCACCCACTGCTTCCCTCAGCAGATCTACTTCATTGATCTGCCTATTCTGTTCCCCACTCGTCTCTGGTGAATCCTCTCACCATACCTGCACCTCTGGGCTGTACCCTAGTTCTGCATAAATAAATAAATCTTAAAATATATCTATATATGTATATAAAATATATGACTCTCAGTCATAAAGGTCTGCAGCATTTGTAAATCTAGCTGCTTTTACAAAAATAATTTCCTGCCTTTACATTTATAATTGTACCTATGAGCTTGCCAGTTTTTCCATTTTCCTGATTATTATCATCTTACTTTTTTGTTAAGACTGAGAGGTCAAGTCAAGGGGAGACAATGCAGAACTCAACCCTGGTGGGTTTCTCCAGGCATGATCCACTCCTAGGGCTCCTGTTTAAAACACACCTGCTCATCGACTTTGCGCTGCAGCTGCATGATCTTGTTCTCCATGCCAATGTGGAGTTTCTTGTAGCGTTCCACAGAGCGGGCCTCAATCTTGAGTTTCTTCAGCTCACGCTTGGCCATCATCCGCCGGAAACAGCACTGAAGGTAAATGATGGCATGCATGCATCGCTTATAGTGGGTGCGGGCCAGCCATCCCCGGATCCATTTCTGAATGATGACAGCTTTGTGTTCACGAAGTATCTGCAGAAAAAGGGAATGGACATGGTAGGCCCTGAGCTAAACTCGAGGTTCAACCCCATCAACCTATGTATATTAGACTGGGAATCTATACATTATACCTAAAGTGACTGGAGCAACAGAATGGATTATAGATCACAAGTATATAGATACACAAAATGATGTGAAATGTAGTCATGGAAAGGTGACTGGAGAAGCATAAAAACATGTCATATTCACATATATGTATTTTTATGAGCAAAAAAAAAAAACCTTAGAAACTGTAAATAAAAGGCACCAGGTTATCAAAAAAAAAGCAATTCTAAAGAAAAAGGAAAGATGTGTTAAGTTCTTACTGTATATAAGTTTAATTAGTAACAGATGAGTCTCCATAAAGTGAACAGAATAGGCACCCTGTGAATCAGGTAGTCAGCATGTTAATATGCTACAAAACTAAAAGATTTACCTACCACCCTTACTATGGACATTTCAATGTGCAATAGGTCTGTGCTTGAGGACATGGGGTATGGCCAGTTGTTGCAAAATTTATTACTGATGTATTAATTCTTCTCCCAGAAACAAGCCACACACACACACACACACACACTTGATTGCTATATTTCAGGAATACAATCCTAGTAGACAGCTTCCATTTCTTTGAATCACTGAAGGGATGCAAAAGAAAGAAGAATGGGGCTTCAAAAGGAAAGCTAAAAGTGAAAGTAAAATGAAATGAAGTAGATGGACCTTAATTTTGATTTTATGTTCTATTTTTTTTTTTAAATCATGATAGTCCCCTATGCTTGTAACAAAAAAGTTTGCCTTGTGAGTTATAGTTATCACTAAAGACAATCAAGCAGAGATTGTATATACATTTCCCAGGAATGATGGAAAAGAAATTCTTGAATTTTAAGAAAGGTTCAATTAGAAAAAGGTTGAAGTCTTTGTAAGGTTTTAATTTTAAGAAATAATCTGATATGACATAAATGTTTAAATGTATGTACTTAATTAAATATTTGTACTTGTTAGTGATAGCTACAAATGGACACAATGTATCTCTTACCAACCATTTAAAATGTACCTGAAACCATTATTCAAATAGCAGCTTAGTAAGATCATTAAAAAACTATTTTTAGGTTACATTCCTATTGTGGGATTACATATTTGAGAAAGGAAAAAGAGTATCACTCTAGAGGATACATTTAAGAAATAAGTAATTAAAGTTCTAAACAATAAAATATATATATAAAAAAAACATAGGTGTGTATGACCTGAATTAGTAGCTTCAGCCAACTCATGGCTCCCCTCCTTTGGTTATTTTGTAATGTTAAGGCAGCCTTCAGCTTTCACTGAGGGCAGACATGGTGACTCATGCTGCAGACAGGACATTCTGCCTACTCACTGAATATCATAGTCCCTCAGGTGACCACATCTTATCCAGACAGCTCATCACCAACTGGGTTAGACTCAGTAATGGCAAATTGAATGTTTCGACCTCAAACTCAAGAAGCACGCAGAGATAACACTATTGTCATTTCCTTCTCTACACGTAAGTTCAAACATTGGTCCATTTCTGTAATTTCAGTGAAATGTAAACGTCATTTACATAACTAGAGCTTCCATTTTCATCTTCATTTCTATCAGTAAGAGAAGTTAAATATATGTTCTCCCTATAAGAACCCCACATTATGACGAAAAAGCTTCAACATGAAACACAACTAGAAAGAGAACTAGTGGCATACTGCTTGCCTATACAGGAGTTAGCCTCTAACCCGCCTCTTCTACTTTGTCCAGTCCGATTGGGAGCTGAGCTGGCCAGACTGCACTGCTAAAATTAAAGGTTTCAAGACTCACTTCAGATGCTCCTGAGGAGAATAGAGCGAAGCAAGAGGATAATCAGTTTGGTATTTCTAAAATGTCAAGCTTAATAAGGATTTTCCACTCTGAAAATTCATGCTTGTAAAGAAAGCACACCAGACTATAAAGCAGGCATGGACAAAAAGAGTAGCTTCTTCAAATTTTCATCAAAACACAACTAGTAAATATACTTACTCAAGCCTCATTAGCTTCCCATTTTTATTTACTCACTATAATTATTTTAAAATGAGAAATTAAAATAAATACATGAATAGGTTACACCCATACATTGCCTGTAATGAGAGACATGTCCCTCAAATTACCCCATTTATACTCCTCCTAACAGTCGTGCCGACAGAGCTCTAAGATCTAGATTGTATTTCTGGCTTAACTGAATATATCCTGAAGGGCAGATTCAATACCTTGCCAAAAAGAGATTAATGCCTTTCATAACTAGCATATAAACTGCCAGAAGTGATGATTAATATTAATCTGATGACACATTATTTAGAGTCATGTTGTTATTGCTAGGTATAGACTGTCAAGAACTTAATATACTAGTCAATACAATTTAAAACACATTAGTGTTATAATTTATTTCCTTCAACATGATAGATTCTTCTGAGGTTGGCTCATCTTTGGAATAATCTTCTACCCATCTGTTATATATTCTACCTATTCAAAGCTCACCATAGTCTATAGAATAAAGCTCTCCCAAAGAAAGCCAAGTCCTAAATTGTGGAATTTATAAATGTTGCCTTATTTGGAAAAAGATCTTTGCAGACATGATTCAACTAGGGACTTAGAGATGAACAGATTATCCCGAATTGTCCAAGTAGGCCTTAAATTTATCAGAAGTATTCTCATAAGGAGACAAAACAAGAGAATGTAGACACACAGGGAGAAGACAATGTGAAGATGAATACAGAGACTGGTGTGACGTGGCCACAAACAACAGGAATAGCTAGCAGCCACCAGGAGGTTGAAGAGCTGAGGAATGTATTCTCCCCGAGCATTCTGGAGGGCATACAGCATCGTTGGCACCTGACTTTGGCCCAGCATACCCTGTGAAAGAATCTATTTCTGTTGTCATTAGTTGCCAAGTTGGTGATAATTTATTACAGCACAGGAAATTAATACACTCACTTTTTTCAAATGACAGACATGGTGGGAAGAAATGGAGGTAAATTTTCTTATTTCATTATCTTTTAAAAAATGTGTTGTTTCCATAAGGCTCCTATGTCCATGACAGAGAGTGGTACTTTGTACATGCAGACTTTGATTGATGTTAATGAAATGAATAAGCAAAGTTGAAAATAATGTCTCACCTTGCGATACCTATTTCTTGACAAGTAGCCTCGCAAATAAGACTGAAGAACAACAGTGGCAGCTCTTTTAATCTTGTACCTCCTGCGAACTACATACATGCGCCAGTATTTCTGGATGATGGTTGCTGCCTTGGTTCTGCGCAGGAACTTAGCATAGCTAGTTAAAGAAAAGAGTAATGGACTGTCCGTAATCACAGAAACTCAAATATGCTTTGCAGAGACAAAGCACAAGTGTCATTGGCCTAGTAAGTACTATCTCCATGGACTCTATTGAACTAATAACATACTTTAAATCAATTTCTTATATTTGTGTGACAACGTAAAGTTCCCACAAATTTTTTTTTGCATTTATATTTCATTTGAGTCTTAAGTCCTGAAAAGTAGACTATTCCACATTACCCAACTTTACAATAAAGAAAGTGAAGCTCATAAAAGTTCATTTTTTCTACAACAATGTTCATTATACTAGGTTATACCTCCTTTACACAGCAGACCAGCTGACACAATAATGCTATACTGACTCATACAATATTTATAGATATCTATGAAAATGTACACTTCCTAACCTTTCTATTTGTGTATAAGTTTTTTTGTCATTAATTCATAATTAATTTTAATTTCCAAATTAAAATTATCCTAATATATTGGGCTGTCAGAAAAATCATGATGCATTTTTTCTGTTTTTCAAAGAAAAACTACGTCATGACTTTTCTGACAATCTAATATAATCACATAGAAGTATAGCTCCCTTCTTCTCCCGAAAATTCCTAAATGGAATCTTTATTAAGTCGCTCAGACTCATGACACTTTTAATTTACAGATGACTTAACGTCCACATGAAAGTATACAAAACAGGGCCTCCCTGATGGTACAGAGATTAAAGTCTCAGGCTATCAAGCTATCTCCAGCCTCTATATGAGTTCATCCCCCATCAGGAGCACATGGCTCAGCAGACCTTGCCTGTCTCCCATAAGGGTAAGTGAAATCTTAATTTGTTTCAAAAGACAATTGTCTTTTCAGTTAAAACAGATTAAATGTTGCCTTAAGTGAGGCGACCACTCAAAATTCTCCTGGGTGGGACAATGAATCAGACGAGCTCTCTAATCTTACAGGCATGTAAGTGCAGAGAGGACAGGTGGAGTCTCACCATCGGGCCTGATAGCCACGCACAAATCTCTGCACGGTGATGGCCGCCTTCCTCATGCGCAGGTACTTCTTCCTCAGCAGCCACCCTCGTATGGTCTTCTGGATCCGGATGCAGGCAGCCCTCAACTTGTCCGCCCTCAGTTTTTCTAGATAGGCCACTTGACCCGCACGGAAGAAGATCTTTGTTTTGCCAAACTGGTATTTGTCTTTGTCCTATTTTTGGAAGAAATTGCATACTCAGAGTAGAAATGATGACCATGTAATTTTAAAATAGAAAAAATATGCCTAAAAGCAGAATCACTCAAGAAAGACTCGATTAGCTAAAACTTGGGCTACATCACAATTAACTAATAGAGTGAGATTTTTGATCCTATGCAAACTGAGCAAGTAGAGGAATTTTAAGAAAAATTTCAATTTAGGTGTTATTTTCCAGAATTATTCTACCTGGAATTATATCTGAGGCCAAAAACTTGGTTGTGGGTTACACGCAGCTACTATTTGTTTGTATGTTAAATATCTCAAGGAAATGGAGATGCTGACTCCCTCTGACTGACCCACGCTGTAAGGATTACACCAGGCTGTATATTCCATGAAAAAGCTGAAGGAATAAAAACATCACTATGAAGAATAAGACAAGAAGTAACACATAGAAAATAAAAATTAAAAAAAAAAAACCTTGCTTATTCATAAGCTAACTTTCTCAAGTGTTATTTCTTAGCTTTACCAACAGGATCTGAAGATAAACAAGGTTTAAAATCCTTATATAAATTTCAACACTCCATTTATAAAATATAATCATCTATACCATTGATGATCTTTTTTTACTCTAGTCAGAGTCAGTGGTAAACACAGACATGCATGCTATTTCTGTGCTATTATACAGTAATCCACTACCTGAAAGCATTCACTGATCTGAAATTCTAAGAGAAAATAACTTTTTACTATAAGCATATATTTTATTTTGTACACAACAGCAAACAATCAGAAATTTCTAAATATATTTTTTAAAATCTAAACTTATTTCTATTTAAATCAATAAATTTACATAGGAAACCTAGCTGAAGATATAAAAAGAGCAAGTAAGTAGTTTCTTTCCCACTCTCCCTCCCTTCACCCTAACTCATCTCAGTTCTCCCCATTCCACCCCACATCAAACCTGTACTCTTCTGTAGCTACCTCTGTCAAAATGTCCTAGAAAGTTGTGAAACAGTCCTGGAGTGGCCTGAGTAAGGAGTTCATCAATAGAAATGTCCTCAATTTCTTTTTAATTTGTTATCATCTGAACCCAGGGGCCTCCCTGGTGGTATACATGTTAACACTCAGTGCTATCACGCTATCACCCCTGTAACCTGAGTTTGATCCCTGGCCAGGGAGCTAACACACATATGGTGTAGCAGACCTCTCTTGTCTCACCCACTGCTCCCATCAGCAGTGTATTTCAATAGAACCACCTGTTCTGCTCCCCACTCTGTCCCTGGTGAATCTCCCCCCACCCCACACACACACACTCTCCCACACTCCCACCAACACCCTGGTTCTTACATGCAAAAATAAATCTTTAAAAAAATCTGAACCCAAACTGAAAAAGCACATTTATTACACAGAAAGTGGCCTTAGGGCTTTAAAAAGTTATCAGAGATATTACATTTAGTTATTAGCTATAAATACAACTAATTACTTTCAAGTGAGCTAACCCATACAGACAGAGTGTCAAATAAATGGAACCTGTTTTTAAAAAAACAGTCATGAATCTTAAATTCTTCATGGTCTAGATGAGTGGTTCTCAAAGCATAGTTCTCAGACCAGTATTAGTATTGCCAGACAACTTCTTCAAAATGCAAATTAATGAGCCCATCACAGACCTACTAAATCAGAAACTCTGGAGTTGGGATCCAGCAATCTCTTTCAACAAGCCTTCCAAGTAACTCTGAGGCATTTGAGAATTCCTTAGCTTGGCATGCAAGACATTCCACGACACTGACCCACAATTTCCTAACCATTTTAGACTGCAAAAAAATGATTTTATTGTTTTCTGAGTAAATTATGTTTCTTTATACCTTGTTTAGTGTTAGAATATTCTTCCACATTTAAACAAGCTTACCCATTTTTCAAAGCCTGCCTTAAAACACATCTCCCACCAAAATGTCCAGCCTTCCTTTAGTGGATGTGACTTTGCATCCTCTGGATCTTATCTCACTCATTCAGCATTTGACAGACACTAAAGTATATTATACTTATTATCTTTGAAATAGTTACTTAGCTTTAAATGTATTAATGTCCAAGACAGACTATCTTATCTGAAGGACAAAACGTGTTTTCTTAACCACTGGGTAAATTCTGATAATGATCATTTGAAAATGATCAACCTCTGAAAGAATGTGTCTCAAGAATGTGTCTTACTCTCTGTGTTAGTGGGCCATCATCTTCACTAGTCCTAGAATTTATTGTTCTGATCTCCAAGTCAATGTGCCCCACTACCCTTGACCCCAGGAGTCTGAGTGAGAAGTATCTGATGCTTCCAAGGTTTTCAAAAGTCACAATCACAAGGCCTTTGGCCAATCTCTATTTAGATAAAAGTAAGTGAAAATTTTTCTTACCACTATCAGTTTCTCTAATACATTCTTGCATGTTTGCTTCCTGTCACTTAGCACATCCTTTTGCTTCATTAGGACACGGTAGCGGCTGAAAAATTCTTGGTAAGTCCACCTATAAAAAGAAATTCATGACAACTTATTTAAAGTAGGAATATCTCCCATAAGGACCCCCTGTACTTGAAAAATGCCAGGCTCACCGAGAGGGGAAACCTGCTGCGCTGATGCGAATGGTTTCCAGGACACCACATGCTCTCAGCTGCTGTACTGCCCTCTTCTCATCAAAGCTACATATAAGACATGAAAACCATTAATAGACAAGGAACCCTGGCTGTAGCCACAATTACTGTGCTCAGTTCAGAGATTAAATTCCTTTGTAAGAGCCAAATGGATAAATTAGGGGGAAAATGCATTCAAACATCGAAGAAGAGATCAAAATGAAAAATTCCATGGGGAAGAGAAAATCCAGCAATAAAAACACAGAGGTGTAAACATCATCTCTGGCTCATACTCTAACTCGTAAGAAATATCACTGAGCATATATTTTTAAAAGCCCAGAATGCCTCTGCACTCTGTTCATTCTAGACTTGGCCTGATTAGCCCAACTTGTAACTTGTTAGTGGGCCATACATAGTGCCCCTGCATAAAGGCTAGCCAGCTCTGGAGATTTCTCTAATGAGAATGACAAATTATGTATGCCCCACTCAGTTATTTTTAAAAATGCACTAGTGTAAACTATTTAATTCAGTGTGTACATAGTAAGCACTTATAATTTCCACATCAATGAAATGTATTTTGTATTATACTTTTTATTTCATTCTAGACAAATGGCATCTTAGCATTCAATTGAAATTAAAAGAGGAGGTAGCAAGGGTTGCTGCTCACAAGGTAACCACTTCTTTTACTCCCACAGTTAAGCCCTGCTGACATATCTAGCCTTCTGCTACGCTTCACAAGTGTTGGATTGGTGGTGGTTAATGTGGCTGGCTGATGGAAGGTAATGACACCAAGGGCTGTTCAGGAAAGTGTACCAGAGTAAGGCAGCTTCTTCTTGCATCCCACTTCTTCCAGCAAGGGTTTTGTGGTAATGAGGAGGCTAACCTACCCTGCAGTCTAGGACAGATTCACCAGATGGCAGGAATGGCTACAGTACAGGGGAATGGAGCATACATAACTGGCACTCATGCACTGTGGAGTGATAGTGGTAGTTATCACAAGCTATAGTAAATTTGCCCAGTCTTTTACCTATAAATTACGCCTATAGAAATAATTTATCTTAAGGAGATAATCAAGTAAATATACAAAAATGTTTGGCAAAAGATCTTTGTATCATTACTGTTGCAATAGCCTAAATGAATTGTATTAGGCAATAATTTTAAAAATGATGGTATATCCCTGAAAGACACAAAAACACTGATTCAAAAAGATACCTGCACCTCCATGTCTACTGTTGTTTTCTTTACAACAGGAAAGACATGGAATCAACCCAAATGCTGATAACTGGATTAAAAAGATGTGGTACACATATACAATGGAATATTATTCAGCAATCAAAAAAAGATAAACACATGCCTTTAAGCCAGAAAGAAAATGAAAAATACTAGATGGTTTCACTAATAGCAGGAGCATAAAGGACCAGGGGTGGAGGAATAATAATAATGAACAACTATATACCACAGACATTTTATGGGGGTGGAGTGAGGAATGGGATCAGAAATGGGCGGGGGGGGGAAGTGCACTGGACTAAGGGTGATGGCACACCGGTGATTTGGTGATGGGAATCCCATGGGGATTACAACTGAGATGGAAAAAAGGCACAAAATGATGTAAAAATAAACTATTACAATACCAAAAAAAATGATGGTATATCTATATAGTGGGATGATAGTCATGAAAATGATGTCAAATTTTATTTACTAATATAGAAAAGATACACAATTTATTAAGCTAGAAACAGTTATAAGTAGGCAATTGCAGTCTGACTTTCTCCTTTTTACTAGTTTCCCTTTCATGCTCTCCTTTTCATTAATATCGCCATCATTCTCTCTCATTTTCTTTGTCTGTCTCACACAAACACTTATGTGGAACAAGGAAAGAATGTTGGTTGGTCAGGAAGCATCTATGCCAGTTAACACCAGTTATGTCCTGGGTATAATAAATGCTTCTTAATTTATTTTTATACTATTTTGTATTTCCTGTAAACTTTTTTTACAATGCCCATGTATTATTATTAAAATTAATTATCTGTTTTGATAAAAAAAAATTCCTGAAAGATTCACTATCCCCTCATCATGGTGTTGATGTAGGATGAAATACTGATAAACAGAGACATTCTCTCATGGATTTAATAGTTGAAAAGTAAAAGAGATAACTGAATCTTCACCAAAGCAGCTTCATCTCACTCAGTGCTAGTTTTAAGTAATGTCCAAATATTTTAAAGTCCAAACGATCTTGAACTGAAATAAGTTCAAAATAGAACTAGGAATGCTTTCTTGATCTCAACTTCTAAAATTTTCACAAGACTACCTATTAATTTGTTCTCATATTCTGAAATGAAAGAAAAACTGAAAAAACTGTTAAATGGTAGTTTCCCTCTTTAAAACATGAAGATCTACCCAAACATTATTTTATTCTGTTGGCTTGGCAATCCTTATGAGATTATATGAACACTCTTCAATTCAGTAGCAGAAACATTCTTACGTGAATGGGAACTTGAAGTCATTTGGCTTGATGCAGCGCACATAGTGAGGGGTAGTAGCATTGAGGGTCTCCATAAGCAGGTGAAGGGAGTTTCGAAACTGCATGAACAAGAGCAAAAGAGGGCATCAGGGCTATCCAAGTCAAAGATGATATAAATAATTTAAAATTTTATTCCAGTGATATTAGTGAAGAGGATTGCCACCCATGAAGGCAAGTTGCTATTAAACAAGAGGGCCAGGGCTTTTGGTTAAAATTTGCTTAAATTCTACCATTTACATGCTTACTCTGTTAAACATAGTCACTCTCCATCTACCCCCCCTTAAAATAGACTTCCTTTTCTTTTTTCAAAGTATGTTTATTGAGATAACATTGATTTACAGACTTTATCTTCATAGAGCAGCCTTAAGTTACAGCAAAATTGAACAGGAAGTACAGAGACTTCCCATACATACCACCTACCCCCCACGTAACTACAGTCTCCCCCACAGCTAATGTACCAGAGTACATTTTTGAGTACATAATGTACATTTTTTCAACCTTTGACACAGTAAAATCATCCAAAGTACATACTTTACTTTGTAGTGCACTCTTCCTACCCTTTTAATATAGCTTCTTAGCTTTTTGCTGTGAACTCAGAATTTTTACTAAAAATAAAACCTAATTTTAAGAATATTAAGGTCATTTAATCATGTACAGTGGGAATTCTGCTTTAAATTGTGAAAAATGGGGGAGCAGATGATTTAAAAGAGCATAGGATTTGGGAGAATGGTGGGGTACTGCCGGGGTGGGGTTACCACTGGGGACACAGGATCAGGGGCTATGGCCATAGGTCAGGTCCTGCTTCCTGTCTGCCCTGGGCACAGGGTCCATGCACAGGAAAGCAATCTTACCTGGCATTGAACCTCCTGTCCCAAACCCCCTGTGCCCATTCAGGAGCTAAGTACATATGTGAAGTCTTTCCCACATCCCACAGAGCATAAGAAATCAAAGAAAGGAGAGGGTTATCCTGCACAGAAGGAGCTAATGCTCTGCACACTTACAGAGAGGAAACAACCAGAAAGCAAAGCAACAGCAGCAGAGGCCTGTGAGAGAGGAGATGTAGTACAAGCATTAAGTGGGAGGAAATTATTTTGGGAAAGGCTCAGTCAGAGTCACAGGTCTGAAGCTGGGTGGAGAGAGGTAGGAGTGCACAGTGTTCCATGTTCTCATGGAATGTGGCTCTCTCTGAAGCCTCCCCTCACGTAAGGAGCCCACTTGTGAAGATGAGACAGCAGACTTGAGGTGTCTCCTGAGCCAGAGCAAAAGAGTGCAGCAGGAATGGCTCCTTGGACTCACCTGAAGCCCCACTGTTTTCTTGTGCTCTTTGGCTGTCTGGCCTGGTCGGCCTTTGGTGGGCTTTGCAGAAAGGCGGGTAAGGGGTGTGCGCCCTGAAGTGGAGGCGGAGGTTGGGCTGATGGCCTTCTCGTCATCTTGAAATAATTCTGGTAGCATCTTAAACTGAGTCAGGAACAATAAAAGAAGATTACAGTCTAAACCCAAACTCAGTGGAAAACTTCACAGAAGAGTTATGGAGATAAGAAATCTGCAGTGATTCCCTCCCTCAAGTCACTTCTTTCAAAGTCACACTTTGGGAATAACAAATACCTGTTTGAATCAAAATTATTAAATGAAAGGAGTAAGTTCTATAAAAATATAAGCAGTGGAAAATACACTAATTTTATAATCATGTTTGAGAGAAGCAAAATCAAAACAAGTCCACCTGTGAAATCCTAATCCATAGGTAATGCCAATCTAAATATATTACCAGTTTTGAAATATACTTTATGAGCAAAATGTAAACTGGAAATTCCATCCATTATTCCATAGTCACAAAATGTTGTATCATTATCTTTCATTTGTGTACCTAAGAACTTAAATGGTGGGAAGCAACAAAAAATCACCTAAAATCTCAGCAGCAAGGGTGTCATGAACTAGTTCTACAATATTGTAAGACTAAACAATTATCATAAATTGATGTTTAGAAAATAGTTTGGATTAATGGAAACAAAATAAAAACCCTTTATCCTGTAAGCATTATATTTGTTTTCAAGGGACTTACAAACTTGACCACATAATTACTGTAATCAATTTTGCATCTCACCAGATAAACAATATGAGAAAAGCCTATTAAAGTGCTGGTACTTAATAAATGATTAGATGGTTGGGAGAAATTTTATGGAACAAAAAAGATTTCAAACTAATCTACAGTGGCATCTTGATATATTTATATCATTGTACCAGTGTTTCATTCTATATAAATACAATAAATCCTTCTCAATGGATTAAATTATGATTGTAACTGCCAATTAGTTGTCTAATAATTTCAGAATCTCTTCAGAAAAAATAATTTCTAGGAGAGTTCTTTCATTAAAAAACAAAATAAGGTGAGTTTATTTGTTATGTGTCTATCAATTATAAAAGTAATATAGAAAATAATGAATAATTTATATAAGACTGTTATGCACAACATACTAATAATCATTGCTTGACACACAAATGAATGTATCCCTTGCTTTACAGAATAAATAACCTAGTTTGGTTGAGTATAAGCAAGGGAAAACAAAATGTTTTGCTTTTACCTTGTATTACAATGTTGAAGGTTTGTTTCAAAGGGGAAAAGTAAGAGTTCATAATAAATTTGATCTGAAAACTCAGCACGGGATTAAGATGCTAGGCTATTCAATTATAGACCAAGTACTTTAAAATCTTATCTATGCTATTCTATCATTCCCAATTAAATTGCTAGCTCTATATGAACAATTGCCTAAACTTGCTTTCTTCTGTACAAAACAGTTAATAGAGCTGGGCTGCAATAGTCCTATTCACCACTAGGTGCTACAATTTAACTTACTACCTACCAGAAAACTGCTTAGGTTTCAGAGTTAGAAAACACACATGTGCGTGTATGTGCGGGTGTGTGTGTGTGTGTGTCTGCACCGCACATGTGCAAGATCTATACTTCTGATAAACTGCTTGCTAGAAAAATCATTACTATAATTTAGGAGCTAATGTTTAAATACTTAATATTTTATTGAATATATCCTGACTGGAAAAAGCCTAATGTGTTTACCTTGCTTGATTTAAGAACTTTAATTTGTTCTTCAAAAACAGTATCTTTATTCTTTTCCAGGAAGCCTTCACACTGGTATTCCACCTGAGAACAAATGGAAAAATCTTCTTAACTAATAAAACTTTTGAATAGATATGTATCATTACTATCAACCAAAATATTTATAGGCTAAGGCTGTAAGCCTGGCTCTTAGCAAAGCGGTATCACTAATTTTATTCTAAGAAACTAGTACCATTCTTGGTTATAAGTATGTTAACTCTAGAGTAAATCCCCAAATACTGTTCACCTTAGGGAATAGTGGCAGAGATGATTAACTGTTGTCTAAAGACCCGCCCAATTCATGAGCATGCAGACAAATGAGAAGTTGATTCTCTTCTCCCATGCTGGCCAAAGACAGCTCCTCCAAGGCTTCCCAAATATATCTCCTAACTTAGTTCACTATTTGGTAGAGGTAAATCTCCCCTTGGGAGAAAGGTGAATAAAACATGAGAAAGCATTAGAAGGAACAAATGTCTGTCAGAAATGTTGAAGAAATGATGATGGATGAAGGTGAAGGTTGGGTTAACATGATTTGGTAAACAGAACTACTTCAGATGGATTGTTCCTGCTTCCAAAAGTTTAGTGATCTCAGCTATCTTCAACTCAAGGATCCCCCCATTCTGTACTACAGAATTTCTGGGGCCCCTAAATTCATTTCTAGCTAGGATGAAGGCAGACTGAGAAAACCTTAAGGGGACACTGGAAAACGTACACTAAAACTACCTTACAACTTCCTTGAAATATAAATTAGTTTCTTGGCCCCTGATTTCTCAGTAGATGACAGAACTTGTAAAATAGCATGTCTATATGCCTTGTTAGTAGAGATCCAAGGACCAGTCACAGAGGAAGACACAATACCACAATTTCTATTCTGAAACCCTTGGGGTCAGCTGGCTTGAAAATTTAGAATCTTTCAAAAGACTCTGAGGTAGCAATTAGTAATCAAACACATTATCATTTCTACATCAAAATATATAAATATCCAACCTCTAACTAGGATAAATAACCTAGTAATACAAATAACTTCATGTTATTTCAGTTGAGAGATTAGGTTTAGTCATGAAACAAATTATGAAAAAACTTTTAAGAAATATAATTTATTGGACTTCAGAATTTTAATAAAGAATTATAGACCTATATTTATTTCATAATACAATTCCATTTTGGCTAAAGGAAGGGAAAACCAACCTGACAATATGAAGATTACTTTTCCTATATGGCCCTAAAGAATGCAAACTTCAACAAAGAAAAATGATACATCTTAACCATTGATATTTTTCCCTCTTTGAACTATTCAAAAGTAAAAAAGATAATAATGCTTCCTTACTTTGTCAGCAAAATGTTGAATGATGAAAGCTTTGTTTGAAAGACGGGGCTTCTCAAAGAGTGCACATTTGTTCAAATGTGTGTTGTATAGTTTTTGGGCCCAAGTGTCATCTGTACCTTTAGGCATCTATATTTAAGGAAGGAAAAAGAAAATAAATATTGACACAAGACTCTCCTGAAGCATTAACCAAGAGACCATTTTTTGGCTTTACCTAACAACTATTTTTTAAAGATTTATTTATTTATGCATACAGAGCTGGGGTACAGGCCAGAGGCTCAGGGGCGGTGAGAGGCTTCACCAGAGACAGAGTGCGGAGCAGAACAGGCAGATTGACGAAGTACACTGCTGAGGGGAGCAGCCGGCGGGTCAGGAGAGGTCTGCCACGCCATGTGGTCACCTCCGGGGCAGGCAGGAATCGAACTCATGCGGAAGTGGCTTTAGCTTCTCAGTGCAGTGCTTTAACCCGCTGCGCCACCAGGGAGGGCCTACCTAACAACTTTTATAGTCAATTTAGCGATTCCTTCCATCCAAATTTCCTTCTTACAGACCAAAACCAATTACTAATGAGAACTTCCCATGGTGACCGTGGTGACTAAGAGATTCAATGTGCCTACACCAAGAATCATCAGATACATATCTGATTTGATTTTAAAACAACAAAAGTCTTAAAAGTGAAAGGTGAAATACCATGACTGTGTGTACCTTCAAAATTTGTTAAATAGAGGTTGCATTTGCATATGAAATGAAATTTAGATCACTCAGGAAAATGTAAAATGGAGAGGAAAATGTAAAACTGCCAACTTCATTATGTCCTTGTGTACTTAAAGGCATGAACACAAACAGGATCATTCTACATAAAACAGGATCATTCTTCATAAAAATTTCATTTTATGCTCAATACACTTTCATTGGCCTTTTTACATATACACCTTGGATACTTTTACAAGTATATTCAAAGGGTAAACTATAAGAGTTCCTTTAGTGGGTCAAAAGGTGGAACTATTTACAATTCTACTAAACATAGCCAAATTTCCTCTAACATGTGATGTACTATCATTGAGATTTATATTAAATCAATACTCACTGGTATTAAGTGAAAGGTATCAAATTTAACCTCGTCTCTAACATGTAAAAAACAATATCCCATTTTTGTTGTGACTGGTGTTATTTAATTTTGAGTACCTTTTCCTTATATGCCTTTTTAATGTTGTAGAAAATCTGAATTAAGCTTAGGAGGATCAATCTATGGTAAATTGTCACTTATGGAATATAAAATAAAGAGAATTTAAGAAGGACAGATCACCTGCCTAAGATCACTAGCAGTAAAGCTGGTGATCTAACATTTTCCCCATTATCCTGGATCTTCAAATATTACATTTTAACTTCCCTCCCTCCCTATTATATGTATATATCAGCAATAAAGAACTATTCAGTTTTTAAATTATAGATATTTATACTTATAATTTAAAATAGACTTTATAGATTTCTTGGGTATCTTTAAATATAACTTATCATTGAACAAAAAGTACCAAATATAAGCTATTGCTAACAAAAGTGGCTAAAACTGGTAGTATACCCAATGTTAATTTTTTTTGTGTAACTTGAATCAGCTAAAAAGAGAAGGGGAAGCCTTATTTTATTTGAACTCTTTGGTTTTGGTGATCCTTCAGTAGGCAAATCAGAATGACCCCCACTTGTTGCCTTCATGGCATCTCATGGCATAACGAATTTCTGCTTTAAACCTATTTACTGCTAGACCTTGATGTATTTTTTTGATAGAGTAAGTACACCAGAAAATCATAGTTACCCTGCATTCCTCATCCAGCAAATCTAAAATGCCCAGTTTAGATTCTATAAGATTAATACAAGGTTGATTATCATAAAAATCTATGAGTGTCCATGGTATCTGTTCCTTCATATATTCCTCTTGTTCTAATTTGAAGACATGCTGGAAAAGAAAAAAAGGCTGGGATTACTAAAATCATTATTATGGCTATTAGTCAAGAAATAACACATATAAAAAACACTCTGAGACCAACATACTTTTAAATAATCCATGGCTTCCTGAAACAATTTTATGGGAAAGTCATGATTTACACAAAAGAAAATAAAAGAGAGCAAATAAAAAAATCCAGACAGTTAAATGCTCAGTTACAGTGATAAACAAGAAAATAGTAATGTGAATGTGTTTGAAGAGCTGATAAATGGAGCAGATTTTTAATTTTTTTGAGCAGTTATGCAAAGCAGATGCCCCAGACTACTAACCATGTTAGGTGGTGCTTACAGCGTAAGAAAGTAACTCTCATCACAGATGGTGGCACTGACGTTCATGTGTCTCAGAATTAGATAAATTGATCTTTTGTGTCTGCCTTGGTTATTTTCCACATTCAGGGAAATCCACAGATCAGCTTTCTAGATTCTACATGCAATTTTGCAAGTAGTAGCAACTACTACCAATCCATTGCTATTCCCGCTAAATGCTCCAATCACCATTCTCACCACTGCTTCTAATCTCATGCATTCATTTAAACATTTAAACAAAACCTGTATTGACTGTCTATTCTGTGTCAGTCACTGCATACCACGAGTTTGGAGACAAACAGGAGAAGTAGACAGAAATCAGATAATCACAAAGAACACAATTACAAACTGTAGTAAAGCTACAGAGGAACTCTGTGAATAAGCGTCCTTATCAAATTTGGAAAAGAAAGATGAGGGAAAGTTTCTCTGAGGAAGGACTGTGTGACTAGAACTCTGAGATGAATGGGTATTCCGTCAGTCCCAGTAGGAACACAAGGCACTACTGTAGCTATGGCATCAGGCAGCCCAGGCAATGCTGCTGGGCCCTCAACTTCTAGTCCCTATAGATGCTAACAACTTGTATTTGTGCATTCCTAGGGGTCTGTGCTCTCTTTTACTTGCCTCTTTTGTCTACCTTGATTTTCTCACATCTTGATACTTTTCTGGGAAGAATAGCCTTCTGTGGCTATGACCCGACAACCCTCAAACCCCCATGAAACTTAGATATCACCAAGATTTCTGGTAGATATTCTCCTCATGTACCTGGAACTTTCCCACTTAACTCTATACTTACTATAAAGCCCCTTTAAATCACTTACAGTGTTTACAGTGTATACTTCTGCAACAAGCTTTAGTGAAAAAAAAAAAGTCATCTGAATGAATATTTATATTATGCAAATTAGAAAGCCAATCTCTTCTGTTCTCTTTTGATTAATGAGACAGCAAACAGAACCATGTGTCAGCAGGATGCCCTGACTGATGGTACCAATATTTTCCAGGACACTGATCCCAGTCTTTTTTTAATTCATTAATTTATATTCAGTCTACATGCTGACAAGAAGCACTGCTCCAGATTTTACAAATAAGAGTTTGTTTCTTATACAAATCTCTATGTCTAGTTTAGAAAATTCCATGGGTCTCAAACATCTGGGAGGAACAATTGTCAAAAAGTCATTGTGGGAATAAGGTTTAATATGGTAAGAGACCCTCGGTCAACACAGAACGCCTCTCAATACTGACTATGCTGCTACCACCATATTTCTCATGCCCTCTGCCCCACCTATGTGTAACCCCTGTTGAAGAAGCAGGCCTAAATAGTGAAGGTCTTTACTGTGAGACCCATGTTCCTAGTCAAGGCTAACTAAACTGAGTATGGGTACTTGAGGGTATTCCATTACCTTTGATGAGGAAAAAAAAAGGAATTGATTTTATCAGATTCTCTGTATCAGGTATAAGAATTGGAAAATAAGGAAATAATCAAGAAATTGACTAAGGAAACTGAAACTGAAAGAAGTAAAGATTAATGGGAACTAAGCAAGATAAGATGGGAGGAGCAGTTTCATAGGAAGCTTGAAGTGAGTAAGGAAGCAGAAACCTTTAAATGATGAAAACATATACTGAGTAGAAGGGAAGAATATGGTCGCTCACGATTAGCTAACACATTTGTTGACATCTGATTTAAGAGGGAATAGAACATTTGTTCTTTAAAATTTTATATACTATGTATGCTTTTATCAAATTTATTTTCTTACATCATTGTTCATTTTCATACAGTGCTTGCCTTCTCCCCTCAGGTGTCATCCTCATAGTTCTCTTACCATCACTGCACCAAAATCCATCACCACAGGCCCTGTGGGATCCCCTCCCCTGTTTGACCCCTCTCCCGGACCCACTCTTTTGCTCTATGCCTCAGATCTATGGTCAGCTTATGAGTTTTGTCTTTTTCTTGACTTTTTGTTCAGTTTCCCCATATTCTGTAACTGAAACCACCCGTTAACTCTCTTTTTCTTCTGACTTACTTTGTTTGGCACTGTCCCTTCCAGCTCCATCCATGCTGCCACAAGTGACATAAGTTTATCTTTTCTGATTACTGAGTGATATTCTATGTGTATATGACCACATATTTTTGATCCATTCTTCTGTTTTAGGGCATTTGGGTTGTTTCTATAGCTAAGCTATTGTAAGTAGCTGCAATTAACATAAGTGTGCAAGTTTCCTTTTGAATTAGTGTCTTGTGTTCTTTAGGCAGATTCCTAGGAGTGGAATCACTGGATTATATCATAGACCCACTCTCAAAACATTCCCATTGCTTTTGTCTCAGTGAATGTCTCAGAGTGTTGAAAAAAGAATATGTAAAATAGAGTATCTAAAAATATAAATAAATGAGATGTGTTCTGATTTTTCTGTTCTAATATCTTGTTAACACTGCGATTAAGAGTTAAGAAAGTAACAATTCCACATACAATTAGCCACAGGAACAAAACTGAAGTATTTGGGTATCAAAGTTTTACACATCCATATATCTACCTAATATGTATCTTGTTTCTATTACTCATTTTATATGGCCCAATTTTCATTACTCTTAGATAGCCACCTAAGAATCACCATGATTCCTATCTAAACCATAGACATTTTTCTACTGTTGTATCATTTATTAATCATAAGTTTTTCCACAGTTTAGCCCTTTTAAACCCCAGATAATAATTGCAATTCATAAGTTCATTTCAGGAACCAAACTTTCAACACACACTGGTTGCTCAAGAAAAAAAAATTATAGCAGAATATTATTCATGGAAGAAAATTCTTACCATATTGAACTGTTGCTGTAGTTTTTCATTTGCATAATTTATGCAAAACTGTTCAAAACTATTTATCTCAAAAGTTTCAAATCTGTAAGGCCAAAAATAACATGGAAGGGGGTAAAAGAACAAAGAATTTTTTTTTTAATATTCAAAATGTAAACATTAGAAAGACATGTGAAATTTCCCAACACTGTAACCTTTCTATCTCAGTGAAGATAAAAGGCTTGTATGTCAGTAACATAGAATATGAACCCAGAGTCAGGCATCAGCCATGTGACAGAGAGATATTTTTAAAGCTCCAGTACATGGAGGTATTCAATATGAGTTTTCTTTTTTTGAAAGTCAACCATATTTTTAATTAAATTGGATGACATAACTTGCAAAAGACTACTGATACCGCATACTTTACTATTTTAAAAGCAAGTTATTTTATACAATATAATCTACACTTAAAAAATAAAGTTCCATATTTATTATTTAGATCATAAGGAACTCATGGATATATATTTCATACTTTGAGACATCATCTGATGTTAATTATTAGTTTCTCAAATTGCCAAGAGCTTTCCCATTTTTATTTAAGCTTTTGTTTTCTTTTTAAAGATTTTTTTTTTTAATATATCATTACATCATCCTTCATTTTGTACAATGTATGGTTTCCCCATGAAATTCCCACCACCAGCTCACCCATGCACCATTACAGTAGTCCCTTGTGCTCTTCCCACTCCTGTCCTGGTCCTTCTCCCTCCTCCTCCCCTACAGAATGTCTCTGATCTATAGTTGCCTGATGATTTTTATTTGTATTTTTTCATAGTTACTTTTTTTAAATTCCTTTTTTGTTTTCTCTAAAGTCCTCCTATAAGGGAGATTATTCAATACTGAGTTTTTGAGCGCTAATTCACCCATATATGGGGAAAAATCAGAACTATAATAAAGTCATTACACTCGTCAACTTATAGGCTCAACTTATATACACATAGAAAGGAACTGGAAATAATAATCTCATGCATTCTTTTGAAAAATTAAGCTGAAAGATAACAAATTAGGTATCAATGTGCACAAGTGATAGGAAGGATCTTAATAGTTAAAAGACTCAGGTACCCAGAGAAGGCAAAGCAGCAAGTGAAATTACTTTTAGAAATCATCTTCTAAGTTTCCTTTCTCTTTACTAGGAGGAAACAGATTCAAATACTCAGAATTATTAGATGCAGATCACTAACCCAAATACACCTACCCATAAATATCTAGTACGCCAATAAAAGAGTGCTGTTTGACAGCAGAATGGAGAGCTTGATTGACATGATCTACAATCCAGTTAAAGAGCTTGGCATAGATGTGCTTGGCCAAAGCATCTCGGGCATTTGTGGCCTGCAGTTTGGAGATGGGCTTGATGTATGTCTCTGTGGCAGTAGCTAGCTTCCGATGGCAGAGCCAATGACACATCTCTTCGTAGTCCACACCCATGAGGTCACAGAAGATGCTGAGCGGTTCATGCTTGGGCTGCCAAACAAGAATAGGTTATTTCTTTTGAACAAGATCAATCAAATTAATACTTCAGTTAAAAAAAATACTAAGAGGTAGCAAAACCCAGCCTTTCTTCACTATAAAAAACATCAACATTACTTGAAATGGATTGGCAACAACAATCGCAGTCACCCATCAAATCAGCCTCTAACTAACATTTACAATCTTTTCCAGGGTTCACATCAAACATTACCTCTTACTTTATCTCTTAGTAGTACTTAGTTGTGCTCTTTAGGCACATTCATTCATTCAATCAGAAATTTAGGCAGCTGGTCAACACATATTTACTGAGTGCTTTTATTATATTCTAATAAACAAAAATAGAAATGGTCCCTGTCCCCCTGGAGCTTAAGCTCACTAGGGAAAATGGATGTTAACCAATGTAAAAATTTTTCCCTCAAATGTAAAGGAGAAGGGCATAGTGGCAAGATTCCCCATGAGAGGAGTGTGTCCTCTCTACCTAGGCAGGAGGCCACTGCCTGGAGAAAAGAAGTTGAGATCTGAAGAATGAGAAGGTGTTAACTCAATGAAAGGGGGAGGAAAGGGCTTTTCAAGCTGAGGGAACAGCTAGTATGACAGTTCTATCATGGGAGAAGATCCAGAAAAATAAGGGACTGAAGCTGAATGAAGGAGAAAATGTACAAAATAAAGTCAGAGAGAAAGAGCTACACCATGGTGGTCTTCATTCTAAGATCACTAAGACTCCACTGCAGGAAGTTCAACAGTAAACTTGATAGTTATTTGTGTGACAACTTAGACTAGGCTCTCTTTTAAGGTTTTATATGTCCTCACAATGTCATCCATGGACCGTTTATGAGCAGGTCAGTAAATCCTTGTCAGTATACCATGTTTTTCAAAATATTGACTCACAGTTTCTAATCAAACTGATAATATTCTTGAAGAGTAGGCACGGTGAACATTGTTACCACTAATTAACAAATAAGGAAGTAAGATCCAAGAGATGAGCTTGTCAAAAATAACATGGCAATTAATGTCAGTTATCATTAGAACCTTGGTTCCCAAAATATTTCATCTCCTCACACTTTCCACTGAAGCAGTCATTCTTTCTTTCATTTACCAAGTAATTTCTTTCATTTCCCAAGTAATCACTTTAGATACAAATCAGTGTTATTGCCAAAAGCATGACTCAACCTCCTTAAAGTCACTTATTTCATGCGAGCCATTATCCTCTTGAATGGTTTACCATATTGTTCTACTAGATCAAGTTTCTTAACTGCTTTTGACCTCAAAGCCTACTATTAACTCATTTTTTTTTAATTTGAAAACTGGAGATTCACTTTTAGTTTGTTTGTACTATGGATTCTATCTTTAAGTCTAGATAGATGTCAGGCAACCATGAGGTAAAGAATTGTATTTGAATAGGTTCAGAGAAGTTACAAATTCACTCATCCAAAAAATTTGAGTATTCCTTCCTTTGCCGTTATTGTGCCAGCATTACTGATGCAGAGATGACATATCCCCAGGAGAGTAACATGATCACAAAAAGCAACAATGAGTAAATCTAGTCCAGGGTACAGCACTCTAAAGCTTTTATGGTAAGGAGGCTTGAACTTGCTGAAGTTGTAGCTCGCTTGCAGTGCTGCTCCCATTGTGCCACCAGGGAGGGCCCAAGAACTTGTTGAAGTTGTAAGACCTTGAGCAAACTCCCTGGCAGTGGCTGCTGAGCAGCAGTGGCCATCTGTCTCCCTAGGATAGTCCATTTGCAACTATTTATTTCTTATTTTGTGCTTTCATTTGTCCACTATTTCTAAAATTTTCTCTCCCTTTCTTGCTATGTTTGGATTATTTTTAGTTCACTCTCTTCTCTACTTATTTGGAAAGTTTATTTTCTATTCTAGTTTATAATAGAAACATTTTAATTATGTTAACTTAATGCAATAAAATACACTAATTAAATGTGCTTTGTTATCTAGTACTTTTATTCTTTTATTTCTGGGTAGAAGAGAAACTGGACTTTCACTTTTATTTTAAATTAATTTTATACTAACAAAAAAGTTGCAAGGATAGTGAAAAGAATTTCCTTCACCAGATTCCCCAAATGTTAATTTACCATATTTGTATCATTTTTTTCCTTACATATATATATGCACATTATGTTTTCAGGACCTTTGGAAAGTAAATTGCAGACATGGTCTCTTTTTAGTCCTAAGCATTACAGTGTTTCCTAAAAGCCAAAGACATCTTACATATTACAGTACAACAACAACAACAACAACAAATCAGAAAATTAGCATTGATTCAACCCTGTTATCTAACCTGCAGATCTAATCCAATTTTTGCTGATTGGCCTAAAAATGTCCTCTATAAAAAAAGGTATTTTTTTATGGTCCATGATCTAGGAATCACATTGCATTAGTCTCTTTTAAGGTGAACAGTTCTAACTCTTTTATGACCTTGACATTTTTGAGAGTATGGCCTTCAGTGTGCATTTATTCAATGTTGCACCCGCTAGATGTAGTAATATCTTTTTGCAGGAATACCAGTGAGATAATATAATATGCTCCTTGTGGGCCATACAGCAGAAGTTGACTGGTGGCAAATGGTCTCATCATTGGTAACATCAGTTGTGATCACCTGGTTAAGGGAATGTTTGCCAGGTTTCTCCATTTTAAAGGTAGCTATCCTCCCCTTTCACTAATAAGTGTTTTGTGGGGAACTCTGTATTTTCCACTCTAGCACATCAATCATTATTACTCTAATTAATCAAATTTTATGTACATTTGCCTGTACTATAGCAGTTTACTGAGTCATTTCTTTGTTGTATACTTTAAATCTTCCATTAGGATCACTTTCCTTTTGCTTAAACCTTATCATTTATTGGGATCGATTG
>NW_004567124.1:17090328-17095286 GCF_000260355.1 Condylura cristata | reverse complement strand
CCAATCCAACTTCTGGGTCCCATTATTGCAGATGGTAATGAGCTATCAATTCCTATTCAAGGCTAGTATGTATTAGCTCTGCCTAACAAAAAAGATTTTCTGTGTTTGGTATTATTATGGTGTGCCAATGGGTCAATTTTTAAGTTTACTCTAAGTGGGATTTTTTTTTTTTTGGCTTTTCAAATCTGTGGTTTAGTGTCATTTTTACATATTTTGAAATTAGTAATTATATCCTTATGCCAAATTATTTTTTCTCTCTTTTAGAAATTTCCATTCGACTAAAATAGATTTTATCACTCTTTTATCTCTCTCAATTATTGTTTTAAGTGCCCCATCTCTGGATTCTATTCTGCACTTTGGATAATTTCTTCACATCTATCTTCTAGCTCATCAGCTCTCTCTCTAGTTATGTCCCATTTGCTATTTATTCTTGTGCGCATAATTGGTAGATTTGATTCTGCTTTTTGTTCCTTCTATTTTGACTCATTGTGGAATTTATGGTTTTTCACCATGATCCAATATTTCTTTAGTATTTTCCCATGGACTTTATTGAAGCCTGGGTTGAAGTTGGAGCCTCTAAACTAAAGTTGTGTTTGTTTCTGTCAGGCATACAGGACACTACAAAACCAGGGCCAACTTAAGCTAAATTTTCCTCATATAGCTTTCTAGGATCATCTAGAAACTATGAAATCAGGCTGGGACTCTATGATTCAGCTCATTGCTATAAATTTTTTAGGGATTATTTCTTTCTCCTCTACTTAGCACCAAAGCTTGAAACAGATAAACTTTTTCTTTGTACTCTAAGAATGGCTGTAGGTTAAACTTATTACTAGCTCCTCATTTAGAGAGGTATTTCACTGTTTGTTTCTGTATGTATGTGAGACTCAGGCTTTCTCTTTCAGCATCTGCACCCAATGTGGCTGTGAAAACCAACCTCAAAGTCACTAGGGTCAGTAAATGCCCATGAGGTAAATTTTAGCATTAAGGTTCTGCTTCATCCCTTAGGTCCTATTTTCACTTAGTGTTTGGTCTCTGAGTAGTTCTTATGTATTTATGTTTAAAATATTATTAATTATATTTATTCAACATGAAGGTCAATCAGAAGACCTAGAAAAGAAAACCTGTTACATATTACAGATGTATAAAATCAGGTTCAAAGAAGCTAGCAACTCATCTAAAAACCAGTATGAATAGGCCCTCCCTGGTGGCGCAGTGGGTTAAAGCACAGCACTGAGAATCTGAAGCCACTTCCGCATGAGTTCGATTCCCGCCTGCCTCCTGCCCCGGAGGTGACCACATGGCGTGGCAGACCTCTCCTGACCCGCCCGCTGCTCCCCTCAGCAGTGTACTTTGTAGATCTGCCTGTTCTGCTCCCCACTCTGTCTTTGGTGAAGCCTCTCACTCCCCCGAGCCTCTGGCCTGTACCCCAGTTCTGTATGCACAGGTGAATAAATCTTTGGGGGAAAAAAAAAAACCAGTATGAATAAATACTAAAGTTGTGATTGAACCTGGGACCATCTTAATTACCACACATATTGCAGAGACAATA
The DNA here is from genome assembly GCF_000260355.1 of Condylura cristata. Taxonomy (NCBI): domain Eukaryota; kingdom Metazoa; phylum Chordata; class Mammalia; order Eulipotyphla; family Talpidae; genus Condylura; species Condylura cristata. Next base: position 17,093,737 of record NW_004567124.1, on the reverse strand, counting down.
AAGTATATATTTCAAACTGAAATCTAATTTACCCAAATTTTAGTCACACAAATCATTCTGATTTTCTAATACCAACTTATGTATCTAAACAGTTAAAATTAACTGTCAAGAGTGTTTCCTATTACACTCCTTCAGGAAGCAAGACAGAAAAATAATAAGGCAGCAGGAACAAACTAAATACAGAAACCTATGCATGGGATAAATATGCCCCTTCCTTTCCACCTTGGAGTTCTATGGAACTATCAAGAAGATGTGCTGTTTCACCAGTAACCTTTGAAGTTCACTTATTCTCACAAATAGTGAAACTGTAGAACTTATAGTTATGGTCAAATCAACAAAACTGACAAATGCTGGTTTAAAAAAGAAGAAGAAAAATCAAAATCAAGGAATTCTAACAAGCTTAAAAACTAGAATCAATTTCTGGACAAGAACAATAAATTATAAGTACTCTCTCCAAGCTAGATCTCCAAAGAGGAAAACACACATATCTCAGGAAAGACATGCAGACATTGATGAAAACTTTCCTGATCAACAAATTCTGATGTTGTTAAAGGTAACACAAGCAAAGATAGATACACAGAAAATACATTAATGTTCATGGTAGCATTATTTATAATAGCCAAAAAAAAAATAAAAGATAACTGCAGAAGATAAATAGACCCCGGCTTAAAAAAAAAAAAAAAAACACCATGTAAGGGATTGGTGTGTGTGTAGGGGTAACTGTAATAAAGTGAAATGCAAAAACAATAAACAACTATAAACCAGAGACATTTCACAGGGGTGGTTAATATGTTTTAAAACTGTGGGTGATGCCTTCTCTTACCTGGGTATATTCTTAAAATCACTGGGTTGTATACTTTATATGGATATGAATTACATTTCAATAAAAAAAATTTTTTTTGAATAACATCTTTTTAGAGGAAATACTTCTCCAAAGTAATGGGAGAATTCGTCAGTAACATTTTCTTAGGAAAAAAACAGGATTTCAGCAAAACTCTTCATTCCATCCTTCTAAAAATATACTGTTAGGAGGCAAGGCTAAGGGGAAAATATATATATATATATATTTATCAAAAGTAAGATCCATGGCTTAGGAAAATTAAACCATATCCACAAAGGAAATCAGGAATATCAAAGCTTTCTGTAAACTAAACTCTGCCCAAAAAAACTACTGACCTGCTGACTAAGTTATTAATAGTTTCTTTTCAAATCAGTCTTTTATTTTACATTATGTCTAATGCAACTAATGTAATACACAAAAGTACTACATCCAGAAAAAACAGAGTATAGATTTTTTCCTTTTAAGAGTAGAAAATTTGTTTTTATAAAAGTCTATAGACTCAGCAAAATGCAACTAAGAATGAACTGAGTAAGAGCCATCCAAGTTAAAGTATTAACAATACTAAAAGAAATAGTATGGTTCTGTCCTCAAGAACTTCAAATCCTAGTGGGGGAAATCAAAGAAAGAGAAATCTTTACAGAACAATATGATTTGTACTATAATGAACACAAAGAGGGAGAGGCCAATGCATCTGTGTGATAGAAGTGAGTAACAGCTGGCCAGAGAAGATGAACAATCAGTGTAACCCCACAAAGAGAATCTGAATAAAAGCAGGAGAGAGGGGCAGAACCCATGTAAATGGCTAAAGCATGGAGTATAAAAACTGATGAGAGACAAACTGAATAAACAAAGTCCAGGGTTAATCATGAAGGACCTTCCATGTCATGCCAGGGAAGGTGCTGGCTTATTTTTGAAGGCAGTGAAGGATTTAAGTAAGGGCATATATACTTCATAGCTCTGACTTCCATTAAGTCTCTTATCTTATGAGGCCATTTACATCAAAGGCATGCATTTAATTTATTTATATACTTATAGTATTTATATATATATATATAAAATCTTTTGTACTACCTATAGTACATGTATAGTATTTAGGCATTTTGATTGAAAATAGACATGCATACATACACCAAATTCAACAAGATTAAAAGGAATGTCATTTTTTAAACTACTTCCTACTCTCCCCTCAATCATGTAGCTCCTCTTCACAGGAGTAACCACTGCTAGGTTTCTTCAATATTACATATTACATTTTCATAGCTTAACAGATAAATAAAGTTATTAATTTCTGGCATCAAATGATACATACCAAATGAAGTACTTTCTAGATTGACCAATCCAACTTTTACATCTAATATTTCCCACTTCTGTTTATACATATCACACACACACACACAATCACTGTAAACCATGTACTAAAAACCATATTTCTTTATTTAAGATTCTCCTTTGGATAGCATATCCCTCTGATAGCATTAACAGAAAAACTTCAAATAAATTGCTTCCACAAAGAATCAACAAACTAAAAGACAAGCTCATCACACTAAACTTGTTCTGAACTTACAGGTATTGTGCAGCTGTCTGAATCTCGAGATGTAAATCCAACATTGCCTAAGTGAAGGATTCCAGCAAGTATTCGGAAAATTCCCATCTGATACAATTCACTAATTCCTGAAACAATAGAGTAGGTGAACAGCGATTAATTGCAGACTAGGAACTTTAACATGGCAGCAATTTTAAGTCTGTTTTTAACTCTTGACTATTGCCAACTATTGTGCACATTGTAGCAGGTCACAGCTAACAACCCTTCAACAGATAATGCCGATTAGCATCATAGCTAAAAGCATGACTTGTGAGGAAGACAGACCTGGGCTTGAGGCCACGCTCTGCACCTCACCTGTCATCTCCTATGGCAGGTAATTTCACCCTTCTAGGTTGCCATTTTCTTAGTTGAGATATGGGAATAACAGTGATTATCTGATGGGATATCTGTGAAGATTACATAAAATAATCCACACAGTATACTGAACATACTATGTAACTGCTAAGTGCTAAACAAATTATCATTATCATTGTCACACAATGGATTTAAGTATTTTATTGTTACAATTTACCTCTCCAAGTGCAAGTCGCAGCTCAAAAAGGTTGTTTTAAATTTGATTATTTAATTAATCCTTCTAACTTCAAACGAAGGGTACGTCAAAGAGAATCTAGCATTAGAAGTGTTGTGAATGATACTGAACACAGTTGATGAGCAAGTGTTCAAATGCAGCATTCTAGTAGGAACTGAAGTACAAGTCAAGGAGGAAAAAGTAGGACAGCCTTTGGAATTTTATCAGATCAGGCTTCATCTTCCCATAAATAAATTTTTTTAGAATACTGGATACAGTTAAAATAGCAAAAATATTTCTAAATATGTACTAATATACAAGAAACTGAGACTGGCTTTTATAATAAAGCTTTTGCCACTCCTGCATTATATTTTTTTTCCAAATTTGCAATTTTCTACTTATATGCAGATATAGCTTTAAAAGTAAACTGGCATTTTTTTCAGGCTTTATATGCATA
>NW_004567124.1:17078980-17090228 GCF_000260355.1 Condylura cristata | reverse complement strand
AAGGGTACGTCAAAGAGAATCTAGCATTAGAAGTGTTGTGAATGATACTGAACACAGTTGATGAGCAAGTGTTCAAATGCAGCATTCTAGTAGGAACTGAAGTACAAGTCAAGGAGGAAAAAGTAGGACAGCCTTTGGAATTTTATCAGATCAGGCTTCATCTTCCCATAAATAAATTTTTTTTAGAATACTGGATACAGTTACATGCAAGTAAAAATAGCAAAATTATTTCTAAATATGTACTAATATACAAGAAACTGAGACTGGCTTTTATAATAAAGCTTTTGCCACTCCTGCATTATATTTTTTTTCCAAATTTGCAATTTTCTACTTATATGCAGATATAGCCTTAAAAGTAAACTGGCATTTTTTTCAGGCTTTATATGCATACGAAGCACAAAGTATCTTCTTATATGCAGATTCTGATTCAGTAGCTCTGAGATGGGATCTAAGATATTAAATTCCTCCAAGTTTCACAGCAGTCCTGGTCCATACTCTGATTAGCAAAGATTTAAAATTAAATTAACTCACCTTGGGTATTCCTCAAAGTAAAAAAAAAATTATATTATTTTTATTTGTATTATACACAAAAATTTTAGAATTAAATTATTTTATATACAAATTATCTTCAATTTTTTCATATTCTGATGTTTAAATAGATAATTCACCTCTTAAAACACCATGGTTCTAAAGGTCAATTGATTTATATGTAGATCCATTAATTATCTTTTATCAAAATCCTAGGATATAATTGACATCTAATTTGTTTCAAAACATAATAAACTACATAAAATACATTGTTTTGTCATCAAGTTAGCTCAATCACATATCCCAGCCACAAAAACAAATAAAATACATCACAAACAAAAATAGCAAAAATCCCGAGCTTATACAGGAACCCATTTCATTTAGTTCTAGGACTCATATTGACTGAATTTAAGTAAAAAAAAATTAGTAGTATGTCTCCTGACACTCCAAATGTGTTTTCAAAGAGCTTATTTGGGGGATAATTTGCATAACATAAAATTTACCTCCTTTAAGTATGTAATTCAATGATTTTTAGTAAACTTAATGGAATTACACAACTGCTACCAAAGTAAAATTTATAACAGTTCAAACATCCCCCTTAAAGAAACCTCATGCCCATTTCTTGCCTAAATACATGCTGTCAAAAATGTTAAATCTCCCAACATTATTTAATCTAAGGTCAATATTAAACTAGGTCAATATTCCAAACAAAATTTGCTTGATTCAAAAATCTATTGCTCAAAAGCCAAAAAATAAGTAACAATACCTAGCAAAGTACAGGCCTGTCTGGTATGTGCCATCTCCTTTGAATCATCAACTCCTTCAATCACAGGACTGCCACCTTGCTTCGTGTAATGAAAGCTATTTGCATTTCCTATAATTAAGGAAAAAGAAAGGATTTGTAGTTTATGAAAGTCTTAACTTTTATTCCTATGGCCACTTTTATTTAGAAACACTGATAGTACAGTTTAAGTGTATGGTGTGGATCTGTGTTTCGATTATATCTTAATATAAAACTTTAAAAAATGAAGTGAAATATTTGTAGGTTACTTGTTTTAATTGGTGAATGAACAATCCTTTATGAGTAGGTTTTATTCAACCTATGTAACTTCTTCAATGTAGGATCATTTTTATCAGAGTTAACTCCCCTCATCAGAAACCCTACATGCCTCCAACACAGAAACACCCTAAATTTGTTTTATTTTAATCAAGGTAAATCCCAAACATATACAGAAGAAGAAAAACTAATATCATGAGCCCCTATGTATTCAAAATTAATCTTAAACAAGCATTAACTAAAGGCCAATTTTGTTTCATTTATATAACTACTCACTTCTTCCTCATCGGCTATGTTTTTTTTTAAGCAAACTTCTTATCATTTCATCCATAAAAATTTCAGTATGAGACAATCTCTTTTATGACGAGTAAGTTTATAACTTCAGAAATTAACAAAAGCCAATTTCAGCACAATTAAGTCTCACATCATATTCATACCTAATCGCAGCATTTTAAATTCAGGTAACTTTGCTGAAGCACAAAGCTGATAGAAGATATGATAGTTTCTCTCCTCTTCTGCCTTTGAAATAAGAAAGAGTTTTCAATTATAGCATTTTAATCCAAAACTCAGGAAATTCAAACATAAAGTAAAAATATTAAATTTAATATTTAATTATCTCAGTTGGTAAAAATGAATTCTTACCAAATTTCCCAGTACATATTTATGATTATTAAGTCTAATTACTTTTTAGCTCTGTGAATGTGACTATATATTGTTTGGTCACCTTCATATAAAACATCTGAAGAGTAATGATTTTTGAACTGGTGGACAACTTTATATGTAACATTGCCAGACAAGAGCTGTATCTTTAGGGAAAACTAAAACTATTTTTGTGTAACATAATACTATTTTCTCACATTCCTTCTTAGATTACCCATACTTTGATTGAAAAAGAATACCCCATTTTTCCCATCTATCAGATTGGACCATCTACTATGGGTGTTGCAAGAATGCTGCACATGTACTTTATCATTTTAGTTTATATATTTTGAAATCAATAGAAAATGAACCACATGCAATTCTGACATCATTTCTTAGTATTTTCTGGAAGTGTTTTTCTATATATAAAGTATTTTCCACTTATAGATGAAAAAGGACAAAAAGCAAATGTGAAAATGCCAAGCCTGCATGGATGCATAGACTTGCATATGTCTTTGATAGTAACTCACAACTGGGCTTTTCAGTGAATACGTTTTAACCCTCATTAGTTTACCTAAACAATACTGTATCTAAGAATAGAAGAGAAGGAAAAGGACAAGGACAAGGAAAATTGTTTTCTTGAACTGAGCTCAAATTATAGCTCACTGAAGGCATAGATCAATGTTTGCCTATCAGCTGGGAAATACCAGAGACAAGATGAAACTAATTAAGATCTCTCTTCTTAACTAAGTTTCTTCTATAAGCAACTGTAGGAAAGTCAAAACCACTAAACCTGTGCTTAGTCCCTTAGTCTAATAGGCATTTCCCTGCCTCTAGGAGGCACTTCTTCACATGTTTCAGTCCAAAGAAAGTTTGTACTAATATTGCATTAAAATGACTAAAAGTATCTGGAAATAAAACTCCATAAATATAGGTTCTGAAATTATATAACATCTAACACAGTATTTATGTGTACACATGTTCAGCTTACCTGGAACACTACTCTGGATTTCTCTAAGAGGTAAGTTCTCATGTTGGCACCAATAATTCGATATCTTTTATCAAAACCAATCTCAATATATTTTCCAAAACGGCTGCTATTGTCATTCCTGGTTGTTTTAGCATTTCCAATTGACTAAAAAGCAAGGAAAAAAAGTAAGACTTTACAAGTATAATTCATAACGTGACACAGAATTTGTTCAGGGAAAGCACAGAGTCTACACAATCCTTTAAAAAAACTGATTCTTTTAAAAACAGAACCATATTTGCCACTGCAGGCTTCATCCTTTGCACAGCCACACAGATATACTTAGTAGTTTGTATCTGCCTTGTAATGTTCACATAAATCATCTTCAGACATACAAAATCTTGAGTTCAACAGTGGGGAGGTTTTCGTTTATAACATTCAAACACCCTAGATCCTGCCCGCACATGAACCGATAAAGAAGGAACTGGCAAGGCACAAGCCCTCTTAAACATCAGTGTTTGGATTTCTTGAAAAACTTAACATCAGTTTTTATGTAAATAAGTTGATTAAGACAAGTTAATATTTAATATTTCCTGGAAATGTTGCTTTGTTGTTCAGGGTCTCTGGGTCTCTTTAGCCTATGTTTCTGCCATCTTCTCCTACGACAATGAAGGCCCAGTTGGACCACTTTTTAGAAGATCATTATTAATGACACATTCAATTCATAGCCATTTCCAGAGACAGAAAAACCTAGTTTTGGAGTTTGATATTTGCATCTAACTTGCAAAAATTATGATACAGAAGGCAAAGGATATAACTTTCTTCTTTTAAAAATAATCTTAAAAATCAAAATGGCATATGTACTACTTTCAGATTTAGGTAACATGCTTATATAAACGTTTCTTTCAAGGCAAAGCAAAAAATATGCTATAGTCAGAAAAGCAAGTTTTAATATGATGCATATATAGAATATTAAGATAATTTCATGTAAGACTAGTATTTTCACTTGTGCCAAGCATGTGACTATTGGATTAGTAATGAAACTGTAACAGAGAGAAAGATATGAAAACGCTCTGGAGTTAAAAAGCAATGCAAATAGCCACAAAAGTCAATATCTTCAAATCTCTGATCAAACAAAATACATTTTCACTCACTGAAATACAGGGTAGGTACTGCCCTTTTTTTTTTTTTTTATTTTGGCAGTAAGGACACTGCTGTATTACATATGAACATTTTAAAGAATGCATAGCATTGTTTGGCAGTTTGGCCAAACAATGCTATACTCAGTGAGCCCCAGTAAATAGGCTAGGCTTGAAAGAGACCCCTCTGTCTTTCAGTGAAAAACTTTCCAGTAAGTTACCGAGAGTAGTTGAAGATGATTTACAGACATTTATCTACATATTCTCTTCTCTGATTTTACCAAAGGGGGGGAAAAAAGTTCCCATATATTCTCATTATTTTTATTTTGTTTAGAAAAGGAAATTTATAATAAATGCAGAGTTTTTTCTCAATACAACATCTTCTTGTCATAGAGCAAATGAAGGGTCACGTGCAGCAGGTGTATGGTTACCGAGTGCTTTCCCATCACTGTCCTAAGCTCTTTCCTGCCAGCAACCAAGCAAGTAGGGCAGGTGGGCCACAGCTTCCCCTCCTTCCTGACTCTTCTCTCACCTTTCATATAGCATCTCTCCCCCATCTACTCAGTGGGAGTCTGGGTAGCCAACCTGCCAAACAATGCTATACTCTGTGAGCCCTAGTAAATAGGCGAGGCTTGAAAGAGACCCCTCTGTCTTTCAGTGAAAAACTTTTAAATATACAGCAAAAAAACTGGTAGAAGGAAAAAATAGAAGTCTAAAGATCCAGAGATCAAACCAGATCCTGCACCAACTTACTATCCTCTAAACAAGGAACACTAATCTTCCTGAGTATAAGCTGATGAATATAGATCTCTTGCATCTTTTTTTTTTCATTATTAGATAATTCTAAGTTTTGAAACTGATATGGGAAAAAGGTTATCTATAGAGGGTAGACTTTGTCCATCCCCCAAGTGCTCTCATTGGTAGTGTAATTACAACAACCTCCCTTACTACTATTTTCATTTCAATAGCAAATTGCTAAAGGAAAGTTAAATTTGTGGTCTTAATTTTACTGATTTCAATGAAATGTTGAGTGAGTTACTCTTTCTTCGAAAGAGATGAAAATTTTCAGCTATAGTTACTGAAGATGAAAAAGAACTATTAAACCTCATTGGACCTGAAAAATCTTCCCTGTTCCCATCATAGACTGTTAAGTCTCTTGGAGAGAGTAGAGAAAAAGAAAATGTGATAAAAAAAGCAAAAAAGAATCATTTCTCTGTGCATTTTTATTTTGCAAAAGGAGCCTATGCTGAGGACAGAAGCTTGCTTTCTAAAGAATAACGTGCATATCCCATTAGCCACTGCGCTGAGATGTGAGCCCTGCAAAATGGTCCCAGTGTGATGAAGAGTCAGCAGCTCACTGGAGACCCAGAAAGGTTTACATCACAATGAAGAGCCTGATAAAGAGACATAATCTTGAAACTGACTTCCAGCTATGAATTTTCTATACTACATATTCAATATTTCACCTATAATTTTCTCCTGTAGTATAAATCCTTGTCACCCTTTTCAGCCCCATATTCCCTTTTAATCTTTCAAATTGGGATGCCCTCACTTGTAGTTGTATTAAGGTAGCTTTCTTTTTTCCAAAATTTTCTTAATTTCTTAATTCCTACAGAGAAACTAAACAATAACACAAAAGAAAATAGTTAAGCATAACCCATATCTAATCTTTTGTTCATCCAGGTAAATTCCTCATAGTTACATGTTAAAAAACAGTATCTGTACTACTCTACCTTTTTAATGTCACTGAAATCTGTACTAATAAAAAGCCTGTTGTAGCTGCTTTTTAAAAAATAGGTATAGCAAAGTGATAAAAATAGCTCATTCAATTCAACTTGATATAGTCCAGAAGGTTCATTCCAGACTTAGAAATTTATGTGGCCTCGACCTAGGAGAGACAGGATACCTGGTGCCACCACAAGACTTTTGAATATTCTATCATTAGGGACTAGAATGTCCCACACCATTGCAAATACCAAGAATTTGCTGTCATGACTAAATGCAATGAAAACAATGGTAGGATACCAAATATGTTGATATCTGACACAAAACTCAGCATTAGCTTTACAGCTTTATAGCCCCAATACTAACAACAGTGACATCCACTATTGTATCTGTAACTTAAATTCTTTCAAAATCTTAATATTTGCTTTAAGTCATAGCTATTATTTTTTGGCCCAAACATCGGTCTTTTCCTGTCCATGCTATTTCAGAAAACTTCTCCAGCTCTCTTTCCAAAGTGTACCCAATCCAGGAGGCCTTTAACTACCCCACTACATCTTGTCCCCTTGATCCCAAGAACAGAAGTCCTGCTGCTCCAGTGAGCAGCCCTGCAAAGGATCATTGCATTGAAGTGTCACACACAGCACTGCAAACCAGGCACAATTACCTCGGGACTGATTATTGCAAAAACCATTTGTACCACAGGTGCACCACAGGCCCGTTCTAAACTCCATCTGTTTGGGTGACACATAAGGCTTGACAAAGGGAAAAAAAAGAAATAAAAGTTGCTGATTTGAACTTTTAATAAGAAAGGTTTGTTTTCTGCATGTCCAAATGAATTTCCCTCCATCTAATAAACTTTTTCTCCATTTAATGGAATTATAATCCTATTAGGAATATGTGTTTACTAAAACCATATAAGTATGTAAATAATTCTCTAGCTATACAACCTAAAACACTAAAATTCTCATACAAATAGGACTATTTCCTGTGGCATAAGCACAAGGAGACACAGTTACTAGTCAATATGTAGGAGAAAAGAAACTTTAGAAAATGAAGTGTCACTGTAAGCAATTTAGAGGCCACAATTAATGCCAAGTTAAAAATACAGTGTTATAGGTTAGGTAGATTCCTCTGCAGCTGAATCTTACTCAAAAAAAAAAAATATCTATCTTAGTAAATCTTTACTTTTTCTAATGCTCCCTAACATGTGAAAATATTTTCTTATGTTTTGAGGCTGGACACCCTCAACTTTCTAACAAATGCTATATGTCAATCAATTTTTAGCATGTTTATTTTTTTTAATTATTAATTTATGCATACAGAACTGGGATATGGGTCAGGGGTATAGGGGTAGTAAGGGGATCCACCAGAGACAGAGTGGGGAGCAGAACAGGCAGATCGATGAAGTACACTGCTGAGGGGAGCAGCGGGTGCTCAGGAGAGGTCTGCTGCACCATGTAGGTCAGCTCCTTGGCTGGAGATTGAATTCTTGATGGAGCACCTGCAGCTAGGAGAGTCCAATTTTAGTATGTTTCTTAACAAGAGAATATAGTGAGGCCAAGGGTGTGGTTGTCTTACCTCCATGATGGGGTTGGATGCCAAGACCTTTTCCTCAACATTAGCTTCACTGGCAGAACCACTGACAGTTGCAAAGTATCGCATGGCATATTTAGCTGAGACTGTTTTTCCTGCACCAGATTCTCCACTTACAATGATAGACTGATTTCGTTCATCTCTATAAAACAAAGAAAAGAAACCAACAGTGCCACCCACTTCTGAATGTGACTAACATCACGTCCTCTGTGTTCTGAGCTATGGTGAGTTTCTGCTGGTTCATACATGTAACAAATATAGGAACATAACAATGATAATCCCTCTATCTAAATTAAGAACAAGAAACAGAAATCTTTATAAAATAACTACACTAAGTTTTATAAAGTGTTTTTAATGTTTGTGTGTGTGTGTGTGTCATTCTTATTGGAGTGACATTGTATTTCACTGTAATTTTATTTTGCACAGATGACACTGAACATCTTTTCATGAGCTTATTGGTCATTTGTGTCTTTTTTATGAATTAGATATTTTTTCTTACATTGTTGTAGTCCTCATAGTTCTCCTGCCACAGTAACACTTGTGAACCATCGCCATATTCCCTTGTGTTCACCCCTGTCCTTTCTGCCCCCAGTGCCCCTCCTTTGCTGTATGCCTCAGTTTCACAGTCAGTGTTCTTCAGTCATGTTTGTGAAGGAAGAAATGCATAAAACCAGACCAAATGCAGAAAAAGAAGTGGAGAACCAAGGAGAGCCTCAGAAGGGAGAAGGGTGTAACAGAAAACAGGCTGACAAAGGACAAAACAAAATAATATAACAGGGAGGGAAAAAAACAAAAAAAATCAAGAATAAACATGCGTATGTCTTCAAAGTGAGTATCAGAGCTTAACCTCTTCCATTTGAGCTGTAGGCTTCAAATCATTATGTAAACATATGCAAATAATAACATATAAAAAAATTCTTTGAAATTTTAATTAGCTAATCAGCCACTATTCATAATCCTCCTGGTGCTTTTGTCCTAGCATTACAAGAATACTCTTTCTACTCTTGAGATGCAGACAACACTTTAAGGGCCTGATAAAGCCAAGTTAAGGAACACAGATTCTCCACTTCTAATCAAGGACAGATCAAATTAGAACATCCTATAGATGTATGAATCAAAGCTTTTAAGATTTGAGGATAGGCAAATCCTCTCAGGGTACTCTACAGAAGTCCTAAATATCATAGCCCTGAGTGCCTTGGAGCACAGCTGAGTTCCTCTACTGTGCTTCAATCAGTGGCAGTTCCAGAAGCTCTACTGTGAGCAAAAATCCCACCTAAAAACACTGCTTCAGTCATTCATCCAACAAACAAGTCAGGAGCAGTCACAATGTACCAAACACATGATAAAGGTAAAGGACTAAGGTGTACTGAAAGAGTGAAAAGCACACAGTTGAAATATAGTAGAGTGACTCCTAGAAAAGAAAACTATTGAGGATATTATGGTAGCATGGAGAAATAGGTGGGAGATACAAAATGGAATGACAGGAAATGCTTTCTAGAGTAGGTAATGTTTGAATTGACTCTTACACAGTAACCAGGAGAAAACCAATAATGTGGGAGGAAGGAAATAGGAATTAAGACTATGAAAAGGCACCTCAAACTTTGGGAAAAAATTATTCAAAGGCAAAATGTCCACTCTCAGTAATGAAAGCAGGAGATGTTACACTTTAGTCTATTTTCCCTTTATAGTAATTCAGGGAAACATAGTCTATTTTCCCTCTATAGTAACTGGATCTCTGCAACCAAATGTGAGATGTATTATTGTATAAGTGTCTTCTGAATTTTACCCTTTAAAAAATGTAATCTCTCCAGTTTATCAGGGTCAGATTGAATGCTGTTGTTATCTTTTAAGACCATTAAGCTTTGTAAATTCTAGGTCTAATTTTTTTAGTTTACAAATAAACACTGTATAAAACACAATCTAGAATTTTGCTTTCTCATAAGCAATTAAAACAACTGTTTCTCCCTTTATTTTATCCCTTTAAAAAAGAGCAAATACTAAAAAAAAAGAGCAAATACTTCTCTTTATTCCACATGTAAATGAAGTCATGTAATATTTATCTTTTTCCTTCTGACTAATTTCAGCTAGCATAATCCTTTCTCACTCCATCTATGTTGCTGCAAATGACATGAGTTTGTCTTTTAAGTAAACAATTAAATAAAGCAAAGGCTAAGCTAACTTAATATAATTCTTACTTTCAAAGCTGTTTTACCATGATTTCATATACAGTTTTAATCCCTATCTCTCCCATTATGCAAAACATGAGTAACTCATCAAAATCAAGCTACTCTGAAATAAGTCAGACCAAAATGACAAGTCCTGTATGATATCACTCATATGTGGTATAATGAGAAAATAAACTGAAGAATGAACTAAATAAAACAAAAATAAACTTTAAACTATAGGACCAATTAGTGGTTACCAGAAGGAAAGGAGGAAGAGGGTGGGTAAATTGGGCCAAGTTCATAGTGAAGGACAGAATTAAGCTTTTACTCAAAAATTTTGTGTATAGTATGTACAATACTGATCTTTAATGATGCATACCTGTAACTAATGTAATGTTACAATGTAAAGTTACTTCAATAAAAAACACAGAAACATAGCTTAGTAGTTGTTGAGTACAGGGGGAGAGCAATTGCTAGTGGTATAGTCTCTTCTCAAGGTGATAAAAATGTTCTAAACCTAGGTGGTTGTAATAATTGCCAAATTTTGTAAATTCTGTACTAAAAATCATCCAAATACACACTTTAAAAGTACGTTTTTGGCATGTGAACTATAGTTCAATGAAGATTTTTAAAATATATTTTACCATGTTTGTATGATTTCTGCTTTAGATCCCAAGATCAATACCAGGAAGAAAAAACTTAAATTCTAAAATTGATACTAGTTTACAATGAAAATACCTAATATTATTTTTGAAGTGTAAATATGTACTATAAAATAGTGTGCTAACACACTAATGAAAGCTTTAGAGGGGTAGAAAGACTATTTGTGAAATAAAATAAGTATTGCCTGCAGATATATACTAAATCATTCAATTCCTGGTAAGAAACATGGCTATCAGCTCTTTACCTTCTTTAAAAGCCAGTAAGACTCTTCAAAGAAATAGAGTACTAATAAGATTCTTATGGAACCAAAAAAAAAAATCTCATACTGATGAGATTCATATGGAACCACAAAAAATCTCAAATAGCCAAAACTACTCATGAATAAAAAGACAATGGAGGGATCACATTCCCAGATTTCAAGCTATACCACAAAGCCATAATAATCAAAATTGCATGGTACTAGAACAAGAACAGACACACAGACCAGTGGATTTGAATAGAAAACCCATATATAACACAGGTTTATGGGCAGCTAATCTTTGACAATGGAGCAAAGAATATACAATGGAACAAAGTTTGTTCAACAAATGGTGCTGGGAAAACTGGGAAGCTACATGCAAAAAAAATGAAACTAGATCACTACCTCACACCATGAACAAAAACAACTCAAAGTGGATTAAAGACCTAGACATAAGACCCAAAACCAAAAATGGGTGAAACACTGCACGACATACACCTCAGTAACATCTTTAAAGATACAGCACCAATGCAA
>NW_004567124.1:17073903-17078850 GCF_000260355.1 Condylura cristata | reverse complement strand
AGTGATAAAGGACTGATCACAAAGATATATAAAGAACTGATGAAATTCAACAAAAATAAACAACCTCATCAAAAAATGGGCAGTAGGGCTAAAAAGATACTTCTCCAAAGAGGAAATGCAGACAGCCAACAAGCATATGAAAAAATGCTCAACATCACTTGTAATAAGAGAGATGCATATTAAAACCACAATGAGATACTACCTCATACCAGTGAGAATGGCATATTTAAAACAACTGGCAACAACAAATGTTGGTGAGGATGTAGAGAAAAAGGAACTCTCCTGCACTGCAAACTGGTATAACCGCTATGGAAAGATGTTTGGAGATTTCTCAAACTGCTAAAAATGGAACTTCCATGTGACCGAGCAATCCATTCCTAGGTATCTACCCAAAAGACACAAAAACATTGATTCTGAACCCCCATGTTTATTGCTGCTTTATTTACAAAAGGAAAGACATGGAATCAACCCAAATGCCCAAAAGCAGATGACTGGATTAAAAAGATGTGGCACATATACACAATGGAATATTACTCAGCAATCAAAAAAAGATGAACTCATGCCTTTTGCAGTAACATGGATGGAGCTGGAAGGAATCATGCTTAATGACATAAGCCAAAAAGAAAAAGAAAAATACTGGATGTTTTCACTCATGGCAGTAGCAGAAAGGACCAGGGGGAAAAATAGTAAAAATGGGGAATAGGATCAAAAATGGGGGAGGGTGGGAGTGCACAGGACTATGGTGATGGTACATGGATGAGTTGTTGATGGGAAGCCCACGGGGATTACAGCTGAGATGGAAAAAGGCACAAAATGATGTAAAAACTATTATAATTTTTTTTAATTCAGTAGATTAATATGAAGAGGCAATAAAAGAATTAGCCACATATATCTGTTCATAAGTTCTACAGACTATTATATACTATATTCTATTCCTTCAACAAGAAACAAGCACACAGAACAAAGGAATAAATTGAGAGCCCAAACATAAACCCATATATTAATGGACAACTAATTATGATAAAGCATCTAAGAGTATACAATAAATGGTACTAGGAAAACTGGACAGTCACATATAAAAGAATGAAATTAGATCACTGTCTTATACTATAAACAAAAATTAATTCAAGTGGATTAAAGTCTTAAATTTCAGAACTGAAAACATGAAATACATAGGTGATAAGCTCTTTAATAACAGCCATAGCAATATTTTTGTGGATTCACCTCCAACAGCAAGATAAATAAGAGAGAACATAAACAAATGGAACAAATCAAACTAAAGTTTCTGAACAATGAAAAAAGCCATCATTAAAACAAAAAGGTAGCTTACCAAACAAAGGTTTATATATTTGTAAATCATATATCAGATGAGGGGTTAGTAGCCAAAATGTATAAACAAATCAACAACTAAAAACCATATAATCTAATTTCAAAAAGTGGGCAGAGGATCTAAATAGGCATTTCTTCAAAGAAGGCAGAAAGATGACCAATGGACACATGAAAAGATGTTCAAAATCACTTATTAGAGAAATGTCTATCAAAGCCACAATGAGATTTTACCCCACAGTGGTTAGAATGGCTATTATAAAAGTCAAGAAATAGTAAGTGTTGGTGAAGATATAAAGGGAAAGACACCCTTACACTGTTGATGGGAATGTAATTTGGTGTGATCACTATGGAAAACAGTATGGAAATTTCTCAAGATATTAAAAATAAAACTATCATATAATCCATTCTGGGTATTTACTTGAAAATATGAAAATTTTACTTCTAAAAGATATATGGACCCTATGTTTTTTGTAGCACACTATTTACAAAAGCCAAAAAATGGAGACTGTCTAAGTGACTGACTTAATAAAGAGTGGTAAATATACAAAAATGGAATAAGAAACCTTGCCACTTGTTATACATGGATGGACCTTGAAAGGATTCTGCTAAGCCAAGAAGAACTAAATCAGAAGGAGAAAGACAAATACCAGATGATTTCACTCATTTATGGAATATAATGAAACAAACAAACAAACAAAACCCTTAGGCTGACAACAGAATGGTAGTTAACAGAGGGAATGGTGGAAAGAAAGAGCAAACAGGCAGAGTGAGCAATGGATTGGTGGCTAAGGCGACTGGATATTTGGTGGTGGTCATGGTCTTACCTCAGTTGCTGAAGTAAGAAACTATATCCTGGAAAACCTAAACAGTGTTGTAAACTAGGATTACTGCAATTTAAAAAGAAAACTTCTAACTTTTTATACTCATTGTTATTCTATAGCAGAACCTGGTATAATGTGGCATGTTATGAAGTACAAAGCTACATTTATAGTCATTTTACATTTAAGATATCACTCATTAAATGAATGACATTAGACAAGTCACTTAATACCAACAAACCTTGATCCACTCCTCTGTAAAACATAACATCTATCCTTGTCTAGTAATAGGATTATGAGATTCCAATGGTAGTTTTTCAAAACTGTATGTCTTCAAAAACACTGATTCAAAAGAATGCCTGTACCCCTATATTTATTGTAGCATTACTTATAACAGGTAATACTGGAAAAAACCCAAATGCCCAAAACTGGATGACTGGGCCAAGAAAATGTGGTAAATATGTGATGGAATACTATGCAGCAAGCAAAAAGATAACATGACACCTGCAGCAACATGGATAGAGCTGGAAGGAATTATGCATAGTGAAATAAGCCAGAAGGAAGAGTATAGGTAAACCAAATAAGGCATCAGGGGAAAAATTTAATAAGAAGAAAAACACAATAAGGCAAGACAGAAATAACACACAACTATAAACCAGAAACCTTTTGCAGAGGAATGGGAGGGAGAAGATTGAAACAAAGGAGGAGAGAGCACAGGGGTGATGGTGATGGTGCACAGGTGAACTGGTGGTGGAAAGTCTATGGGGACTACACTTGAGGAAAGAAAGCAAACATTGTTTCAAAATGCACAACAATGTAAAATATAAATAAATAAATGAAAAATAAATAAAAACGACTTTATACAAAAATGGTGTTATTTTAATAATGATGAAGGTCATCTGTGACAAAGTAGTCAAGGTTACTTATTTAATAATAATGTATAGATTACTAGTCACTGTATTTTTTATTGCTATTAATTAAAACATTTATTATTGTAATTTTTAACATATGTCACTTTTACTTTATTATTTTATTTATATTAATGAAGTGCCACTGTTATAGATCTTTGTTAATATTTTGAAAATATAGGATTTCTCCCCTTAGGTGTGCTCTCTGTCACCCTCTCCCACATTTCTCTGCGAGAGTCCTTTGTGCTCTTCTCATCCCCTCCCTAAATCCACTCCGCCTTCCTCCCTCCCTTCTTGGATGCCTGATATCTATGGTCAGTTTTAAAGGTTTAATTTTATAGTTTGTCTTTGTTTGATCCTTCATTAGCTTTCTCTATATTTCATATATAAATGACACCATCCAGTACTTATCATTCTCCTTCTGACTTATTTCGCTTAGCATAATCTCTGGTAGCATGATGTTGCAACAAATGCCATGAATTCATCTTTTTTATCAGAGTAGTATTCCATTGTATATACCACATTTCTTGATCCCACTCATCTGTTTTTGGCACTTATATTGTTTCCATATTTGGGCTATTACAAATAATACTACAGTAAATATAGGGATGCAGGTGACCTTTTGAGTTAGTGTGCCATTTTAAGATATCTATGGCTTCCGCAAAAAAAGAAATGATCACATCAAATGAAAGTCATGAAATAATAAACAAAGATTCTACCAACCTGGCCATTTGTTTGTAAGCTTCTTCTGCTACTGCAAAGATATGTGGGTCCATATCACCCATGTTCTGACCACTGTATGCATTAATAATATCTTCTCCATAAATGGGCAGTTGTTCATAGGGATTTATAGCTACTAGAACTATACCTGAAGAAGGAGTAAAAAAGCAAAAGAATGAGTCAATGATATCCCAATAGGCATATCAAACTTGTTCAAGTGAGCACAGTTTACACAAATTTCAATTTCAGTTAACAGTGACTAACAAAATAGTAAAGTTCAAAATATACAGCCTTTGCCTCTGAAACTAATTATACCAATACTAATCAAAATACTACTTAAAAGGTAGACTAAGTTTTCTAAAATAAAGAAAACACTATTAAATATGTTTAAATATGTTCATAATATTTAAACCAAATTTTCCACTGATAGAAATGTATTCAAATGAAATAATCAGAAATACTCATGTAGCTTTTTTTTTTTTTAAATATTTATTTGGGCATACAGAGGTGCTTAGGCCCCACCAGGGAGGGCCTAATTTATATATTTTATGTACTTTTTATTAACACATTTCTTCTCCATTTATCAATGGAATATTTCTTCTTTCAATTTTTCATCTTTCTTCAATATTTATTTTTGTATTGTACACCTTATCTTCTCCTTACTATCTTTCTTCTCCTTTATTTTTCTACCTTTTCCTGACTCCTTTTAGTCTATATTATATTGATATAAATGATCATATATAAGTAAATATACACATATATTTTTCTCCCTTGTCTGAATTTCCCACTAGAATATAAACTCCACTAGGGTAACGATTTGTCTTTTTTTTTAACTGTTGTAAACTGGGTACTTACAATAGACTTGATATATATTGATAGTTGGAGCTGAAGGAGTATTTGTTGAATGAATGACTTTATTAAATTAATACATACTATATGATGAGAAATACAGAAAAAATACATAAAAGGAAAAGAACTATGTGTTGACACAAGCTATGCAATGTCCATCGTCTGACAGGTTCCGGGTGGATCGGGATAAGCTCTGAAAAATCAGATTGTCCACTGCTAACTTATGTTATGACCTCCCTTTTTTGTATAAACATAATATCAAAATATTCTGAGCAACATTCAGTTTACAACTGGATTGACTTAGCTGCAAAAGGCAGCTGCTG
>NW_004567124.1:17064155-17072613 GCF_000260355.1 Condylura cristata | reverse complement strand
ATAAGTAAATCTTTAAAAAAGAAAAGATACAAATTATTTTAATACGATAGTTGTTCCTGTCCAAACCATTGAGAGTAATAAAGATAGATAAGCACTAAGTTGGGTACAGCCCGGAACACTGAACAAATGAACTTAGAATGATGAATGAAATACCAGACGTGCATCTCAAAAGGGGGAGTGATTAGTGAAAGAAAGAGAAGAATTCAGTAGGGGAAAAGAAGACAGATAATATGGAGAAAATAAAGGGTAACACGAAATCAGGCAAAGAGAGAAAAAAGGGGGAAAGGAACCCAAATGCACCCACATATGTATGTTTCATTTCTCAGCAAGAGAACAAGAATCCTCAGCTTGCTATTATCTTCTAACAGATAACAGCAAAGAGCAGAGGCCCAGTCAAGCAGATCTAGAAAGAATAATTACAAGTCAGTCCTGTGTTTTTAAGTAATTAAGAAAAAGAAAACACTAAACTTCTTGAATCTGCCCAAAAGAAAGGTTGCTAAACATCTCCTCTTCATGTAGTAGTGTTTGTAAAAATAAAATAAATGGCAAACTGGCATTGAATTTAGCATGTGGGTCCTGGGGGATGGGGGTAGAATCCAAAAGATGAATCCAGTTGCTTTTATTTTGAGCAAATTTATGCAAGTTTACAATAGAAAATAGTCAATAGAAAACACAAATTAGTTAACTACACTGAAGAATCTGTAGGATAACTCTTGGACTTTTGTATCCAAGAGAAAATATACACAACTTTTTTCCCCCTATTCAGTATTTCCACAGAGAAAAGAGTTCACAGTCCACTTTCACAGCAAGGTACACTTACCACAATATGTATAAATAAGTTTGGAATCAATAAAGCGAACTCTGAGATTATGAAGCACAGCAGGCTCATGAAGATAGCTGAGGGCTGTGAGGTCATTTTCACCCACAAGTATGTCAGGGTTTCGTAAGTGAGGCAGTTCCTTGGTCTTTGGATCTAGACGATATTCCAAATCCTAAAAAATCACAAGATAAAAGCATCTGGATTAATCATAGCAATAAACTTGAAGTATGCCTATGCATTTTGCTTAAGGTGATTTCCTATTTCTCATTTCGCTTCCAGTTTTTAAATGCATTCTTTTTCTGGTACATTTCAATACCATAAAAACTGGTGGAAATGACAAAATTGAAAAAGTCTTCTTTTTCACCAGATATATTAAATTGTATTAATAACTTCTGTTGATACAGTCTGAGAAGTCAAAGCCTAAACTTTTTTTAGCCTACTTACTAGATCAGAGGTTTTTAATCATTAGTTAAATTAGCTTTCCTTTTTTTTTCTCTTTTTGTGATATGTGACAAGCAGTACCAAGGTGGTCAAGCACTTCTAGAGAATGATAGATTTGTGTCCAAATCCTGATAGTAGTATGTGCTTCCTGTGTGGTTGTGGGTCTGAGAGTTAGTCTAAATCCCTCAGTTATTTAAAAAGGCTTAACAGAGAAAGTTCACAGGGAGTGTGATAAAAATTAAATAAAGCAATACCTGACATTTGGTATGGACTTGGGAACCCCAGAACCCAAGACACCCAAAAATCCCACCCTGCAATTTGTATAATACATTGTGTGTATGTGGACATCTGTGTGCTGTTTTTTGGCAAGACAGTCTACAGTTTGCATTTAATTTCAAATGAAGTGCCTTCAAATGAAGGCCCCAGAAGTGAAGAAGTACAACTCACTTTAAAAGTCAAGGGAGGCCCTCCCTGGTGGTGCAGTGGGTTAAAGCACAGCACTAAGAAGCTAAAGCCACTTCCACATGAGTTCGATTCCCACCTGCCCCGGAGGTGACCACATGGCGTGGCAGACCTCTCCTGACCCGCCCGCTGCTCCCCTCAGCAGTGTACTTCATCAATCTGCCTGTTCTGCTCCCCGCTCTGTCTCTGGTGAAGACTCTCACCGCCCCTGAGCCTTTGGCCTGTACCCCAGTTCTGTATACACAAATAAATAAATCTTTAAAAAAAAAAAAGTCAAGGGAATATGGCTTTAGAAGTCAAACATGTAAATTGTGGCTCCACTGTGTATTAAAGCCAAATAACATACAAATGAAAAGGGGGAAATGCAATTTAATTGTAGAGAGGAGCAAGCTGTTTTTGTTAAGACTGAAAAGTTATATACAGAGCTCAAAAATTCAAATCAGATTGGAATGAACTATGCTAAATGGGAGAAAATTTTACCATCTGCTCCTTGACTTCTCCTGCCTGTTACTAGGTCATAATACCCTTACCCAAAGTAGACTCATCCTGTAATATGCAAAAGCTATTTTTGTGTGGTCTTGGGCAAAACTACTTAATGTCTCTGATACTTAACTTTCTTATTTGGGAAATAGTTATAAAACTACCTACAAACCCACCTACAAACATAAGAAAATATAACTCAAAGTGCTTAATACAGTGCCTGCCAGGGAGTAGATAATCAATAAATGCTGAATAAATCAATCCCTACATTTGACAGCCAAAGCTGGCTGGCCTAATTCTTCCCTGTCTTGTTTCCAATTAGTCTCCTTGCCTGCTTTGTACTCCTGAAATGTATCCTTCAAACTGCCGCCAATAGGTCCTAGGTCACAAACTACCACCCTTCCTCTGTTGAAAATGCTACCATCACTCTCCACAGCATATCAACTGTAAGCATTTTAGTCCTCAGTGACTTGGCGTGTGAGGATCTGGATATGGCTCCGCCTCCATCCTCTTACCAGTCCTGTACTCTCACTTCACATACCAACAACATGGAACTCATGTAGTTTCCTCACTGTATATTACTATCATGACTTCCTTTGCACATACTTTTCTAGATTGCTGAGATGCATTCCCCCTTGTTTACACATCCTGAGACAGTGCCTCCCTGACCCATTATCTTCACCAGGCTCGCTGACTACTACCTCTTCTGTTCTATTTTTTGTTGTTGTTGTTTATATTTTTATTATATCATGGGTCACACTATTTATGAGTATGTAGCCCTCTCTTACCTGACACGGATGTCAGAGATTATACTATCTGACACTTCTTAAGATGATTATACTATCTGACACTTAAGATGATACCTCAAAATACCTTTTTAAACTCTACACACATTGCTAAATCTCAGCTCCAATTGTAGGAGAATAAAAATCTGCCACCACAAAGTAGGTCTTTTGAATCTGACTTCTTGAGAAGGGCTCTGAAGCTGAAGTGGAGGTTGCTTAACCTGCATACCTTTGTCTACTGTGCCTGTCCCTGTACCTCCCTAACTGACCTTCGCTTTCTCATCCTTCCACAGTCCCTTATTTAAGACAGCGTCTGAAGTCACACAGATGAGTTATTCAGCCATGCTGGATCTCTTCATGTATACAGAGGTATACATGGTCCTATTAAACATCAAAAACTATTACTATTAAGTGTCAAAAACTATTTCTTCATTATTATTTGCCAGCCTTGATGAACTGAGAGGTACAGGATCATACCCTCTGTATCTTGACACAGTCAACTTGTCATATTCACTATCTCCAAAATATATTCTAATCCTCACAGAGTCTACCCCTCTCTTCTTTTTTTATATATTTTTTAATTTATGCATTTATAAGAATTGGGTTCAAGGCCAGAGGTGTGGGGGATAAGAGGATTCACCAGAGACACAATAGGGAACAGAAGAGGCAGATTTATGGAAATGTACTGCTGAGGGGAGTAGGAGGTGAGAAAGAGGTCTGTTGCACCATGTGGGTCAGCTCCCTGGCTGGGGATTGAACTCATTCTGCAATGGCTGGCAATAACTTGATAACTCTGAGACTTAACCCCTGTACCATCAGAAAGGCCTGAGTCAACTCCTCTCTCTCTCTCTCTCTCTCTCTCTTTTTTTTTTTTTTTTTTAAGATTTATTTATTTGTGCATACAGAACTGGAGTACAGGCCAGAGGCTCAGGGGCAGTGAGAGGCTTCACCAGAGACAGAGTGGGGAGCAGAACAGGCAGACTGATGAAGTACACTGCTGAGGGGAGCAGCGGGCGGGTCAGGAGAGGTCGCCACACCATATGGTCACCTCCGGGGCAGGCTGGAATCGAACTCATGCGGAAGCAGCTTTAGATTCTCAGTGCTGCGCTTTAACCTGCTGCGCCACCAGGGAGGGCCCCAACTCCTCTCTCTTTTGCAATCCATTCTATCTACTTTTAAGATTCAATCAAAAACCCTCCTCTTCCTCAAAGCCTTCCCTGACAAATCTATTCACTGTAACATTTCCCTCTGTTGGAATCTTAAACCCTCTCTGTCTTTGTGACAGAGTGATTATAAGCATTGACCAAAAGACAAAATTCCTGAACTTATATCCCAACTTTATTGCTCAGTACCTACAAAACCCTAAGCAAGTCCCAAACTTATCTTCCTCCTTCTGGCTTATTTCACTGAGCATAATTCATCCAGCCCCATCTACGTTTCCACAAATAGCATGAGTTTATCTTTTTTGATCTCTGAGTAGATCAAAAAACACACATCTTGATCCATTCATCTGTTGTTGAGTACTCAGGTTGTTACCTTAACTTAGCTATTATAAGCAGTGCTACAATAAGCACAGAGATATAAGCTTCCTTTTGAAAACGTTAGTGTGTTCTTTGAGTAGATACCTAAAAGTGGAATTGCTGATTTATATGACAGATCCATTTTTAAAATTCTTACCTTCCCTTCCTCAAGGTGAAGCAGGAGGACTTTATCTCCTGGCTTATAATCTTTGAGCAGTTCTGCTGATTTCCAAACTTCCTCTGGATCAGGTATCCAAACCCTGGCAAACTAGAAGATAAAAAAAAAGGAAAAAAAGCTAGCAAATTAACTACTTTATAATGATAAATAAAACAAAACATGGACTTATTTATAACTAAACATTAGGAAAAATGTTGATTAATATGAAACTTAATTTTGAATTAATAGATGAAAAGATTTTAACCCAAATATATCTCACAATGTATATAAAATCATTATGCTGTATATCCTTAAACATATATAATACTGTATGCCAATTATAGCTCAATAAAACTGGGATGGGAAGGAAGGATGTTCTGAAGAAACCACTAGTTAAAGTTTGCCTTTGTTTTATATGGTAAATGCTACCTGAAAATGTAACTTTAGGTAAAATTATATACAATAATTATTTTTTCACTTAACATGGACTTTCACAGAATTTGCAGCTGTGGTATAGTAGCTATGACAGTTTCATAAGTACAGCTCTCTTTACAGCAGGGCTTACAATTTGAAATTTTTATTGTGGTGGTCACCCTATACTTTTCAAAGTTTCAGTGATTCTTTAGATATCCCTTAGGGGCCATTATGGTATGTAGAACAAGAAATAAGACTATGGCTTAGAGCCACAGCTGTTTTACATGTTGGAAACCTATAATTTTCTTTGAGGAAAGAATTCTATTGCTAATTTTTAAAAAATGGTACCAGTGTTTAGTATTCTGCCTTCATAATTTTATAAAGATGAGTGAACATGGCAAAATGACAGATATGGCCAGAAATAAGTTTGTTTCATTATCATGAAAGAGGCATAGTAATCATCAGTGGGTCCTGAAGCAACAATTTGTTTAGCTTCAACTCAGTACTTTCTTAAGCCAATTTTGGACTTAAGGTGTAATTATGAAGAAAAAGAACAAAGTATACTAATCTGAATGTATCCTTCAAACACTACATCAGAGGTTTTTTTGATTACTTGGAATCCTCACAAAAATGCCACTTAAAACATGTACACTACACTTTGATACCCATCTTCACATCACACATGAATGTATCACCACTAACAGCCTTTCTCTATTGCATTCAGAGTACTACCAGAACTTAACTTTTTGTTATTCTGTTGTTTATTTATTTGTTATCTGTCTTCATCAGAACATACACTTCGTGCCTGTCTTGTTTAATATTATATATACAATCTCTGTGCTCCTCATACATAGTTAAATCTTAGTATTTGTTAAAAAGAATCTCAGAATAAAAGACATCCCCTTAAACTGAATAAAAGTTGTGTGAATAAAAGAACTCACTCATTGCTTTATTTTTCTCTTGTTTTCATAGATTCATGCAAACTTTTTTTTTTTTTTAAAGATTTATTTATTTATTCATACAGAACTGGGGTACAGGCCAGAGATGCGGAGGGTGAGAGGATTCACCAGAGACAGAGTGGGGAGCAGAACAGGCAGATCGACGAAGTACACTGCTGAGGGGAGCAGCGGGCGGGTCAGGAGAGGTCTGCCACGCCATGTGGTCACCTCCGGGGCAGGCGGGAATCGAACTCATGCGGAAGCGGCTTTAGATTCTCAGTGCTGTGCTTTAACCCGCTGCGCCACCAGGGAGGGCCTCATGCAAACTTTTTATCTGAGCAATATGCACAAGAAACAGTACTGAACTAGGATATAGGTTCAATCCCAGTTCTACCATTGGCTTTTGTCTTTATTTCAGGAATGTGAAATATGGTAATGACAGCACTACTGATCTAGTTTATGTCAAGGGCTTACACACACAGATACTTGGCAAAAAGCATTAACTAACATAAATATAAGTTGAAATAAAGTGTATTTTCCTTGAGAAGTGAGCACAATATTATATGCTAAATGCTACTGACATTTGTTCTATAACTTTTACCCCTGTTCCTGAGGAATATCTGTACACATTACTAAAATATTACTCATTCAATAAGCATCTCTGTGTACCAACTGCTCCCACTTTACAGTTCACTTTAGAAGCCAATATTTGGTAACTTTCTCTGGCTTCAGAAAAATTTGAAATATTTGAGATTTATAGTCACAATCTACTATCTAACTGACAAAAGCACAAAACACCAAAATGGGTCACAGTGAATCTGTAGAGGCATAACTGACCTGCTCTAAACATGTTCAACTAAATCTAGAAAGAAGTGCCTGTGTGTAGATAGCAAGCCCCAGCTCAGGTTTCCCTACATATTTTAGAAATAGTAATGAGTGAGGAATGTGTCAGAAGATATATTTCTAAGAACTAGATGATACAACACTTATAGCAGAAGGAGGCTAAAGTGCTCATGCTCACTAGAGGCAAGATATTTAAACAACAAACATCACCCTAATAACCAGCCTCCCTTTTTTCTTGTCTCTGTCTCCTGTGAAAGTGCCCAAGGAAAAACAAGTCAGAAAGCAGTCAGTTATTACCACTGTTGGTGGTTCTTTTCTGTCTTAACCAATGAGGTTAGTGACTCTATAAAAACAACTACACCAGAACTGGGTCCATTTGGGAGACATATAGACTTTACGGGGTAAAGCAAGGTGTCCAACTTGACAATGCCTCTTCCTATTCTATCACTTACTTCCTAATTTCTAACCTTCTCCCAGATACCCAGTGAAAATGCACACAGCATCCCCCAAAACAGAACTAAATTTTCCCAGCTACATTCTGTGCAAAGACTGTGGGAAGGCAAGAAAAAGAAAACGACCCACATGTGAAACCTAGAAATGGGACATACGGCATCAAGAGTCTGGCAAGATTTAGAAAATGGTAGACAGATATGCCCAAAAAGTCAGCTCAGGAACTTTCTGGTAAAATAGAAGCAAGCCAATGATAATTCTAGCCAAAGTGAATCAGACTGGACACAGTCCAGCAATACAAAGGAGGAAGCAAGGTCATGAAACTCAGTTTTGTCATAACTATCTACTAAAGGGCAAAGCTTCCCTGCAGTGCTCCTTACCCCCTTCTGCTCACACTACTCTAGTTTTAGTCCCTCAGGTTCATCTCACTTATGATATCACAGACCTTATTTTAATTATTTATGAATCTAGCTACCTCCCACACTAGACAACCTGCTCTTTAAGTCATTTCTGAATCCACTCAGCCTCCTTGCCACAGCTGGTGGGGAGCACTTTTGATTCTATTTAAGAGAGTTGCAAGAAAGGAAAGAAAATGAGATCGAAGAAATGGGAAGAGGTGACAACGGTAAGCTTCATGGGCCCAACATGAGATTCTTCCTGAAGCTACAAAGCATGGTTGAGATGGGATAGGATTTAGAGAGGAAAGTGGGCTGATGTAGAAACTGGTAGGATAAGGAAAAACAAGAGTTTGGAATCTGAGATACTGACGTACTATTAATACAGCCAAAAAACTGGAAGATGAGGGCTCTTCCTGGTGGTGCAACAGGTTAAAGCACAGCACTATGAAGCTATCGCAGCCACTGCAACATGAGTTCAATCCCCTGCCAAGGAGCTGACCCACATGGCATGGCAGACCTTTCCTGACCCACCCACTACTCCCCTCAGCAGTGTATTTCAGTAGATCTGCCTGTTCTGTGCTCCACTCTCCACTCTGTCTATGGAGAATCCTCTCACCACCACCCCCTCCTCTGGCCTGTAGCCCAGTTCTATATACATAAATAAATAAATCTTTAAAAAAAAAAAAAACCTGGGACATGAAAAAAACAAAATTGGTAATACTAAAGAATTACATTAACAATTCAAAAGAC
>NW_004567124.1:17039739-17063005 GCF_000260355.1 Condylura cristata | reverse complement strand
TTGAACTCATGCGGAAGCGGCTTTAGATTCTCAGTGCTGTGCTTTAACCCGCTGCGCCATCAGGGAGGGCCCTGCGTTGGTTCATTTTTTAAAGCCCATTGTGAATGTTGGCAAAAAAATGAATGCTTTACATGACAATTCAAAAAGTCTGTGATAAAACCTCAGTGTCACTCTCAGTTACAAAGAGAGAAATTCTGAATTCTCAGCAACCCTCCTCTCAACGCTGACATTAGCACCAACATTCTATATGGCCACTAAAAAACTGACATAACCTTTAGGACATGTTTTTGTATAAAGATTCAGGTACTACTACTGTAAAACACCTAACAGACTTTTCAGAATCAATGAAACAAAAATGATTATAGAAATAATGTAGAAATCTGTCCTTATTAGTAATTATGTTAAATGTTATTTTTCATTTAGTATATGCACATATGCACATACTCTAATATGACATTTAGTAATAAATATATAAAAATATACACATATACACCTATATTCCCTAATATATACATATTTTATGCAACATATTTCATTACTAAAAATTTATATATCTATAGAAACACAACAACTTGTTGAATTAAAGAATGCTACCCCTTTATGCCCCATACTTAACTACAGAAATTATTCTACCATGAAAATTCCTCAGAAGGTACACACTTATAAGTATTTCATTTTCTCTCCATTTTTCCACACTACTACTTTCCTTCAATCGTGCCAAACTATGGGTTTGCTGTACCATGAACAAGCCCTTCTGCCTCGCAATACTGTGCCTTTGCTGTAGCAGTTTCCTCCATACCCTCCCCCTTTCCAGTCAGCAGACTATCTGTCCTTCAGTCTGTATAAAGGGCCACTTCCTCTAAGACATCTCTCCTGACTTCTTGTTCTAGTTTGAGACTCTACTTTCAATGTTCCCTTTACTTTAAACAAACTTCCAGTAGAATCCTAATCCCACTAAATGGTAACTGTCTCCAGAGGAAGACTGGTCACTCCTGAAGGAGACAGTGGTCTTTAAAGTTATTCATCTGTTGTTGTCTCTTCTGCACTTTCCACAGGGCCTGCCCATAATGCTTTCTCAATATACTTTTGTTATATGAATGCTCTTGGCCTCAGACAGTCTACTGTAAGTGGACAGACTAAAAGAACTATTGCAAGAGACTTCCAGAATCTTCCAAAAGGGTCTATAATTTCCAGAAACAGAGAAAGAGACAAGAAACACCTAATAATGGAGTGGTGGGGGAAAACGAGCCAGGCATGCAGAGTACAGAAAAAGAATGGAAGATCCTTTTCTCTCCCCTACTCATAAATCCATACCTCCTTTCCTTCATAACTCATGATTAGAGTAGAAAATACCCCTAATTTCTACAACACAGATTCAACCCCCACTTTCCAATTCTACTACAAATTCCTCACTCAGAAGATGCATGAGTGTTGCAATCATCAGTCCTACCAGCCATTTCCTGGAGCAGGTCAGTGGGAAATAGACCATAGAACAGTGCCCTGCCAATAATGAGTTTAGGAAATAACAGCAAAAAAAAATCTGAAGATATCAAAGACTAAAATTTTAATATGTAAATGATTTCAGGTTCACTTATTCTATAACAAAAAGATAGGGTTAGTTTATAATTTCAAACTTACCCTGAATGTACTGTGAAATGCACATAGTTTGAATTCCAATTGGCCTCCATCAGGCAGTGAAATAATTTTGAATGTATTAAGAAAACAAGAACTTTGCAAATTAATGTTTTGTCACCATCAAGAAACAAAAATTAGATAATCTTATTTCTTTAGAAACAAAAATTAGATAATCTTATTTCTTTAGAAATGAGAAGGTGTAGCTTTGGAATGAGTATTTTTAGGCACTGCAGTTCCTTAATATTCTTGTAAAGGTTATTTTGGGAAGTAGGTCTCTCACTTTATAAGCACATTGAGGAAAAAATTACTATTTTCATATATAATTAGCTTATGGCATTTGAGAATAAATCACAAAAGTCTAAATAAAGTAATCAAAGATAAAAGAGAATCCCCCCAAAGGAAAGCAATCAGATAATCATCTTCACTGCAAGGTTTTTTATTTGATTAAGATAAAGATTAGTATAATTTTCCTTTCCTTAACTCTTATAGCATGCTTTGTAACTGTCATTATTAAAGAAGTCCCTTAATTCAGTAGTTTGAGAGAGGTTAAATAAATGGGTGAAAAGTCACTGAGCCAATAAATGTCAGAAGGCAGAATTCAAATCCAGGACTAGCTCTAACTTCAAATGATTAGGATGTATAATGACTGTAAGGAAAGTTGCCCAATTAAGAAAAGTAATTCGCACTTTCCTTCCATTTTCAATACTAGTTACCAAATAAACAGAAGTATAAAAAAGGGTCATGCCACCTGAGTTCAGCAGAGTTGGGGTATATTATGACCCTACACAGAGGAGTACAGAATAATAAAAGCAAGTAATCATGATTTATTAAGAATAGGCAGTTAGTGAAAAGATTACATTTCAGCATGCTCCCCCCTTCTCCCTCTTCCTCTCCCATCCATATGCCCTTTTCATTCTTTCCTTAATTTCACTAAAGAAAATTTAGTGTTATCTCAGTTAATTAGTAAATTATGCTGTGATCCACTTAATGTGAGATCTATATTCAAATGAGCACATGAGCATTTTCCAGGTATGACTAAAATATTACATAATACAGGAACAAATGCAAATTATGGTTCAACATCTATATAATTTAGAACAAGTAATTAAAAGCATTTGCTCTAATCCCAAATTGTGCTGGTTATATTTAGATATTTAAGATGTTTAGAAATATAAGATATCCCTGGCACATATATCTTTATATATCTCCTTTCTGGCATATGACATAGATATATCAACAACAGATATGTATAAAATTTGAAAAGATAATTTTAGAAATCAAGTGGTTTGTCTTCGCTACTTAGTAACTGGCCATTGATTAATTTGATTGGCCTTAGCACTTTCATTTTTCCTTACCATATAAATAATATACAAAATGATACCCATTACTTAACATACCTTGCCTGGAAAACTTTGGTACTAACTAAAGCAATTTTAACACATTTTCAAAAAGAGTCACATTAAATATGTATAGGCATCTGTATACATGTCTTCTTTCCACACCTATTATCTGACACTGATAAACGATCTGGTGTTGAAAGAAGTCATTGATAATTTTTAAATCTGAAGTAAAATGTCTAAATGTGGTAAATTCTGAAGGAATCAAACAACTCATACATTATATGAGACAACATATAGGTAACCAAGCACCAGTATGTAGTTCCCTCCCATGTATAAAAAATGGGTCTCTTTGGTACACTCTCAGCTTTGGAGACAGACACTTCCAGCTGAGACTATGGTCTGATGAGGTCTTTCATAATGTGGCCTGTCCACCTCTCTGGTCTCATCTCACTGTTCCTGGCCTGTACTGAACACTCTTAGAAGCCCAAATAAGCACTCCTGGTTCCCACATACCAATCTCTTTTACTCAGATTACCCGTCAAGTCTCACAAACACTTCACCCATCTTATCACCCATTTATTTAATGCCTATGTGGTGTGTATGATCCTTCCTTTCAGCAACACTTGACTGCTCACCTTGGCAATCTACCTGGAACATTTTGCCTGACTTCTGAAACTTCATATTCTCATTATTCCCACTTAACTTTTCAAACCACTCCTTTTCAGTTGCTGGTGCCAGTTTTACCTTCTCTATCTAATCTCTAAATATCAAATTGTTTGAATTAACTAGATCTCTAAGTTCAACCTCTTCTCCCCTCTAATACAGTTTTAAGAATTAAGAAGTTAACTAAGAATTAAGAAATACAGTTTTAAGAATTCAGATTATATGAACAAACTGTCTGGGTTTTGTTTTTACTAACTCTGGGCCTCATCCACAGTCAGAGTAGTGACAGTGCCTATGACATGGAGTTATGAGGACTGAATCCGCTAAGATATGTATGGTAATTAGAGCAGTGCTTAGCACAGACACAACAGTCAGTAAGTTGAGATATCCTCATTGGTATTCCTATTGTATGATGATTAGAGATCACTATTGTTACTTTATATCTATACTACATCCCACCTATTCTCATAAGTTTAAATATAAATTTTCCCCAATTTCCATCTCAAGCCCAGACTTTTCCATTAAACTGAAAACCTACATAGCTTTCTAACATCTCAGTGGCATCTTAAATTTAACAAGTCCAAAATCTTCCTCCACCACCTCCCTTGATAGCTGTCCTTCCTGCAGTATTCCCATCTCAGTAATAGACAGGTATCTCTACCTCATTTCCTGTTCTTGTTAGAAAACTTATCCTTAGCACTATCCTCTCTTTCTCCTCTGTATCAAATACATCACTAATTTCTATCTCCAATGTACAGCTAGATTGGGTCCACCTCACTGCTCCATGGCCACCACCGAAATCCTAGCACCATCCCTCTCACTCTCCTGCAGGAAATAACACTCTATCAAGTTCCCTTTGCACTACTCTCTATTCAGCAGCCAGAGTGGTTTTCCCAAAATGGAAATCCTGACAATGTCTCACCTTTATTTGAACCACTTACTAACTTGCTATAAAACATTCACATAACTACTTGAATCCTACCTTTCTTAGCACCTACCTCCAAAGGGTTTTGGAGGACTAGACTCACCTTATTAACAGCTTCCACCTCCCCAATCTTCAGCCCCTTTTCCCACCTCACAGAGGGTGATGTGCACTGGTTTTGTTTCAACTACCTAGGCAATGAAGGCTACCTCAAATCTCAAGACAATCTCTTGCTTCCACCTGACTTGGCCTGGTACCCTTAGTCTCACCACATAACTGTGGTAATTCCTGTTTATCTCTCACATGTCAGCTTGACAATCTGAATTCTCCATCAACATTACGCCCCTCTGTTACATTTTCTGACATACCTCTGTACTTTTCCTTCACTGTAAGGACCATATCTATTTTTCTCAAAATCGATGACCATAGCTAAATATGGCATCTGATATGGAACAAGTATTCAACTCAACCTACTGAATAAATGAATGTTCTATTTCATCAAATCTAAGACACCATCAATTACAGAACATTCTAAATGTGAAAAACAAGGCACATGTCAGAACTGAGAAAACACATCAGATTACTATTTACATTGTTCTTATGTTCATCTGACTATGTTTCTGTATTTTTACTTCTTTTCTTCCACACTTTACACTTTTGTCTAAAAGAAACATATAACCTTTCTTGAGTAGGCTTTCTAACATAAAACAATCTACTTTCAAAGCTCAGTCTAACTGTGATGATCTCCAGAAAGCTTTCCTGGCCACCCACTTGAGATAGGAGAGCCTACTAAGAGATTCCATAATATCTAGCTTTTATCTTTACCTATGAACTTACCATATTTCAAAATTACTATCTCTCAGTAATTAGCTAGATTGTGACCTCCTTGAGAATACTATCTATGATTTATCCACATGCACAACCAGCCCCCCAAACCTAGCCCAGATGTTCAAGAGACGTTGGTTAAGTGAATAAACATACAGTTTGTATGTCTTTAGGAGTTACAGAGTTTCCAGAGATTTGAAATGTAAAGGAATGCTACTTAAGACAGAAACTCAATCAAAGCAGGAGCTATGGAAGATAACTGCAGATAATTTAATTAGCTACCAACTACAAGCATAAGTAAAAAACAGTAACCCGGTCACCCACATTTAAAAACACAAGCCTGGCTTGCCCAAGGAGATAATATTTCTCAATAGAAGGTTACTTTGAAGATGATGACAGAACATGCATAAACATGAAAGGTCTTTGGGTAAGTAAGACATATTCATATTTCTAACTTATGTGTTACCCATCTCTCTACTCATAAATTGGGTAGACTTTTGATCAACAGATCCTCATAAAAACTGTCCAAACAAAACCCACAATTTCTACTTTGTAGCATTAATATTCTTAAATATATACAACAGATTAGACTAATAATAAAAGGGTACAGTGTTCATTAGCTATATTGAAGGCCCAACTAGTCACATACTGAGTAGTAAGGAGGCAGGTTCCCTAAGTTATCACAAAGAAAGAGAACCACAGAAGTGGTGCTCTATACACACCAGGTGCTGACCATTCTTGCAACTCAAGCATGCTAAAAAAATTACTAGAGAATCAAAAAGAAGAAAAAATTCATATTGAGGTTATGAAACTTCAACTCAACAATTCCCAAATTTCTGGAGATAGCAAGCCTGCATTCTTCTTACCTCAACTACGACAGCACTAAATGGCATTACTGAATTG
Source organism: Condylura cristata (assembly GCF_000260355.1). NCBI lineage: Eukaryota > Metazoa > Chordata > Mammalia > Eulipotyphla > Talpidae > Condylura > Condylura cristata. Next base: position 17,056,717 of record NW_004567124.1, on the reverse strand, counting down.
ATAAAGAAGATAATCTGAATTGAGTGGTTAGGGATTCTCAAAAGGACTGAGAGAAACCGATAGGACAATTAGGATAACAGAAAGATGTCACTAGATTGTAGATTCTAATAATCCTATAGTTCATGTAGTAAAGGATATTTGTGCTTAAGCAAAAGTTACTCCCATATTATATGCTGAGAGAATATTCTGAAAGACAAGTAAATACAAGGTTATAAATACTCCAGTCACTAAGAAAAGTATCTTATCATTTGTGACAACATGGATGAATCTTGAAGGTATTATGCTATGTGAAATAAGGCAAAGACAAGTATCATATGATTTCACTCATATGTTGGATAAAAAAGCAAACAGCAATAAACATAGTAAAAACAAAAATAAACTATTAGAAACAGAGAACAGACTAATGATTACCAAAGGGGGAAGGGGCTGTGGATAGGTAAAAATGGGCAAATGAAGTCAACTGTGTGTGGTGATGGATGGAAACTAGACTTTTGGAGGGATTACAATACAGGGCATATAGATGCCAAATTACAACTTTGTTCATAGGCAAATTTTGTAATATTATAAACTAATGCTACCTCAATAAAAACTTGTATTCTAAAAAACTATTTTTTATTGCTAAATTACCAAACCTAAAATTGCTTTAAGTATTTTTTTTTTAAAGATTTATTTATTTGTACAGAACTGGGGTACAGGCCAGAGATGCGAAGGGTGAGAGGCTTCACCAGAGACACAGCGGGGAGCAGAACAGGCAGATCGACGAAGTACACTGCTGAGGGGAGCAGCGGGCGGGTCAGGAGAGGTCTGCCACGCCATGTGGATCTCCTCCGGGGCGGGTGGGGATCGAACTCATGCTGAAGTGGCTTTAGCTTTTTAGTGCAGTGCTTTAACCCGCTGCGCCACCAGGGAGGGCCCTGCTTTAAGTATTTTTATCACAAAATTTTACTGGAGGCAGGGCAAGAGGAAAGTGGGGAAGAAGCATAATGGACTATGATGGAGGACATACCCACTTGGTGGTGGGTAAAATGTGGTAAAAACACCTGAAAAGGTTGATTTCTGTACCTCTCAACAGTCTACTATATTGAGGTAATCAATGTTACCTCAATAAAAAGAATTACTTAAAAAAGCTTCACTGAGTTATTTCCCTCACTCATTTTTTTCCAAATTTTCTTTCATTAATCTTTTTAAATTTTATTTTAGAATATTTACATCATTCTTCATTTTGTACATTTTTTCATCTCGGTTGTAATCCCCATGGGCTTCCCACCACCAACTCACCCATGTGCCATCACCATAGTCCTATGTGCTCTTCCCACCTCAGTTTTAAGTCTATTCCCTCCCCACCCCTGTAAAATGTCTCCAGTTTATAGTTGTGTGTTGATTTTCACTTTTACTTTATTACAATTGCTTTTTTTCCCTGATCCCTTACACTCCTGCTAAGAGTGAAACTATCTGCTATTTTTCTTTCTCTTCCTAGCTATTTCACTAAGCATGATCCCTTCCAGCTCCATCCATGTTACCGCAAATGACATGAATTTACCTTTTTTTGATTGATAAGTAATATTCCATATTCTATATGTACCACATCTTATTTAAACTTAAAATACCAACCATTTCATCTGAATTTTAGTATACTTCATAGAACAGGTGTTCTGCTTTGCTAACTCACTCTAAACCCTCCATGAAAGTAACTCTAAATTAATTTTATTTTGACTCTGTATCTGAGATAATCTTCTCCTTATTTACTACCCACTGTGTATAAAGTACTGTTTTATTTAACCTGTAATTACTTCTCTGAAGCTTCAAAAGATGCCTTTGAGATCTTACTTACATAATGAATACATCCATGTCATCCTTTTGATGTGTTTCATAATTTTTTGAGCCTCTACCAGATAAAGTTCACTTTTTATCCTTCCAGATTGAAGAGCCCAAATTTTTGGAAATGTCTCACATCCTCTTACTCATTCTAGTTTATTTTTAATCTCTCTAAATTTTTATTTTCTCTCTTACTAAATAAATCAACTAGACAGTACAGGACAGAGTCAAGGTTAAGAGTATGGTCTCTGGACAGACATACAGTGTCTCCAATGAATTCCAACCTTGAGCACATCACCCAACTTCTTTCCTTAGGATCCTCACCTGTAAAACTGATGATTAATAACATCAACCTCAAAGATTTATACAGACAAATAAGATGAAATTTAGAGATGATTACTCTAAACTGTTACCAGTTCTATTCCACTCCAGCATCGGATTTAAGCACAACCTTGTGCTTGATCTAAATCCCTGTACTATTTTCTAAAATGCACTATATGACTTGTCCTTGCTCTTGGGTTTAATAACACCTGGCTGGAGTCTTCTCCTTTCCTTGGAGTTGCAACTGTGCCAGCCATCTATTGTTCCTAGAGCGTCCAAACTGTTTCTGACTTTAAGGCCTAGATCCTCCTCCTTTTACCTCCCAGTTCATTCCTCAGGTCTTAGTTTACATGTCTCTGCCTCAGGAAAGTGCTTCTCAGCCACCAAAAAAAAAATTGCTTTGCTCACTTGTGTAAATTTTGTTTTGATACAGCTTGCATCCCTGTAGGAACAGTGACTACCACTAACTGCAGAACCAAGAAAAATACTTGGGAAGTACTCAATAAATGTGTGTGGAATAAAAATGCTGAACACAATGTTTAGCTGGCTGAAAAAAATTTGTTAGGATCAGAATGGGAAAGACATCACACCCCATGTTAGGGAGCTTATGGCCTTTATACTACAGAAGACAGGGATTCATCAAAGGCTTTTAAACAGGGTAATGAATGACCAGATGTTTCTAATAGGTTTGTTCTAATTGGCAGTTCTTTAACTGTGATCAAATCACATCTTGTAAAATTTCTGTTTGTGATTTGTTGTTCGTTCCAACCCCCAATACTCTCTTTACATGTATACTAGTATCACTCACATTTTGCCAATAGGCAGGATATACACATAATTACTTCTAAAATGTCACTCATATTAGGCAAATGACTTGCATTAGGGGAACTGTGAGTCAGTTTTACCTAAGGGTAGGGGTTGGGATGGCAGTTCAGCTGGTACTGCCCCATGAATTATAGAATAAAGAAGAGGTTCCTGTCCTGGAAACTGGAGCTCTTGAGAAAGAAAAGGGCAAGGGAGGACCCTATGGTGAGCTGGCTTTGAGAGGGCAAATGATCAAGGACAACTTGCTGGCTGGTTAAGTCAACTTAAGAAATACACGAAATATTTACCTCTGAACTCTATACTGCTTCCTTATCCTACCTGTCCCTCCTTTTTTTTTTAAAAGATTTATTTATTTATTCATACAGAACTGGGGTACAGCCCAGAGATGCGGAGGGTGAGAGGATTCACCAGAGACAGAGTGGGGAACAGAACAGGCAGATCAATGAAGTACACTGCTGCGGGGAGCAGTGGGTGGGTCAGGAGAGGTCTGCCACGCCATGTGGTCACCTCCGGGGCAGTCGGGGATCGAACTCATGAGGAAGTGGCTTAAGCTTCTTAGTGCTGTGCTTTAACCCCCTGCGCCACCAGGGAGTGCCCTGTCCCTCCTTTTTAAAGTGTTCTTTTAATTGAATTTTAACTGGGGAAGATCCACTATGAAAGTTGACCTTGATCCTATAGTTGGAGGAAACCCTAGCTCAAAGATGTTTAAGGAAAAAAAGCAAAATGGTTTTATGAGTGGCAAAAAAGCATCATAAACAAAGTCAAAATTCAAATGAGTCCCCCAAAATTTTAAAATTTAACTCCTGATGTGTAAGTAGCACTTATAAATTAATAAGATAAAGATAAACAACTAGTAGCAAAATATAAAAAAAAGAAATTAATAGAAAACTCACAGAAATACTACCCAAAATATTAAATAAAGGTTTGATAATAATGTGGGGAAGAAAGTGGGCCATTTTTGCTCACAGGGTAAACAAGCACAACTCTTTAAAATAACAATTTGGCCATTTCTTTTATAATCCAGAATGCATATTTTGGGACTACATACTAAACTGGGAAGAGAGTAGACTTTTATTTGTGTATTTTATGTATTCCCATAGTTCACATTTTTAAATAAGTATTAACTTTACAATAACCCCAAAATGTTTTAAAATAAGCATACCTTTAGTTCAAGAAATCTTTATCTAGGAATTTGCCAATGAAATCATCAAAAATGCTCTGCAGCACTGTTTGTAAAAGTGAAAATTTGGAAACAAAAAGGCTTATAAACACATACACTGTTACAACTATAGAAATACATAGTTAATAGGTCACAGTATGGTATATTGTCTTGTACCATACAATGGATCCATACATTCTAATGGAAGATCAAAAATGAATAAGGTTGGTCCATAGGTACTGGCCTGGAAAGACACTGTTAATTTAGAAAGAGCAAACGGCAAAAAATCATTTATGATCTTCTTTTTGTTTAGTGCATATTCATATATCCATATAAAATAGTGGTTTGATCACTTGTTGGCTTTTTTGGCTAAGATCAAGGGCAAATAGTGATTTGGCAGCCATAGATTTTCATTTATGGTTATTACTCCACAAATAAAACCTTTGTGGTGAAAACTTATGACATCAATTATTTATCCATTTGTCCAGTCATGAATGAGCAAAACTCTCTGTGAAACCTCTGGGGGAAGGAAGACAGCACTGGAAAGTGGGGTTGGCCCTGTGCCCTAGATTTCATGTCAGTGTAGCTTTTTTCTCCATTAGACTGTGGACACACTCCTGAGGAGATAAAAATTTTCTTTATGAAGAGAGCTGTGAAAAAAGGGCACTTGTTTACAGCTGTGATGGAAGTATAGGTCATTAAAGATATCTCTGAAAGTGATAATTTTAACCAAATCCCCACAACCCCACCCAGCCTAGACCTACAAATTTCCTGGTCCCTACCCTCCTCTCTAGTCTCTCTCTCACCACACTCCATACCCACCTCCGCACTCCCCCCCCCCTTTTCTTTTTAAATCTTACTCTCCAATCCTACTGGCCATTCTATACTTCCAAAGGAGCCAGAGTCTCCTTACCACAGTACTCATCCACCTGTGCTCTGTTTGGAACTCTGTCTCCTCCCCTCATTAATAACCGTGCTCCTCTGAAACCCTAACTTGGCCTTAACTCTTTCTGAGAAATACTCCTACTCTCTACACCACCACAGTACTGAGATCTATCCCTTTAGGATCTCTTATACACAGTTATAACATGACATTTGTCCCTCTCCATTCAGCACATTCCATCCTGCCAATTTTTGCTCACTGTCATCTCTTTACTATCTAAAAACAATGCCAGGCACATGAATGAATGATATATGCTTAAGTATGTGCATTACAGATAAAATGTATACTATATAAAAAACTATTACCAACAATGAACAAGTAGAATTTGAAAATTAACATGCAATGCCATCTACTTAGGCAAACTCCTCTCTAAAAAATAAAATCAAGTACTTAGATGTAAATCTAACAAAATATGTACAGGATTTATATAAGGAAAACTACAGAAGTCAGATGAATGAAATCAAGGAAAATTATACACCAAAGAGAAATGAGTTACCAAATAGTGAAGAAATGGAGGAATATTAAATGTTTATTATTAAGTGAAAAGGTCAATCTGAAAATTGGCTACATATATTAATTCCAACTATTTCACATACTAAAAGAGATAAAACCACATACAAAATAAAAAGATCAGAGTCTGGGGCTTCCCTGGTGGCACAGGGGTTAAAGTCTCAGCACTATTAAACTATCGCTAGAGGCTGTGGTATGAGTTCAATCCCCAGCCAGGGAGCTGACCCCCATGATATAGCAGAACTCCCCTGCTGCTCCTCTCAGCAGTGTATTTCAGTGAATCCGCCTGTTCTGTTCCCCACTCTGTCTCTGGTGAATTCTCATACCATCCCCCCAAACTTCTTGTCTACACCCCAGTTCTAGTATTCAGATTAAATAAAAATGCACTTAAAAAAAAAAAAAAGCATGGTTGCCGGTGGGGAACAGGTGCATAGGCAGAATATAGTGAATTGCAATGCAGTTATAAAAATCTTGTATAATAACATAATGATGGCTACTAATGTGTCAATATACATTTGCCCAAACCACATAAAGTATACTACCAAGAATGAAAGGCAATGTAACTATGGACTTGGAGTCATGATGATATGTCAATGTAGCCTCTTCAATTATAAGAAATGTACCACTGATGGGGGTTGTTGACAATGGTAAACACTATACATATGTGGGGATAAGCGGATAGGTGGGAAATCTCTGTACCTCTTCCTAAATTTTACTGTGAACCTTAAACCATTTCCCTCCAAAGTAAAGTCTTTAAAAAAAAACCCATTTTGTTTAAATTTGTCATGTAAATATGTCACTTTCATATCAGAGTTGGTTCTAGAATAGTGGAAGGAAAAGAAATGGGTTTCTTTTCCACAACATACCTATTTTATTTTTCAAGTGAAAAGAAATAAGAACAATATTAATCACCATGATAACTAAAGGTTGTTAAACAACTACTGTCTTTAATTACAACTAAAATAACTTCAATTATAACATCAACAATTTGCCCTATTTATATTCAGCTTTTAACTGACCCAGGAAACACCTGCAGACTACAGAGTTTCGGAATCAGAAGAGAGCATAAAGATAATGTTACTCAAACATCTTGTTCAGAAATAAAGCTAAAGTCCAAGAGCAGCAATAAATCTAGCCTTCAAAGAAGACACAGACCAGACCCAGTACTAGATGAAGCATTAAGGTTCTTTCTGGCTCTCTGCGGTCCTTGCTCAGTATCCCTCTGCCTCTTTCCAACTTTTTTCTTCCTTTCTCCCTCTCAGATCTAAGATCTCAAGGAAAGTGAATAGCTGCACAGATGGCAAGAGGAAAGCAAAATCAAGACTCAACTAAAATTCTACTCCATGATTGCACAACTTGGTTTCATACTCTTTCTGCCTAGTAGATATTTATCACTGGACACTATGACATAAGCAGTTCCACAAGAAAACTTCTCCCTTAATATCATGTCCTTCTAACTTCAAACTTTACCTGTGCCTTCAACACAGTAAAAATCTATACAGCTATTAAGTGCCAAAACATAGCTTCCTTCACAGGCAAATAAGAGCATTTATCCAAATGTATTCATTCATCCAATAAACATTTACTAAAAGCTTAAGTTCCTGAAAATAGGATCTCCATTGGCATCTGAGTTTATGCTTGCATTCTTTACACCCATCCACATAAGATATTGGAGGGTCTGTGAGAACCATGGCATTTGATTATGCACTGGACCACACTGCATATACTCATTGGATTAAGAGTCTTTATAAACATATGCACCAATTGATTCTGGAGATCCAAATTGACGCTATATTTAAACACATTTATTTACACTGCTGCCAAAAATCTGGTCAGCCCTAGTACATTAAAAACCAGGTGGTATGTGTGTAACTCATGATTGACATATTGCTGCAACAGATGTACTTCCTGAAAATCTGGGTAGTCTTGAACAATGAAAAGGAATGTTTGATACATCCGTGGATAACCTAGAGATCCTACAAGATTTTCTACATGACGTTATACATGACAGATTCTATTTGATTCCGCAAATGCTTATCTTCTATTTCATGCACTTTTCTAAGAAAGAGAAATGAGTACGAATTTGCTCCTCCCCTCATGGGTCAGCTAAGAGATGGGCACAAATAGATACACTGAATATGCAATGGTAAGACCTGTGGTGGAGGTATGCACAAGCCAGACGAGCCCACTGAAGGCAAACTTCACCCAGTTTGGGTAAAGCCGTAGAGCACACATAACTTCCTGAAGAAGAGGTATCTGATAGGCATAGGAACAATGATGAATAGTAAGTAGCAAGCAGCTAAGGAGAGCAGATTCCAGACAAAGGTATGAAGATGTGAAACAGAAGAAAATATCTGTGAGAAATAACAAGCAGTTCAGAATCACTGCAGCAAGAAATGAGAGGAAACTAGAGAAGCTCAGATCATGAAAGGCCTGGCACACAGTATATGTTCAATAAAAACACTTGTCGATAAAGAATTGGCTAGAGATTTTATTAGGGGAAAGGTATAATAAGCATATAGTTATATATGTTGGATGCATTTCTGTATATTCATGTGTTAGTAGAAACAAAATATAATGCATCAGTAGAATTATGAGAACATGACACAGTCAGCAGGAACATGGCTCGCTCAGCATGGTACTTCAAGAGGTTGCATAATAAAGAGGAAATAGCTGCAGAGTGTTGATATTCTTGTGACACAAGAGTGGGAAGAGCTGGAGTAATATCTGCACAAAAGACACAAGCCGAGATCATAAGGAGAGAAATAAAAGTGGGGTACTCAAGGTCTGTAAGTTTGAGAAATTCTTGGACACAGCACCATCTGTTTTTTCTGCCACCTGCCTAAATAGACAGCCAACATAAATAGGTCTATGGCTCTTCCAGTCTTTCCCCATGACACCACATGGACGGAACTCTGAACTGGGAAGGAGTAGGACTTAAAATCTTGGTTGATTTTTCGTAAGCTTGGAGTTCTTCACTGCTGCTGAAGAGGGAAGTGGATTCACAGAACTAGGACAAAAGGAAGTCAATATGACCCACCCTCTAATAATTCCATATTGAGACACAAAAGAACTTTGGCCAGAGAAGATTTTCAATAATTATAAGAAAACATGAGGTTAATAAGGGAAACAGACACCATAACTACCAGACATAGATTCTTAAAAAAAAAAAAAATTTATCATGATCACACCAAAACCAATTCAACAAGATGAAATTTATCCTTTCAATATACCTAATACTGATTTTTCTGTTCATACTGTTATGTTTTTTAAATAAAAAGTAAGGTTCTGTGTGCTTAGGGGCAGGTTACTGTGAACTTATAGCTGCTCTAAAAGTCTTTTTTCTTTTTAATGTTGAAGCAGTTCAAGGCAGGGAGCCTTAAGCCCAGGTTCCTAAATTCCTGGCCCCAAATTGTGTCTCTGACCTCTGATACTCCTGACCACTGATCAGTTTTGTTCCTCTAGGTATCTAAGGGCGTGTGACTGAGTTCCTGTGATTACATGGGACTGAAACTTAGGCAAGCTCATTCAAGAAAGAACAGAAGGGATTATTATTAGGAAGAATGGAGAGGGAAAAAAGAAAAGAAAAAAAGGAACCAGAGAAGGCAGTGTCTCATAGAAGTCCAAATTAAAGCACAATTTTTATTTTAAAGCAGGCTGAGTTCAGCAGTTGGAATGTGTGACCTTTCTGGTGCATCACTAGGGTTGTTATTGTCCATGAATCTAGACCACTTTTCTCTGGTTTATCTTTTCTGCACTCTTTAATTGCAATTCCCAAAACAAAACATCTGAATAGCTCAGTTAAATACTGCTGCCTCTGTTTAGACTGAACTTTTGAAACTAGGTACCATCATAAGATCCTTGCCAGCCCACTAAGTCAGCTACCCTTGGATTAGGCCTTCCCTGCTTCAGTGAACTTGGCCAGAAGGGCTGGATCATGTGGGTCATCGCCAGGAATCCTTGTGGGGGTGGGGGTAAACGTGGGGGAAAACAGGACAGTTAACCTCAGAAGAGAGTGTGAATATGGCAAGCAGAAGTCTCAGAGAGTAAGTACTGCTTGGAAAAAGTGACATCTGAGTAATAACAGAGACTTAGCAACCTAAAAAGTAGTATGCAAGACTTTTAGCAACCAAGATACACCTGGACACTCCTGAAAATTCATTCTCAGCACTTAGCATTCTTTCTCCTACCCACTTCAATCCCACAGCTTAGAAAAACATCTGCCCCACTCCAATGTCTTGGGTACTAAAAAGCATTTTAATTGAGTGAAACAGTTTTAAAAGACAGAGTAGCAAGAACTTTAATGATCATGCCCCAATCAGATGAACATTTTCAATAGCTTATGACTGTGCCTACAAACTTATAACTCTAACTATGGTTCTTCAACTTTTATTATTAAAACAAAGTAATTTGGAAAATCAGTCTGGTCTACACAAATGTCAAAATGTCAAAAAAAAAAAAAAAAGTTCTGACCAAAGCTTTGCTTCTGTCAGTGCTAATCCATCTTCTCCTTGTACTTGCCAAGAAACACACAGTCTTAGAGCTGAGAAAAGCAAATGCAGGGCATCCCTGGTGGTGCAACAGGTTAAGCACAGCACTATGAAATGATCCGAAGCCACTGCAGCACAAGTTCAATCCCCAGCCACGGAGGTGACCCATGTGGCACAGCAGACTGCTCCTGACGGGCCCGCTGCTCCCCTCAGCAATGCATTTCAGTCAATCTGCCTGTTCTGCTCCCCACTTTATCTGGTGAATCTTCTCATGCTGACACCTCTGGCCTGCACCCCAGTCTTGTATGCACAAATAAATAAATCTTGGAAAAAAAAAAAAAAAGCAAAGCAAATGCAGTCAGTCCTCTCCCAGGTACAAAGTATCCTAAGTAGTTAGAGCTCTGGCAGCTTCCCTCCCAAGTCAGTCCCCTAAAGGTACAACTCCCAACAAGTGGAAGGGGAAAAAGTAACTTTTTTTTTAATAATATAATAGTTTATTTTTACATCATTTTGTGGCTTTTTCAATCTCAGCTGTAATCCCCTGAGCTTCCCATCACCAAATCATCTGTGTGCCATCATCACAGTCCAGTACACTTCCTTCCCCCCACCATCTAGTAATCAACTTTTGAAGCTCCACCTTAAGGAAAATTAAAGTGACTAGAATTCACTGAGAGACAAACAGCATCAAAGCAGTAACTGCAGGAAGTTGAACATTTTATAGATCAGGCTTTGCTTGTATATAATACATCTTCTACCCACAAAATATAGCTGAATTACAATGCAAAGAACTAGAACACAACTGTGTTCTAGTGTTCTAGTTACTACCCAATAGCCTAGCTACTGGGCAGCTACAGTGGAATACACATACACCCACACCCTTCAAAAAAGTAAGAATGTGGATCAGTTCCAACCATTAGGGAAGTGTGAGGAGTAGAAATTCAGAAGAACATTTTACCCTCTTATTAATGCCAGGGGAAAAAAGAAGGAATGAAAGACAAACTTAATCCTCACTACTATTTCAGTTTCCACAAGCTTTTGCAGATCTAAATATTCTAAACTGATGATGACATTATATATATGAACAGTTTCTGAATTAATAAAACTTTGTATACAAAAGCAAAAATTCCAAATGCCTTATTTCCCCAAGTTTTTTTTAATGATTTATTTATTTATGCATACAGAATTGGGGTACAGACCAGAGATGCAGAGGGTGAGAAGATTCACCAGAGACAGAACGGGGAGCAGAACAGGCAGATCGACGAAGTACACTGCTGAGGGGAGCAGCGGGCGGGTCAGGAGAGGTCTGCCACGCCATGTGGATCTCCTCCGGGGCAGGCGGGAATCAAACTCATGAGGAACTGGTTTCAGCTTCTTTGTACAGTGCTTTAACCCGCTGCGCCACCAGGGAGGGCCTCCCAAGTATTTTTTAATTTAATATTGCCTTTTTCTAATTTTAGAAATTGTATTTCCTGTCAAACTTATTTTCACTTTCTGTCTGAGTGAGAGTCTGTGGAAGAGCAGCCTAAGACGACTCAGTGGCTATTCCTACCCACTGCAGCCTGTGGGAGCTGCAGTGTGGTCTTCAGCGGGGTTGGGGCTCTCCAGACCCCAGCAGGGGACTGCTGGGAAGGCACAGGGGCACCTGCAGGCCTGGACCATCTGCCACCCCCTGTTGAGTGCAGTGCACTTGGGAGCTGGACCCGTCTGTTCACCCTCCAGTTCTCCCTGGGTCACAGCCTTCCCAGCAGCAATCTGCTCTTTTCAATCTCTTCAGGATTTGTGCTGAAGCAGAGATCAGGCACGAGCTCCCGTGGGTGTTCACCACGCACACCCAGAACTTCCCAGGCAGTATCTAGCACATGAGACCTGGTAGGAGAGCTCCCTCATTACTGCAGGGATGGCTATGTCCAGGAGTGTGAAGAGTCTGTGATACGCAGACTGATGGTGGGCAGGTTAACATAAGACGTCCCTGTGAGAGCTGGTGGTGAGCCCTGGTATTAGTAACCACCAGAAAGCCACCTGGGTCTGGCTAGTGAAGGTTCTAGAGGAAGCTGCCAGTAACTGGAGTGGCTCTGGTGGCAGCTGCAAACATCAGCAAAGCTCGCTGGTCAGTGCTCCTGGATGATGGAACATTGACGTCACTGGGTTTTCAATGACATGAACTGGCAGCAGAAGTTTCTCCCTGGTTCACTTCAAGTTAATGATGCAGGTGCCTTCACTTTTCCTTAGATGCAGTGGTTCAACTGGAGGTCAAGTTTGGTGCCACCAGGTAGGTTCCTGCTTCAAGGAACTTGAGTACACCTTTCCTCTTCATTGGCAAGACACCAAGGGCTTTGGACACTGAGAAAGTTTCCCTTTAATTGAGATGATTGGAATTGAGAATAACACTTGAACCTCCCTCTGGGAAGCATGGAAGAATATTATTTTTTAAAATGAATTAAGTGTTCTTTTAAGTGGTTATAATAAAGACGATGTTGAATAATTACAGAACTTTTTATAGCTAGAACTAAGTCACAAAAAAAAAAAAATCTCTATTTCAGGGCCTTCCTGTGGCCTAAGAGGTAACTCTAAATGTTACCATTATGGAAGGCCCACCACGATGGACTGAACTCAATCTCTGACCAGGGAGCTTACCCATCTGGCAGAGCAGACTTCTCGTATCTTGCCCACTGCAGTCCTTAGCAGTATATTTCAATATATCTAACTGTTCTGTTCCCCACTTTGTCTCTGGTAAATCCTCTCATCCCACCACACCTCTGGCCTGCACCCCAGTTCTTCTATGCAAAAATAAAATATTTTTTAAAACCTCAATTTCTAATCAGTCTTCATTTGACATACATAAGTTTCTAGTACTTAAAGTTATTCTTCCTCTACTAGTGGCCTGTAAATGACAGAACACTAATATTTAAAGGAGAATAAAATATAAGAATTTACTATGTGAGATAAGATTGCAGGTGATGAATCATTTTAATCCCAGAAAATGTTCTGGAGTTGAACTTGAAGGAAGTTAAAGCACACTCACAAATACTATTTGAATTAAGAAGCAATTAGGCTCCTAGAGAGTTCAAATTTTCTATCACATGAGTTAAGTAGCATGTTTAAAAGAAGTCAGTTGATCTCTATGTGAAACCTCTGAGTAGATCATGAGATGCTGATTTCTCAGATAACAAGGTCTCTTTGGCAATTCTTTCTCCAAATAATACTGACCTATGTTACTAAAATGAATACAGAAAAAAACAAATTAGCATAAACTTTTATACCCTTTTTCTCCTTGGGTCCCTCCCTACCTACCCCTTTTTTTCTCTTTTTGATTTATTAAAAACAGAATTATACTTCCTCCAGTGTTACTTCACTGAAAGGCTATGAAAAAAAGGTAATTGACTGTGTACACCTGACATCCATCATGCCCAAGGAGTCATCAAGTGCTCACAGGCTCTGCAGAAGACTGCCCACAAAGACACTCTTTTTGAGGCAGGTGAGTGAAGTAGACAAAGTTTTGAAATGTCAGTGAAGACAATAAGAACTTTATTAAGATAAAGATGTTAGTGATTTAGTTATATATGAATACTTCTTTAAAAGACTCTTTCATAGGAGCTTTTACCTCAACTTTAGAAATACAGGGGCTCTTAAAGACAGAGCTATTTACCTGAGGCATGTATAGAACAGTGTATTCAAATGAGCTTTACACTATGGTTTTCCCTGGTTTTAATTATGTAGTTTTTCACCATCATCTTGGGCTTCCAGACCCTGCAGACAGCCTTAATGCCACTCTAAAGAAATCAACTCACATGTACAGCAAGAGCTTGGAGTGCTCCAACCTCCTAATCTCCACCCCTCTACTTCAAACAGCTAGTTGAAATGAGCTGTTAGCGTCCATCCTTTGGGCCCCAGCAGCACTGAGTAATAGGCAAAGACTAAGACAAAAACTTTCTAAAAATGGAAGTGGTTAAAGACTTATGGTTTAAGTGGAGGGTCTTATTACATAATGTCCACTAAGACTGAAAAGACCAAGGGAGAAAGTAAAAAGAGAGAAACATATTTTGGAATCTTTCTTGTGAGTTCTCATAGGGGCAGGTCATAAATATAACTAGCTGATATCTATAAATATGGAGTTCTTTGGAAACCACATTCTAACATGGAAAGCTGTAATGTGATTCATATTTTCCAAAAATAAATAAATAAATAAATGTTATAACTAGGATTTGAGTTCCTGAAGTTTAGGCAGTATATTAGTCGTAGATATATGCTCAAAGAAATGCCTTAAAGCAGGTATATAAAATCATAAAATTCTAAAGTAATCTCAAATATCAAAATTTTTCTAGTCTGAGGTTTAAAATAATACAAATTAATTATGTAAGTATTCTAATATAAACTATAGAATAGCACTGATATGATATTAGAAAACTATGTTTTACATTAAGAACCTAAATATGAGCAAAATGACAAAATAACTGAAATTTTTCAAAACATAAGCCACAGAGGGAAAAATTAGAAAAGGAAAGAAATGACTTAAGATATGCAGTGCTGGCCCTCCCTGGTGGCGCGGCGGGTTAAAGCACAGCACTAAGAAGCTTAAGCCACTTCCGCATGAGTTCGATTCCCGCCTGCCCTGGAGGTGACCACATGGCGCAGCAGATCTCTCCTGACCACCCACTGCTCCCCTCAGCAGTGTACTTCATCGATCTGCCTGTTCTGCTCCCCACTCTGTCTCTGGTGAATCCTCTCACTCTCCGCATCTCTGGCCTGTACCTCAGTTCTGTATGAATAAAAAAAACCTTAAAAAAAAAAAGATACACAGTGTTGGGATTGTTGAGGTTGTATGCTTGGGGGTCTAATATACTATCCTCTTTACTTTGTATGTCAAAAACTTTTCACAATAAAATGTTTTAGAATCTAAATTAAAAATATGAATTATCACTTAATTACAATTTCTCTTACCATCTTAAACTTAGAAAGGCTGTTTGTGGAAAATGAAATAGCTCAATACCCTGTGAAAGGAGGCATCCAGGCAAGTTCCCACAGTAAGCAAATATCTAAAGCAAAACATTACAACCAACTTAAGTGGCACCCAAGCTACAAGGTAGTGTTCATGCATCATTAAAAGAAAGTACGAACTGGAACCACAGAGAATGAAGCTAGACTCTATGTACCACATATAAAATTTACTCCAAAAAAATGAACTCAAAATGAGTCAAATATATAAATATTAAAAAAAAAAACTATTAGGGGAAAAGCTTCCTGAAATTGCATTTGGCAGTGATTTTTTTTTTTTTTTTTTATGTGAAACCAAAAGCCAAATAATCTAAAAATGTTCTCCATGGCAAAGGAAATTATCACCAATATAAAAAGGTAGGGAAGGTTTCTTTTGCGGGGATTTGTTTTTTTTTTTTTTGGCTATAACACAAAAGCACAGTCAACAAAAGAAAGAAGTACATAAACTGACCTATAAATCCATCAAGTTACAACTTTTGTACATCCAAGGGCACAATCAAAGGCCAAAAGGAAACCCAGAAAATGGGAGAAATTATTTGCAAATCATGTATCTGATAGGGGGTTGACATCTAGAATATAAAAGGAACACCTAAAATTCCACAACAAAGTAAATTATCTGATTAAAAATGAGCAAAAGAAAAAAAATAGCAAAAAAAGGCTATTCTCCAAGAAGACACAGACATGGGCAATAAACATATAAAAAGACATCAACATCCTAATCACTGGGAAAACATACTCTTTTTGAGGCAGGTGAGTGAAGTAGACAAAGTTTTGAAATGTCAGTGAAGACAATAAGAACTTTATTAAGATAAAGATGTTAGTGATTTAGTTATATATGAATACTTCTTTAAAAGACTCTTTCATAGGAGCTTTTACCTCAACTTTAGAAATACAGGGGCTCTTAAAGACAGAGCTATTTACCTGAGGCATGTATAGAACAGTGTATTCAAATGAGCTTTACACTATGGTTTTCCCTGGTTTTAATTATGTAGTTTTTCACCATCATCTTGGGCTTCCAGACCCTGCAGACAGCCTTAATGCCACTCTAAAGAAATCAACTCACATGTACAGCAAGAGCTTGGAGTGCTCCAACCTCCTAATCTCCACCCCTCTACTTCAAACAGCTAGTTGAAATGAGCTGTTAGCGTCCATCCTTTGGGCCCCAGCAGCACTGAGTAATAGGCAAAGACTAAGACAAAAACTTTCTAAAAATGGAAGTGGTTAAAGACTTATGGTTTAAGTGGAGGGTCTTATTACATAATGTCCACTAAGACTGAAAAGACCAAGGGAGAAAGTAAAAAGAGAGAAACATATTTTGGAATCTTTCTTGTGAGTTCTCATAGGGGCAGGTCATAAATATAACTAGCTGATATCTATAAATATGGAGTTCTTTGGAAACCACATTCTAACATGGAAAGCTGTAATGTGATTCATATTTTCCAAAAATAAATAAATAAATAAATGTTATAACTAGGATTTGAGTTCCTGAAGTTTAGGCAGTATATTAGTCGTAGATATATGCTCAAAGAAATGCCTTAAAGCAGGTATATAAAATCATAAAATTCTAAAGTAATCTCAAATATCAAAATTTTTCTAGTCTGAGGTTTAAAATAATACAAATTAATTATGTAAGTATTCTAATATAAACTATAGAATAGCACTGATATGATATTAGAAAACTATGTTTTACATTAAGAACCTAAATATGAGCAAAATGACAAAATAACTGAAATTTTTCAAAACATAAGCCACAGAGGGAAAAATTAGAAAAGGAAAGAAATGACTTAAGATATGCAGTGCTGGCCCTCCCTGGTGGCGCGGCGGGTTAAAGCACAGCACTAAGAAGCTTAAGCCACTTCCGCATGAGTTCGATTCCCGCCTGCCCTGGAGGTGACCACATGGCGCAGCAGATCTCTCCTGACC
>NW_004567124.1:17033447-17039639 GCF_000260355.1 Condylura cristata | reverse complement strand
AAAAAAAAAAAAAGTAAGCATACATTTGCCTTATGATCTACCAGTTCCATTTCTGGGTATATGCCCAAACTGA
Organism: Condylura cristata; assembly: GCF_000260355.1. Taxonomy (NCBI): domain Eukaryota; kingdom Metazoa; phylum Chordata; class Mammalia; order Eulipotyphla; family Talpidae; genus Condylura; species Condylura cristata. The sequence continues at coordinate 17,039,566 of NW_004567124.1, read as the reverse complement.
AATTAGTGTCTCAGAGTGAGCCCATGTTCACAGCTGCAGTATTCACACCATAGCCAAAGGGAGGGAGCTGCCCCAAGTATCAACAAAACAAAAAGTAAAATTTCATATATATATATACATGCACTGGAAATTATTCAGCCTTGAAAAGAAATTCTAACATGCTACAACATGAATGAAACTTTAGGACATTATGCTGAGAGAAATCACATGGTTATACTTACAGGAAATACCTTAAGCAGCTGAATTCATAAGCAAAAAGAATAAGAGTAATTCCCAGGGACTGAAAGGAGGAGACGACAGAGAGTTGTTGTTTAACGAGTACAGAGGTTTAGTTTTAGTAGATAAAGAGTTCTAGAAATTGGTAGCACAATATTAATATACTCAGTGCTACTGAACTGTACATTTGAAAATGTGTGATAAGATGGTAAACTTTATTTAAAATAATGTTAAGTGTATATCTGTATGTATTATCAGTATTTATTAAATCTCCAGTCATTTTTAGAAGGCATTCTCCATATATGACCTATGATAAATACAAGGGACCTCTGCTATCAAATTGTTGTTGTTATAGAGTTTGAAGTAAAAGGAACTCAGTAAGTCAATAATTAGAATTTAGTTATTGAGATACTAAGGATTCAATTTCATGGCAACTAATGCATGTTAGTGTTGACATTTTAGTAGGCTTCTGATGTTTTCTGTTTTAATATTTAGGGTCTGAATAATAAAATTAACTTTGAAACCCTACATTGCCACCTACAGCATACCTGGTAGCCATGACACTTTACCAAGCCCAGATAATTAAAGCCAGTCATTAGTTTAGTTCAGGGAATTCTGCCAGGGTGAGTACTTGAAAGACAAGTAATGAGCCTAAACCATGTACTTGTGATTGGATTCTCTACAGTAGAATGAGTCAGACACCAAGTGTCAGAAGATCTAGTCTCATGTTAATAAAAACAAAGATATTTACTGTATGAGTGCCTTTTATATAAATAGCTAAAAGTTCTTGGCAAAGATTTGTCAAATGCAAATTAAGGCATAGCCTCAAGATACATGAAGGCATAAGGTTTTCAAAAAAACTTACATGAACCTTTAGATTCAAATACCAATTTACAAAGGAACACTTAAACTACATGAGGGCAAAATAAATAACCAGCAAAAACTAAAATGACTCAGTTTCTTCAACAAGTAATTCCAAGAAAAAAAAAAAAGGAGAGGAAATTTACAGATTGAGACAGGCTTTAAAAAAATTACTAGCCAGGGCCCTCCCTGGTGGTGTAGCGGGTGAAAGCACAGCACTAAGAACCTTAAGTGCTGTGAGTTCTGCATGAGTTCGATCCTCGCCTGCCCCGGAGGTGACCACCTGGCAAGGCATACCTCTCCTGACCAGCCCACTGCTCCCCTCAGCAGTGTACTTCAACAGTCTGCCTGTTCTGCTCCCCACTCTGTCTCTGGTGACTCCTCCTACCCTCCACAACTCTGGCCTGTACCCCAGTTTTGTATGAATAAATCTTTAAAAAAAAAAATTACTAGCCAGCTGCAATGTCTGAATAAATTATAAAAAAGATTAAGGCATTTATGAGATAATTAGGAATGCAAACACTAACTTTATATTTGATGCTATTAGGAAATTACTATGAACACTGCATGTATAATGATGATAACATGATTAAGTGATTGTGTTAAGAGATACTGTGTCAAGGATCCCAAAACCATTTATATTCCAAGGTTCATGAATTTCCTAAGAATGCTCACAGGAGTGAATTATACCATACTGAAGGCTGAGATTTATTACAGTGAAAGAATACAGAGCAAAATTAACAAAGGGAAAAGGCAGATGGGGGTAAGGTCTACAGGAAACCAGGTGCAAATTTCCAAGAGAGAACTACCTCCCAGTAGCATCACAAAGGCTGTGCTTGCATAATATTGTCTACCAGAAGCTCATTAGAGACTCAGTATCCAAGGTTTCATTGGGCACAGGCTTGCTTTGTCCAGCACATACCAGGATTCTAGAATTCCAGTCCAAGAATCCTTCAGGGATTCCTGAACCATCTTATACCATTAATCATATCATTTGTACACAAAGCTGAGGCACAGTGAGCCACTATCAATTAAAGTGGTAAGAACCCTCCTGAAATACAAATTCCTAGATGAGAAAGCCCAACTGTGTAAGCAAACCTTTCAAAGGAAGCAGGCCGGGTATGACAAGTCTTTTCTCCACTAAAGCATACTGAGATATTTGGAATGAAAAGACAGGATGTCTGATACTCACTTCACAGTAATATGGAAGGGTAGAAGCAAGCAAGGGTAGAAGATAGGCCATGAGCTTGATACTCTTGAAGCTGGGAGTGGGCACATGAACATTTATTGTACTGTTTTTTGTTTGTTTGTTTGTTTTTTAACTAAAGTGTATGTCTTAGCTGTGTCCATAATAAAAAGCTTCATTTGTTTGTTTTCAATTATAGGTGAAAATTCAGAACTAGGGCTTACACTGAGAATCAAAAGATTCTGGCAAGGATGAGAATTAGAGCTTGTAGGTAGAAGCCTTGAGCTGCTAAAAAAAGTCCATGGGAAGAAAGGCTGCCCCAAGCACATGTGTAAATAGACTTTGAACCTTGACATTTAGAGTCACTTAACATGTTCTGGAAGACACAAACAGAAAGGATAGTATCTTATCCAACCATATCTTGCAGTCATAAGTTTTAAAGTGATTTCATTAATTAAAACTGTTTCATCTTGTTTCAGTTAGGAATGCTTTAATTACAAAAAAAAAAAAAAGAAAAGAAAGATAAGAAAAACTCTTAAGTAGCTTAAACTATAAAGACTTGAGTAATGTGTGAAACAAGAAATGCAGAGAAGATTACCTTGGGTTGTTCTGGCAGCTTAATACTATCATCAAGAACAAAAATTCTATCATTCTGCTGTAACCCCTAAGCTAGTTAACCCCTAAGCTAGTCTCTTCATGATTGCAACAGTGCTGTCACAACTCAATAAGCATTTCCACTTAAGGGTGGAAGAAAGAAGAGGCTATGCATCCAAAATGACCTCTTGCTTCTGTTTCTTCTATCTGAAAAGTAATTTATTTTCTGGTAAAGGAAAGATTTCTCCAGAAGATTTTTGGTTATATCACATTGCCAGAACTGAATCATACAGCTTGCTCTAATGGCAAAGAATGTTAAAAATGAAATATTTTTCTTTCAGAATTCTATACTGGCAAGCAGTTTTGAGATTTGAGATAAAATCAGCAGTTTACATGTAAGCACTATGCATAAAGTGCTAGATATGATAATTATAACTGGGTACAGATCCTTTAAGAGCCCCGGTACAGAGAAAGTTCCTCTTTCTGACAAAAAAAATTGAAAATACTGATGAAATAGACCGATTAAAAAGAGACTGGAATAAAAGATACAGCTATGTCAGATGGTGCTAACAATGCAGACAAATTTTAACAACAGAGTATCTGTAGCTAAACCCTATATAGGGTGAAATAAAAATATACTGGGAAGCATAATTCATGTCCTGAAAACTTACAGAACCTCTAAGAATACGATTAAAGCAAGGTCTGCCTAAGACTATGATTTTTTATGATTTGTTTACAAGTCCTTTAAAAGTAGATAAGCCAGTAATACCAGCTAAGAGTTAATATTAGACCCTCCCTGGTGGCACAACAACTTAAAGCACCACATTATAAAGCCATCCACAGCCACTGTAGCACAAGTTAAATCCCCAGCCAGGTGACCCACATGGCCCAACAGGACTCTTCTGTCTTTCCTGATGCTCCCTTCAGTAGTGTATCACAACCCACTTGTTCTGCTCCCCACTCTGTCTTTGGTGAATCTTCTCACCCCTCTGGCCTGTATCCCAGTTCTTGAATGCATAAATAAATGAATCTTTTTTTAAAGAAAGTTACTATTAATGGGTTTCACTATGATATATCTATATCCATATCTATATCACCTCTCAGCTGCTCTGTGTGGAGAATATACTTACTAATTTGCCTATAGTCACACAGGAAGAAGTTCAATCTAACACTAGAGAATCATGCTTTTAACTGTATTACATTACCATTTGTTATTTTATAGGTTTCCCCTGCTATATGAAAATGAACATTCCAGTTTTCCCTGGTGGTGTAGAGAGTTAAAGCACAGCACTAAGAAGTTAAAGCCAATTCAGCATGAGTTCAATCCCCACCCTGTAGGTGATCTACATGGTGTGGCAGACCTCTCCTGACCCACCTGATGCTCCCCTCAGCAGTGTACTTCGTCAGTCAGCCTGTTCTCCTCCCCACTCTGGTCTCTGGTGAATCCTCTCACCACCCCAGAATCTCTGGCCTGTACCCCAGTTCTGTATGCATAAATAAATCTTAAAAAATATAATAAAATAAAAGCAAACATTCCAATTTAGAATGATTTGATAGTTTATTTTTTGAATCTGGAAATGTTTTTCCCATTGACTTATGTATTCACTTATTTCTTTATATGGAATCATTTTTGAGCATTTATGGACCCAAGAAATAAACAACCAAATCAAGCCAAATAGGAATGCTCTTGCTTTGGATAGCAGGTGAAGCCTGAATTTGTCTGACTAATTCTCATTTATTTTATGTAGTTGGCATTTAATTATTTCAACCCAAAGAGTTTAATGCTTCTTTTCTCTATTTTCTTTTCATGAAATATATGGTTCACATAAAACCTACAGTGGCAAGTCTGTTATATTTTCCTCTTTCAAAAGCCTAGTTAGATAATCCAAATAGGCTTCATAGCTAGTTTTAGAAAATTTAAAAACATGTAACTAACCTGATAAAACCAACCAAAGAAAGACATCACAATACAATGTACAAACGACAAACAACAGGTTCTAATACCTTACAGGTTGATTCTAATGCTTCCTTTTTCAAATGGACATTTCACTTGTTCCCTGAGTTACCAGGTTATTTTCCTTCCTATGACATAACTTTTAGCCCCAACATACATGGTAACACCCACTGGAGTACGCATACCCAAACTGCCCAGACTCAATTGCCCTTTCCTCCAATTTTTTGCTTGTTTATTGTTTTTATACTTATTTTTCATTTATTTAGTATTTTTCTTTATATCTTTATTATACTTTCAGAAATTTAGCTATTGAACATACGTAAGATCCTGAGATTTATCTTTCAAAAACTATGAACTAGTCTTTCTGCCCATTTGTGTCTATGCAAGCGTCCTTTACTTCCCTTTTTACACTAAACCTGCCCTTTTGTATATTAAAAAAAAAAACTGTAATCTATAATCATATATACATTCATTAATTTCCTTTTTCATCAACAATTAAAATTATAAGTAGAGTAAACTTTCTAGCTTGTTTGAAAAGGCACTGTCTTAAAAGATTAGGTCATAAGATGGAAACTTCTACTGATTTACAAGAATACTGGGTTGGAAACACCAAGATAATCACAGGTGGGAAAGGATCTTCCTACTGCCTTTACCTAGTTTTCCCAAACTCTTTTTACCTCTATCCAATATTCCCCCTTACTATAACTATTTGAAAGATCATAATTAATTAATTAATTAATTAATTAATTAATTAAAAATCCTCCTAATAGCAAGATCAGCTGGTAGTATGAAGAAAATAGTGACACTAGTAAAATATATAGTCTCTGTAGTCTCTTCTGTTGAATAGGCAACCAGACCAGGTATTTGCAATCCTAGCTATACACAAAAAAGTTTGCTTGCTAGATCAACTGAATTTAAACTAAAATATGTCAAATATAAATAATACAATTAAATAAACTGAATTTAAACTAAAATATTTCAAATATAAATAATACAGTGGGTTAAAACACAGCACTATGAAGCTATACCAGCCACTGTAGCATGAGTTTGATACCCAGCCAGAGATGACCCACATGGCACGGCAGTACTCTCCTGACCCGCCCATCCGCTGCTCCCTTCAGTAGTGTATTTTAGTCCATCTGCCTGTTCTGCTCCCCACTCTGTCTCTGGTGAATTCTCTCACCATCTCTGCACCTCTGGCCTGTACCCATTTCATATGCATAAATAAATTTTAAAAATTTTTTAATTATGGCCCTCCCTGGTGGCGCAGCGGGTTAAAGCACTGCACTGAGAAGCTAAAGCCACTTC
>NW_004567124.1:17015097-17031512 GCF_000260355.1 Condylura cristata | reverse complement strand
TCACCAGAGACAGAGTAGGGAGCAGAACAGACAGATCAACCAACTACACTGCTGAGGGGAGCAGTGGGCAGGTCAGGAGAGGTCTGCTGTGCCATATGGGTCACCTCCAGGGCCGGGGATCAAACTCACACTGAAGCAGCTGCGGCTTGCTTGCAGTGCTACACTTTAACCCACTGCCACTAGGGAGGGCCCAGAATCTAGATTTAACTAATTAATTAGAATGGCAAAGATCACATTGCAACCTTACAGGTTTGTTAAACTGCAATGAGTCACTTTTAAATCTCCCAGCACTTTTTTTCATGTACCAAGGAGATACATCCCAATCCTCATTCTAACCAATAAAGTTACCTATACACATTTGCCCAGATCCTTGTTGAACACACTATTCTGGTGGCCTCATCTTCAAGACAAACCAGAACTCCATGTCAGTGAGCAAGGAGGCAACTTTACTTGGTCCAGTGAGTCTAACTTTACAGACACTGATGCCCCTGACACAAACTCAGAAAACTCTACCCCAGGGTGGTGCTACCTGTGCCAAAGGAAATGGGTATCTTCTGAAGAACCAGGACCATAAGCACCCCTGGGAAGTTCCCAGACATATTTCAGTTACAGTTTCCCATACACATTTCTGTTGAAAGTTCATTATAAGAAATATTTAATTATAGCAATTATAAAGTGGAAGAATTTACTTGAAATACATTAAAAGTTTCTTTTTCATAGTTTTTTTTATTTTTTATTTTTTTTATTTTTTTTTAAAGATTTATTTATTTATTCATATAGAACTGGGGTACAGGCCAGAGTTGCGGAGGGTAAGAGGATTCACCAGAGACAGAGTAGGGAGCAGAACAGGCAGATCTACGAAGTACACTGCTGAGGGGAGCAGCGGGCGGGTCAGGAGAGGTCTGCCACACCATGTGGTCTCCTCCGGGGCAGGCGGGAATCGAACTCATGCGGAAGTGGCTTTAGCTTCTCAGTGCAGTGCTTTAACCCGCTGCGCCACCAGGGAGGGCCATCTTTTTCATAGTTTTTAAGATCTCAATTGTATGTGTCAGATTACTTGTGATTTAGAAAATAGATTTTTTGGTTTTGGAATAACAGCCTCTGCTATTTTTCTCCCTTTAGCCTAACTCAATCTTTCTATTTCAAAAGCCAACAGTTCTGAGCACCCAGGTGTTCCTGTCATTAAATATGATTCAAGGGCTTGACAAACCAAAAGCTGGCCTTTATTAGTCAAAGATATTCTCCTTAGCTAACTAGATAACCTGCATATTAATGTGCAGTTCACAATATAATCCATCCTACTATATGATCTCCAAGATACTGACAGAAAAAGGAATTCACTGTTCTCTCAAGTTTGAGCTAATCTACAACTTGAGTTACCTGGCCCCCTGATTAATAATTTTGATCTATTTACCTCTAAATTTCCTTCTAATGAACTCCTAGTTGTCATACTCCAAGATCCCAAATATGTAATTATATTTAAAGGTTTATTTGAGTGCTTTCAAAGTTCTGTATTTTTAATAAGCTCTAATTAGATTAATCTTAACATGGATATATATGATAATCACCAAGTTTTTGTACCAATATTGCTATTGTAGAAAAACAGGATATTTTGTACTTACAATCAAATTCATTAACAACTATAACTGATATTTTTTAGAGGAACATACAAAGAAAAGCATCTAGTTCCCTTCAATTTAAATGTAAACTGAAAAAGTTGGGAGTAGTTATTATAGAACACTAGTTAAGTAACATATGACTGCTTCATTTAATGTAATACTCTGATGCCATTAAAACATACTGCAGGAGACCTTCCTGGTGGCACAATGCTTGGCATCTCAGTGCTGCCCAACTGTTGCAAGCAACTGCACAGGAGTTCGATCCCAGCCAGGGTGTTGATCCACATGTATTTCTGAATTTTCCAAGGCTTTGTACTAAAATGTTTTCATATTTAATGTTTTTTAAAGGAAAATAATTCTGCAACTAATTTCTTATACTATTCATTCCAATTATTAGTAAAGGCAATGGAACATCTTTCACCATATAAGACTCAATTAAGATTTAATATGAGGGAGGCAGTTTCTCCAGTTGCCTTTAAAAATAGCAAAAAGATTTACTGGGTCACTACAAAGTGTCAGGTCTTTTCACATACTCTATAAAAAGTAAAACATTGAGAATAGTCAGGGTAATAAAGTGGCTAATGATAATATCTACTGTAATAATGTATGACTTAAAAACTTTTTTTGTGCATTTTCTAGGTGGGGGTATTCCTCTGAACAGTAGAAAATACGGTAAACAAAGTCCAATGTCCAGGAGAGTTAGAACACAGGTCCAAACAGCACAGAGCGTTAAGTGTCTCAAGAATGGGGTTTCACAGACCACGTGCATCATAATCATGTAAGAGAACTGGTTTAAAAATGCAGATTCCTGGGGTTTACAATGCTACTGGCTTACACTCTCTGAAGGTAAGACCTAGAATGTGATAATTTTTTTTTTTTTTTGGTCTTCCTATGCTACGTACAGTGAAGTTTGAGAAATTCCAGTATTCTGAATGATAAAACCAAGAGTTTAAAAAAAAAGATCACAAGTCGAATTTCAGCTTAAGGGATGAGTTAATTCTACAGTAGATAATTAGAGCAGTGGGAGGAAGGAATCAAGAACCAGTCAGGGCTCTGGAGTTGGAAGGCAGTGTGTTAAGATCTGGGCTGCCCATTTACAGCAGGGTGGAAAAGGAGAACTTGAAGCCCTACAGAACGAGGAAAGTGGCCCACAATGAAACATTATAACTGACCAAGAGGAAACAATAAAGTGGTTCCACCTCTCCCGACAAAAAGAAGTGAAAGAGTTACCGATGAATAAATTATTTGAATGCTAAAATATTCCATCAAAAAATGCAGGGATCAAGAGAAAGATTTAGAGGAAATTTTCTGATGGTAACTTAGTACCATCTCATTCATGCATTCATTCCATCACTGACTTGTTACTTATTATATACCAACCTTGGTCTAGATGCTGGATCTAGATGCTTGGTGTAGCATCATTATACTGTATACTTTAAGTGGATGAATTATATAGTATATGAATTGTTGCTCAATAAAGCTGTTATTAAAACAAACAAAACAAATGAGAAAAGTCCCCTGTCATTACAGGGCTCAAAGAAGTGCTGGAGAAATAGGTAACTGCAATGCTGTGTGCAGAAGGCCAGCATAGACGTAAACAGTGTTCTAAATGAACACACATGAGGACCATTTTAGCCAGACAGGCAACTGGATAGACGAATTCATAAACAATAAGTAAGGAAAAGCGGGCAAGGGAAATGCTACAGACCAGAAATATAAGGCAAATCTGAGTGCTCTTAATGTAAAGAGAAGACTGAATGCCAGGGAGGAAACACGCCTGATGAGACCAGCCTAGAGTGAAGACAGGTGAGGAAGATCCTTGAACATCACATCCTCACAAATCAAGCTGTGGTTCTCAACCCAGGACCACTGATACTACCTGAAAGCTATTAGAAATGCAGGATCCTAGGCCCCACTGAAGATCTACTGAGTCAGAGTCTCCATGTCAACAAGATTCCAAAGTGATTGAGATGAACAACAAATATGGGACATCCTACCTACCTACTTTACTCTCAAGACAAAATCTTATCAGAAGTCACTAAGGAATTTTCAAGCCAGAAAGCGGCATGAATCAGATATATACACTACAGAGATCAGTCTGGTAACAAAAGGAAAAAACAGATTACAGAGGGAAAAATCTAAGATTGCTGTTTCAAATAATAAGGGTCCAAAGACTATTAAAGTGATATCTGGAAGTGGCAACTGATTAGTGGGGGTACAGTGGTGGGAAGTAAATCAAGATGATTTTTAATTTTTTAGTGTCCATTTATAGTCAGTAACCATTCACCAGACAGAAAATATAAATCACAATTACAGTGGCTAACAATTTTTTAACTATGTACTATTATTCTAAGTGTTGTGCACAAACTATTTTATTTAATCCCCTTAATAACCTTATAAAGTAGGTATCACTGTTTTTTCATCTTATCAGGAAAGGCTACAAATTCTATTTTGAGTATGGTACCTTTTAAGCATTCATGAAGATGTCTATAAGGCAACAGTTTATAAGGATCTAGTTTTGTAGGGAGAGTAACTAGGCTGGCAACGGATATTTGGAGGTTAGCAGCACAAGCTTGGTACCCGAGTCTTAGACCACAGTGGGAGTGAATATAGGTCAAGGGCACAACCTACAAGCACCGAACACTGGTATCTAAAGAGCAATAGGAGGTAGGTGAGCTTATGAAAGCAGCCAAAGAGACAGGCAAACAAGAGTTAACAACCACAACGGCAATAATAATCACAGCTAACATTACACCTGCTTACCAGGTAGCTGTCACTATTCTAAACATTTTTTAATATTTTAAAGAGCTGTTATTAAAATCATATATTACTAGCCCCATAAATATGGGGAGAAAGATGAAGAAATTTAAGCACAGAGATGTTAGGGTAAAGGTCACAAAAAAGTGAAAGGTGCAACCAGTATTCAAGCCAGAATTCAAGCTGTATGTATTGGGTCCAAGTCCATACCCCTGACAGCTATGATGCACTATCTCTCTTTTAGGCCTATGAGGGGTGGGAGCTAAGGATGTGAAACCATTGTAACAAAGACCTCAGAATAATGTGTGGTCCACAGTAAGGTCTCAGTAAATATTAACTATTATTATTCGATAATATTGCTATAGAGCTATATATGTGTGCAAGTCATACTTTCTCGAAAAAAATAAATGACAACTAAATAAGGCAGAAACCAAGGTTTCAGGGAAGGAGGAAAAACAAAGAAATGTCTAACAATGCTAAGGTTTTACTTGGTGTCCTATGTATTCAATATTTAAGTTTCCACACAATCAACCTTGAACCACATTTGCAGCTACCACTATGACACAGGTCCACAAAGAGGGCAATGACCTGCAAACCTCTGAGTGCTGTAAAGATTGTGAGCACTTGGTATATTTTGCTCCACTCTACTTTTTCTAAGATTTATTTATTTATGCATAATACAACTGGGGTACAGGCCAGAGGTGCAAGGAGTGAGAGGATGTGCCAAAAAACAGTGCGGAGCAAAACAGGCAGATCAACTGAAATACACTGCTAAGGGGACCAGTGGGAGGGGCAGGAGAGGTCTTCACTATGGGGTCAGCTATTTGGCCAGGTATAGAACTCGTGCTGCAGTGGCTGCTGTGCATAACCCCTTGTGCCACCAAGGGAGACCCCATCTAACTATTTTAGAGCAAGTAATGATGGCAAAGAACTCTCGGGTTAACTTCCAACTGAAGGCATACTCACGCTCTGATCACTGCAGACAAATAGCAGATTGTTGCAGTTAGGAGGACATATCATCTACAATGAAATGATTACTAATGAGGTTAAATTAAACTTTAGAATTAAATTGAGTCCTGGGCTAAATTCCCCATTAATATTCCAACCAATGGGAGTGTTGCCTATGCCTCAGGGGCCCTATCAGCACCTCAACACCCTAACCATCTGCAGAGAACAGGATATACCCAGCACTTGCTAACCCAAGATTTGCTAAGTGAGCAAAAGGAAGCCACAGGCAAAGGAAACTAAAACATAAAAGCTAAATTCCAACTCTTGTCACTTTGCAGTCATTGATTTCTGTTCCTTCCTCCCTCAGAAAGTACTTTCAATAAACTTTTATTTCTAAACTCTCAGTCTCTGTGTATTCTTCTACAATGCATGCCAAGCTAACCTAGACCCATGATATTATCAATAATATTATCAGGTAAGTTTGAAGCAAAATTTTTATTGCTAGTACTCTTAGGACAGTGCCTCATGATTATTTTTTCTTTTTTAAAAATTCTTCCCATTTCAAGCTGTGTGGAGGTTCCTCCGAGCTCTAAAAATGACTCTACTATACACTCTCAGGAATCTATTCAAAGAACACGAAAACACTAATTCAAAAGGAAGCATGTACTCCTGTTTGTTACAGCACTATTTACAATAGCCAACATATGGAAGCAACCTAAATGCTCCAGAAAAGATAATTGGATGTAGAAGATGTGGTATAGAAACACAATTGAATACTATTCATCTACTCAAAAAAGATAGATGCATACCATCTGCAGCAACATGGATGGAGCTAGAAGGGATCATGCTAAACCAAATAAGTAAAAAGGAAAAGAGAAATATCAAATGGTTTCACTTATATGTAGAATGCAGAGAAATCAAACAAAAGATCAAATGACAAAACCTGCAAACTGACCACAGATCTGAGGCACACAAAAAAGCAGGGGGATCAAGAGGGGTCAAAACAGGAAGGAAGAACACAAGGGACTATGGTGATGGTTAATGGATGCCATGGTGGTGGTGAACTACAGAGACCACATCTGAGGGGAGAAACTGATTACTATACAGAAGAAACCAATGAACAATGATGTAAGGAAGTAATTTTTTTTAAAAAACAATAAAAATAAAGATTCTGGCCCTCCCTGGTGGCGCAGCAGGTTAAAGCACAGCTCTAAGAAGCTAAAGCTACTTCAGCATGAGTTCGATCCCCCGCCCAGGAGGTGAGCCACATGGCGCAGCAGACCTCTCCTGACCCGCCCAGGACCAGGTTGCTCCCCTCAGCAGTGTACTTCATCAGTCAGCCTGTTCTGCTCTCCATTCTGTCTCTGGTGAATCTTCTCACCACCCCTGCACCTCTGTCCTGTACCCCAGTTCTGTATGCATAAATCAATAAATCTTTGAAAAAAAATTCTTTCCAATTTCAACTTTTCTATAGTCCAAGATGAAGGAGAAATAATGAATAAAAGTTACAGTGACAAAAATAATAACAAAAAATCTAAACTATTTTTTAGATTTCCAAAGGTTAAGTTTTTTAAAAGAAATTTCTATAGGGCCCTCCCTGGTGGTACAGTGGATTAAAGCGCAGCATGAAGAAGTGAAAGCCACTTCAGCATGAGTTCGATCCCTGCCTGAGAAGTGACCCACAAAGCCTGACAGACCTCTCCTGACCCGCCTGTTGCTCCCCTTAGCAGTATACTTTGTCTATCGGCCTGTTCTATTCCCCACTCTGTCTCTGGTGAATCCTCTCACCATCCCTACACCTCTGGCCTGTACCCCAGTTCTGTATGCATAAAAAAATAAATCTTCAAAAAAAAAGAAAGATATTTCTTTAATTCAGGGCCTCCCTGGTGGAGCAACAGGTTAAAGCATAGCATTGAGAAGTTAGTCATAGCCACTTCAGTGCAAGTTCAATCCCCAGCCAGGGAGGTGACCCACAAAGCACAGCAGACCTCTCCTGACCTGCCTCAGCAGTGTACTCAGTTGATCTGCTCCCCTCAGCAGTGTACTCAGTTGATCTGCCTGTTCTGCTCCCCACTCTGTCTCTGGTGAATCCTCTCATCACCCCTGTACCTCTGGCCTGTACCCCAGTTCTGTATGCCCAAATAAATAAATCTTTAAAAGAAAAGTACAAAAGTTATAAAAAATTCTATAATTCTACTCAAGAAAGATCTATCAAAGAGAATCATGGTACTGAATGGCAGAAAGCATCTTACAGAAGTGGGACATCTAGTCATCCTGGTTCTGAGGCAATGTACATAAAAAGTGCTATTTTTAGAATGAAATAAATGTGAACACCCTAATCTAATAAATATAAATGCCAATCCTTGCCTGGGAGACTGGGAATCTAAAACTGACTAAAACAGACTAATACAAGAAAATACATATACATAATAAATGATCATTAAAGTACACTTCTTATTATTGTGAAAATGTCCAGCAGTAAATAAATTATGGTACATCCAGATGATGGAGCATTATGTAGCCATTAAAACATTCTCAATGAATATTTAATAAAATAAAAACTCTCACAATACATATTAAGAAATCATAAATGTTACAATTATGAATTTAGAAAAAGACTTAAGTAAATCAATAGCTGACAATGTTTAAGTATGCATAGTATAATTTGTTTTCATTTTCTTCTTTTAAGTTTCTGTGTTTTCCAATTTACGATGTTTCTTTTCTAAAAGAAAAAAATAGTACTGAAAAGTACACTTCTTAAAATTTTTCCCAATTAACCCATTTTTGTTTTTAATTCTTTCCTACTTTTTTTTTTAAGGTCTAGGATAGAGGTTCTATTGATTGAACCATCTATAGATGAATGTTTGACAAATCCTTCTCCCTCCCCCCAAAATTTGACAATGACTACAGACAATATTTACTGATTGTCATAACCAGATGTGAAAGTACTAATGGATCTAGCAAATATAGGTCATGAATTTTGTTAAACATCCCACAATACAAAGGACTCCCCACCAAAAAAATTTATCTAGCCTACCATTGTCAAAGATGGAAGACTCGGATTAAAAAAAAAAAGAGTACAAAAAGGAAAATTATTATTCAAATACACTATCAGATGTAGTTGGCTTAACATTTCATTTCTAAAATAGATAAAAATATGGAAATTCTGAATCAATGAAAGTTTAATCCAGGTTTTGACCCAAATTCCTTATTAAGATATACATTTCCTGGTAATAGAAGACATTTCATGGGTTCTTCTCCAAATCTGTGCATGATGCTTGTCAAGGTAGAATTAAGATCTTTCTCTGTTTGAATTTATAGAGACCAGCTCTGGTCTCCATATAAGTTTAAGTACTACTACAAAAATGTTTTACAGTGTGATCAAATCTTCAAAGGAATAGATGGCCATCTTATTGTATGTACTGCAGTAAGCTGAAACACAAAGTTCTAACTAGTCTAAAAACAGGCCTATAACAAAAGTGTTTAATTGTTTAAAACACGTACATACATACTCATATACGCAAAACCTGATTTATGTAAACTCATGAAAAATTACTTCCTGTTGTGAGGTCAGTTTCAGGGAGTGGTAACAAAAGCAACACTATATGAATTTAAGGAAATGAAGTACCCTCCTCAACCTAAGTTACCAAATAACCATTAATTTTATGGTAATTTATCTTATTCCATTTTAGAGCTGGGGATGGTAGGTGTGTGTGTGTGTGTGTGTGTGTGTGTGTGTGTGCGAATACACATCATTAAAGCAAAGCACAATTGATCATTAGGTAGTGAAATAAGAAAATAAGGAGAAATAAATTGCTAAGGAAATACAGCAAAAATAGATCTGAAAAAATCACAGGGTTCATCTGCACCTAATTAAGACTGAATGAAAAACACTTCAAATCTTCACCTCTGATATGCTTTTTGTAACATGTGCACATAAGAGAAAGTTATATAACATCATACAAAAGTCTTTCATTCTGTGCAAAGATCAGAAAAAGAGAGAAAGAAATCAAGCACTTCATCATTTTTGGTGACTTATTCATAGTGTACAACCACTGAAGATTTTGTTTTGTTGACCCAGCACTTTTCCTTCTGATGAGGTGCAGCCCTCAGCAGCCCACCAGACCTGAGTTGACTGTCTTAGTCACCATGTCCTAGTCACCTTGGCCGTCCTCCCCAGCCTTGGGAGTGAGCATGACATGGCTACTCATGGCATTCCTCCCCAGCACACTCCTCTACATGGCAGAGTGAATGAAGAGGGTATAGAACCACCAAGCAAGGACAATCAGAATTCCTCCACCAGACTCCTCCTCAAGACTAGAGCTAGCTGATCACATGGCTGCCATTCCCACTAAGAAAATTTTTACTTGGAAAAGAGCTGTCCTGGGCCTCCCTGGTGGTGCAGGGATTAAAATCTATCAATCTATTGCCAGCCACTGAGGCAGGAGGTCCATCCTGCCCAGGGAGCTGACCCACGTGGCCCAGCAGACCTCTGCTGTCTCTCCCACTGTTCCCCTCAACAGTGTTCTTGTCAATCTGCCTGTTAGGCTCCCCACTCTGTCTCTGGTGAATCCTCTCACTGCCCCTGCACCTCAGGCCTGTACCCAGTTCTATTTGCATAAATAAATTAATAATTTTTTAAAAATCAGTACAGTCCACTGACAGAGAAGCCCATAGCCACATCATAGCCTAGGATCTAGCTATACCTGGATTTGGACTTTGATTTGGATTTCTATTATTTCTAACTAAAATAGTTCTAACTGGATACCTGTTTTAACATTGTCAAAAAGAAGCTTGGTAAATAGATGTGTTAGATTATCATCCAGTAATTATCCAGACTATTTTAGCAAATATAACAAGGTAATGAAATTTAGATATGTAAAATCTGTTTCAAGAAAAAAAATATTTTAAATGACATTTATTTCATTATTCATTTATTTATTTCAAGATGTAACAAGCCTACTAAGTTAAGATTTCATCTTACAAACTTTAATATTCTTGATGTTAAGTTTCTTCATTTTCCCAGTTTGTCTGCATCTTTCTATGGAGTTTTACCCTTTTTAATCTGTCTGGCCTCTTCTCCATCCTAATTGAAATGCTTCTAGCCTCAGCAGGTATTTACCCAGAGGTAGAACCCCAATCCACACATGGATTCCTGACCAGGGCAATGAAGGGGTTTTTTGTGAGTGACCAAGAAGAGACAAGATAGTCTTTTTTATGTCTGGTCTCCCTCTAGTCTAGCATTATTTTGCTCACATTATTGGCCACAAGGCCCAAGGAGGTATAGTTGATAATCATGAATACTTAGGGGTGGATAATATTTCCCTCTTCAGTCCAATCAAGTTTGAGTCATTATTTTGAAGTCAAAGCAATTAAACATAACTGGTAAAAAGTCTTTTTTGTACAAGGAATTTTTTTTTTAAGATTTTATTTACTGATTATTGCATAGAAGTGCTGGTGTAGGCCAGGGATTGGGAGGTTGGGGATCTAAAAGATTCATCAGATCAAAGTGGGGAGCAAAGCGAGCAGATCTACCAAAATATACTGCCAAGGGGAGCAGCAGAAGAGACAGAAGACTGCTGTGCCACATGTGGGTCAGCTCCCTGGCTGGGGAATGGAACTCAGGTGTCAGTGGTAGAGCACTCAGGCTTAAATGCTAGGCCACCAGAGAGGCCCTGTACAAGGAAATGTTTAATATTCATAGTTGCTGGTTAAGATTTCCAACCTAGAAGGGCTTAAAGGAGAAACTGAAAATGACAGAGATGTGAGGTAGCCAGAAAGGTGGTTAAACAGGAGACCAATCAGTCATCACAAACAAATTTGATGGGGGAGGGAGCTGTAAAAGGGTAAAGCTGCTGCTCGGGCCATGTTAGCACATTAAGGACCCAAGGGCCTAAAGGCTCAAAGACAGGCGTCATTAATTAAAGTGATAAGTGTGCGAAGGAAAGATAAAATATAACAGCTAAACTTCTATCTACTTGTACCTCCAGTTGTTAGTGAAAGTCCACAGGAGTGACACCCAAAGTCAGGCCTCTGTATTAAGCATCTCTGTTGACTGGGCTCAGGTGCAACCCTAACACATATTTTTTTAAACACATATTTTTAAAAATAATCAAACAACTCTTCTCTCTGCCATGGTGGGCAAGTACAATAGTCCTCTTTGAATAAGCTGGGAAAGAAAAACAGCTAAGGAAACTTTTGAGAGAGTAGGAAAAGGCTCTTTATCTTGTTTGTAGTGGTTACAAGTCAGAAGGTATTTGTTAAAACTCATTAAACTGTACACTTAAAATGATTTTTATTAGATGGAAATTATACCTCAATAAAATAGATAAGAGAAAGGAAGAGAGAAGCAGAAGTTGGAGGGAAAAGGGATAAGGAATTTCCCCAGGCAGACAGATGGCAATGTCTGGGGAAGACCAGCTAGGGACAGAACACATACCTGTTGCAGAGAAATGGGAGGAGAGGGGTTACCACATAGTATTTTTTCCTAGGACCTATCCTCCATTGGGCCAAGTGCCCATAGATTCCCCTAATGTAGGCAAAAATTCATCATTAAACCTAAAACAGAGAAGCTAAATTACCTTCTGAGATAAGCCTTAAGGGGGGTTATCTGCTCCCACACTTCCC
This sequence comes from Condylura cristata, assembly GCF_000260355.1. Lineage (NCBI taxonomy): Eukaryota > Metazoa > Chordata > Mammalia > Eulipotyphla > Talpidae > Condylura > Condylura cristata. The sequence goes on along the minus strand of NW_004567124.1, from coordinate 17,019,561 downwards.
TACAGAAAAGTGAAAGCCACCCCTTGGGGGGCTGTACTGAAATTCCTAGAACCCTCTTCATAGACCTTCCCTCAGTGTTCCCCTAGTTTAGAGCTAAAAGCAACCAGGAAGATTTAAACTGTTATCTGACAGTAGCAACTCTCAGTAGAATTACCACCTCTTTGTAATCTTTTAGCCACTGGGCAACACATAAGCTTTCATAGTTCAAAAGAGTGACAGATTTCAGGAGAAATTTTAAGTGTTCTGTTTTGCTCAAGCAGTCTGAAGAGTAGCTTTCAAGTTCCACAGAGTCAGCAAAAATTTATGATGTAATGGTAATTAAATTCCAGTTTCCAAAGCTGGTGCTCTTGGAATCTTATACTAACTCCTCCCCTTTCCCATTCTACATCTAATTCATCACAGAGACCTGCCTCAAATTCTTCCCTCCCCATACCTCAACCTGAGTCACAGTCTGCCTGACCTCCATCTGTTCATATTTTGTTTTCTACAAGTTTCCTTGGTCTTCCTGACTCCCAGCTCTCCTCTCTATTACTCACCTTGGTTCAACATGCCTAAAATTGTGCTTACTTGTTTAACTACTTCATTATACCTTTTATTACAAGTGGACTAATCATCCTAAACCATAATTTTCAGTCTATCTCCTGTTTAGTATTCTTTCATTCATTCAAAACGTACTTAATGATCGCCTGCCATGTATAAGACATTCTGCTAGGTTTTACAAGAGGTAAACACAAGTGGGCTTTCACTACTTTAGAAGCTGCAGACACACACAAATGATGACAGTAAAACAGAAATGTACACAGGCCATTAAGACAGAAAATGCTGAAAGCTCAAACTACAATTGGTAAAGAAGCAGAATCTGAGAAACACAAGATGAATGCTGACACTTCCAACCTTAAGAACTAGGAGATAGAGAGCCATTAAAAGGTGGAGGGGCATCAAGGTGGAAGGGGCAGAAGAGGAGGCTTAAGGGAAGCCAATGTCCTTATCCAACCCCCAATTAAGGCACATGACCAGCGCAAGATTTCGGTCCTGCTTTAAGATGCTGGAAACAGTCTGTGAAATATAATTTTACACCACAATTTTAGCATTTCAGAACTGATGGTTTAAAGGAATGGCACAGAATATAAAACTGAAACCATGGAGGGGGGGGTGGAGGGGGGAGAATCTAGGCCATGTAGCTTCTGTGGGCATAAGGGAATAGGGTGAGAAAGGAATGTTACAGATAGACAATTTCCTGACCTAAACAGTTGTTTCTTCTATGGGCCTACATGGCTTTCAAGCAGGGGTTTTTAAATCCTTCTGGCACTGTACGAAAGTCAGCATTCTGGCACACACCATGGGGATTCCTAATTAACAACTTCAGGTAATCCTGACCATTGTATAGTTTTTACCGTGCCATCCATGGTGTCTGGAAACCTCGTGTGAGAATGAGCATGCCATTTTATTGCTGCCAGTGATTCGTATAGTTCTAATTAATAAACACTGCTCCACAAATGCTGAATTTTTTGAAGTTGCTAAAGGCATCTATGGGTGATGTTATGATTCAGGTATCTACTGGCAAGTCAAGACTAGCAAATATTTTCTAAATCAGAAGCAATGAAGTATCACAGATACTTTCAATTATTTTGGAAATAAGCCAGGTGAATCTAAAAACATCAACATACAAATATGTGAATATGCAAAAAAAAAAACCTTTAATGGTACCATTTAAGCTGGTGGACTGTAATGATTGTGAATTATATCTCAATGGAGCTGTTATTTTAAAAACAAACACACATGATTTAAACAAAATGTTAATTTTCAGAAATCATATCTCCTAAGAACTTGGCAATTGCCTTAAAATGTTTATACTGCAGGAAAACAAAATGGAAATCCTTATAAAATGCTATGACAAAACTATTATTTTTTTAAGATTTATTTTCTTTATTTATGCATAAGAGAGCTGGATGTAGGCCAGAGGTGGGGTGGGGGGAGGGGTGTGCAAGGATTCACCAGAGACAGAGTGGGGAGCAGAACAGATGGATCTACAGAAATACACTGCTGAGGGGAGCAGAGAGCTAGAAAGGAGGCCTGCCAGGCATGTGGACAGCTCCCTGGATGGGGATCTAACTTGAGCTGCAGTGGCTATGGGTAGCTTCATAGTGCATTAACCCCTTTGTGGCACCCAGAAGGGCCTCTTATGTGAGCCATACTGTATCACACATCGAAATTTGCCTTTAAGCTCTGAGTGACATTTCTTCAAAAGGGCACTTTTCAGATTTAACCACTATGTTGAAAACCAAAATTATGGCATGTCAGCAATAAATCTTTCCTTGTAATCTACCCCAGAACTTCCTTCTCTATAATCCTCTGTAAAGAAAAAGGTCTTGTTTTTAATCCACTGAAATGATTTCCTTCTCCCTCTAATAATCAGTGCCTAAACTTCTATCTCCAAAATCATCCCAACTTTCCCCACACCCCAATCCTTTTCCCTAGCTTCTACTAATAAATACCAACCAACTGTCTGCCTGCTGGTTAGTTATGCCCTTGGCAATTCAAAGTGGGTCAAAAATATAAGCAGCAGGCTGAGTTCCTTGAGAGGAAAGACTGTTTTACTCATTGTTAGAAACTCTCAACATTAAGCAGAGTACCTGGCACCCAGCATCTGCTCAATAAATATTTTTGCCTGCCGTTAAGCTAAGGCCCATTCACCACCAAAGAGACAAGAGACCAAATTATCTAAGGCACAAGTGTGTTTAGCAGAAAGCAGCGTAAACTCAACTTCAGTATGGATGTCTCGACTGGTTTGTATTTACAATGACTAGAACAGACTGTCATGAAGTTACAACCAAAGCTCAAAACCTTATAGTTTAAAAATCACAATATCTTTTTTCACATAAATTATCGTGGAGAAAACAGTGATCCAGAATCTAGGAGCAATTTATTATCCAATCAGCCTCTAGTTAAGTGTCTTACAATTAGACAGGCAGTTCAAGAGTGGACTCATTATCATAGTGAAGAGCAGGGGTTATACAAAGTAACAAAGGCATGTTTACAAACAGTATCTCTTCATGTGAAAAATGGTGGATATTTCTAAGTACTTAACTCATATGCTTATTGTGAAGATTAAATAAGTTCTTATTTGTAAAGCAATTAGAACAATACCTGAAACCTCCATAGCACCATATAAATGTCTGCTTAACAAACCAGTTTTCTATTGCATTCAACATCAGAGATCTACAATGCCTAAAGAAAACACCAAGGTTCTAATTCTGCAGTCCTAAACTGGGGCTAGAAAGAAGTGGTCCCAGACAATACTTCATACAAATTACTCATTTCAGGCTGATGAAAGTAATCTTGTGTCTCATATATGTTCAAAGAAATTCACAGGTCGCAAAAAACTTCCTCCCACGTCTGTTATTAAGTTTGATTCTCACAACAGCCTACTAAGAGATTCAGAGAGGATGTAATAAACTCTCTTTCCAGGTGAGGAAACTGAAACTAAGTGACTTGCCCAAGGTCACAAAATGAAAAGGCCTGGGGCTTCCCTGCACAGCAATGCTGCAACTTGGGTCCTGGCCTTACTTGGGTGCCATTGAAGCAGATTCTAGGACCCTAGAGGGTAATTCTGCGGCAAAGCAAACTTGAAAAGTTAAGGCTATTCTGTTAACTGGAAAAAGATAGTTAATAGCTGTCAAACACCTAAGTACACGTAAATGACAGTATAAAATGCCATGACTGCACATATTGACAAAGGGCACCACAAAGTGCCCAAGATAAAGTTCAAAACAGTCTTCAAAGGAACAGTTCTCCAAAACAAGCCATCCAAGATGAACTGGGGACTCCTGGAGTCATCATAGGAAAGAAAGGTTGCCACTTCCCTTAAACTAAACCCAGAAGAAAAAGGCTGGCCCCAGCGGATGGCGAAGACATGGAGTCTAACAAGGCTCATAGGGATTACACGCGGATTGCATACTCCCAGCGACGCATGAGTAACGTCCATCCCAGCCCAGGAATCTGCACGCATTTATTCAGCTGCATCTTTCCTAGGGCTTCACCACCACCCCGGGGCTGCGATCCGAAACCCCCAGCTAAAGATGAAAATCGACTGGCGACCATTTGCAGGGCTCCAGATAATTTCACAGGAGAGCTGGCTGGCGGTGGAAGTGGCACCGCAAAGCCACGCTAGACGTTATTGTCAACGCGTGTCCCAAGGAGGGACCGACCATCCGATCTGCCAGATCAAACGTCTCCCACCGCCAGGGTTTTTCCTAAATGCAGCCGCAGGGCTGGACGATGCTGACCACGCTCGCCCTATTAATTCCTTTCCACTCAAAACCCCTTTGCCCCCAGTGCAAGGAGCGAAGCAGGGGCCCAGGGAGCCTGGAGACAGGCCTCCCTCCGCTGCCCCGTTCATCACCGCCCCAAAGAGGAAGGTGCCTCAGCGCGGGCAGGGCCGGGGTTTTGAAACGCTGGGGAAGG
>NW_004567124.1:17013363-17014718 GCF_000260355.1 Condylura cristata | reverse complement strand
CGCGAGCGCTCCGCGTGCCCCGGGTCCTCGGGGTCGCTGCCGCAGCCACCTCAGCGCCCAGCGATGCTGCTGCCGCCGCCGCCGCCGCCCTGTGCATTGTGGGAACGGGAGGAGGCTGCGTGGGGCGCTGCCACCGCGGCTGCTCCGCGCTCTCTCGGGCTCACGATGCCGCCCATCGGCTGCGGGGCTCCAGCATCATCAGCTGCCCGCAGCCGCCGAGGCCCGCGAACCCGCCCTAGAGAAGCGTCCGCGGCTCACCTGCCCCTGGGGCGCGTGACATCCGGTTGCCACCAACCCCACCCCACCCCCAAAACACCGCGCGAGTCCTGGACCCTGCAGTCTAGCCCAGCGCCCCCCCGCCCCCCGAGGGACGACGATGGCTAGTGTTACTGAGGGTGCCCAAGTAAACGAGTGGGAATTTCCAGCCTGCTTCTGCTGCCTTTCCAAATATTTCTAGAGGAAAGCAATTGGGAGGATTTTAGAAAGCCATTGAATAACATAGCACTCCAGAAGAGGACTGCTGGGTATGCTGCTGAAGGGGTTCAGGGCTGTTTTGGCATATTGAGTTGGGGATACCTGAAAAAGACCGAATAAAACTTAAGTTAACAGCTGCAGACTGGAAGCTGGGCAGAAAGGACCCGGATTCTGAGATGAAGGATCACCAAGGTCACCCTGAACTACTACTCGAATCTGTGACCGGGTGGTTACTAGATGCCAGTGCATATAGGGGGCCTGTTTCAAGCTGCATAAACTTAAGTGAGCCCCCTGGGGGCAGCTCTGGCGCACACCTCTTGCCTAGTTGTAGGCCTCTGCAGAAATGCCAGAATCTCCCTCATCCTGCCCACCCCCACCCCGATTATTGGCTTCATGGTGCCAGTTGAAGCTTATCTGAATGATACCTGAAAATTATTGGGTAAAGTCTATTCTTCAGTTTAACACCATCAAAAGATCAAAGGAATTGTAGAAGCAGCGTTCAGTCTACTTACTGTTGTTCTGTGTCCAGCACAAGCACCAGTAACCCCCATCCTCATGCTCTCTTCTCCCTCCTCCCAAGCCTTATTTTCACTTCTAGTTAACTTAATCTCCATGTTTTTTTCATCACAGCTTCTTTTTATTTCTTTGCACTTTAAGTGGTGCCCAGTGCCTCTCATGGGAATTTGGGTTATTTTATACCAAAATCGGCTCTTAAAGGGTGTGGGGTGTTGGTTAGCCTGTTCTCACGTGTATTTGAAGGGAGACTATCTGGAGGAGCGTCTTCGGATCCAGTCCTTACTGGGACTCAAGTCTCTCCCCACTTGCTCACTACCCATGATCTCCCATGATGCCAAAAGCAGTGACCAGAGGGCCTCCCTGGT
>NW_004567124.1:17007675-17012286 GCF_000260355.1 Condylura cristata | reverse complement strand
ACGAAGTACACTGCTGAGGGGAGCAGCGGGGGGGTAAGGAGAGGTCTGCCAAGCCATGTGGTCACCTCCAGGGCAGGCGGGGATCAAACTCATGCGGAAGTAACTTTAGCTTCTCAGTGCTGGCTTTAACCCGCTGCGCCACCAGGGAGGGCCCAGATGTGCTATTTTTAATGACAGAAAAAATAAAATTACATCATTCTCTTCTAATTCTTTAAATCATGCATATTCAGTCACTAAAATAGTTGCATCAATGGGGGGGGGGGAAGGGGAGGGATGAGAAAGAGTAAAAGAGTTTTCTGCCCTTGACCTTACTCTACCTCATTCAGAGGAATAGACTTAAAAGTCAGAGAAGTGGGCCCTCCCTGGTGGTGCAACGGGTTGAGGCACAACACTATGAAGCTGGCGCAGCCATTTTACGAGTTCGATCCCTGGCCCCAGAGGTGACCTACATGGTGTAGCAGACCTCTCCTGTCTCTCCTGCTGCTCCCCTCAGCAGTATACTTTGTCAATCTGCCTGTTCTGCTCCCTGTTCTGTCTCTGGTGAATCCTCTCACTGTCCCTGCACTTCTGGCCTATACCCCAGTTCTGTGTGCATAAATAAATAAACTTATTTAAAAAAGAAAATCAGGGAAGCAACAAAGGAAACCCCCTGATGGCTGGTGTCCCCAAATTTAACCAGGTATATTCACAAGTCCTTTCCAAATTATACACATTGTCACTAGTAAATTATGACTATGGAAATCAGCAATAGTTACCACTTCTGAGATTTTGGGGGATTCTCCTCTTCCAAAGACTAGCCAGAGAATATTGTATATTTTATTTTAAATTGATCAGTCTCAATAATTGTTTTATAAGTAGGACCATTTTCATGTTGGCTGTTTTCAAACAAGAACAATGGCCCTATCATTATGAAAATCCCTTTCCTCCAAAGTGTTTGTGATAGTACTTTTTCAACAGATATTGCGAGCTGTGATGTTCCAGAAACTGCTCTACATGCTGAGGATTCATGAGTGAACAAAACAGGTAAAATCCTTGACTTTATGAAGTTTACATTGTGGTCATGGAGATACACAATTATCAAGTTAAAAGGCAAAATTTCTGTCTGTCAGGTTGCTAATTTAAGTATCACATAATAAAAGTACAACAAACAGATTAACTTAACTGGAAAGGTACTGACAGATCTGGAGACCAGAAGTTGGAGATCAAGGTGTTGACAAGGTTGGTTCCTACTAGGAGTTGGGAAGGATAAACTGCCACGTTTCTCTCTGTTACTTCCCACAGATTTGCTGGGAGTCTTTGACATTCCTTAACTTCTGGTGCATCATTCCAGTCTTCATCTCAGCTTCACAAGGCATTCTCCTTGTGTACATGCATCTGTCCAAATTTCTCTTTTTCATAAGGATATCATCAAATTGCATTAGGGCCTCTCCTAATGACCTCATCTTAACTTGATCATCTACAAAGACACTGTTTGCAAAATGAGTTGTCATTCTCAGGTGCTAGAGGTTCTGATTTCAACATCTTTGGGAGAAGATGGGGACATAATTCAACCCATAACTGTGCAAGGGAGAAAAACTAAACAGAACAGAGAAGATATGGAGAGTACAGAAATTTTTAATAAGGGAGTAATTACTTCATTAAACTGAAAAAAAAAAATATATATATATATATATATGTATATATATGGGCCCCCTGGTGGCTGAAGTGTTAAGTTTCAGCACTATGACCTCAAGGGGCAATGGCCTGAATTAGATGCCCACCAGGCTGACCCACATGGCCCAGCATACCTGTCCTCTCTCTCCCGCTGTTTCCCTCAGCAGTGTATTTCAGTAGATCCACTTTTCAGCTCCCCCAGTTTGTCTCTGGTGAATCCTTTCACACACACACCCCACCTTTGCCCTCCACATCAGTTCTTCCACGCAATTAAAAAAAAAAGATCTTTTTTTTAAACTGAAAAAAATATATTGTGGGCCTATCATGTGCCAGCACCAAGATAAGAAAGATAGAGACAAATGGAATAGGGTCCTTGGCCTGGTGGAAGCTCACTGTGAGGAGTGGCTGCAGGGACTGTTCGTGCCAGGGTCATAAAGCAGTAAGTCCAATTCAAGTTAGATGGACCCAAGTCTAGAGGCAGAGTCACAGTAATGTGTTATTGGTAATGACATACACATTGGCATTTACATATCCTAAAAGTTAATGTTTCAGAGAACTAAGTACTGGACATTTGGGGAGGTGGGGGAAGAACCCCAAATAGCTCACTGAAATATCCCAGTGGCGATAGAAATGTGAGGTCATTTATGATTAAAGGATAAATAAAGGAGACTAGGCTCTGAAGCAGAAAAACCAAAGATGATAAAGTTTTCTGACTGAAGGACTTTTGAAAGATGAAAGGCAGACATCATGCTCTACTTGTTCTCTATCTCTTTCCTCCCCAGCTCTATCTTAGCTTCCTCCTGCCTATGAGCTTAAACCTAGGCAGGCTTTCAGGAACCGTGGGCAAGGGCTATAAAAAGTACAGTAGTTTACTCAAAGATACAATTTATTTTATTCCCAATATCTATGACTCTCATTCCAGAGTTTCATCTTGTATTTCCTGAAATACCTGATCGCTGGTAGTTGTAGCCTATGGGCTTACCACTTGCTGTTGGAGAAGCTTCTGCCTCTCTATGCCTAATTTCATGGTACCCGAGTCTTTCTACCAGTTGATTATCTTGAAATGTTTTCTGGCCAGATCACAAGCACTCATTTATAGTGCCTTGATTTTCCCAAATTACTTGATCTTAAGTATTTACTAGACAACCTGTACCTCCAGTACCACAAACATACTCTTGCCTTCCATGTGGTAGGGGTAGAACTCCTCAGTAGTGAAAATTACTTAGATTCAAATGACCTACCTAGCTTCTAGTCCCAGTTCTTTCATTTTTTTAAAGATTTATTTAGTTATGCATACAAGAACTGGGGTGTAGGCCAGAAATGTGGGAGGTGAAAGGATTCACCAGAGACAGAGTGAGGAGCAGAACAGGTGGATCTATTGAAATACACTGCTGAGGGGAGCAGTGGGTGAGACAGGAGAGGTCTGTGCCATGTGGGTCAGTCCCTGGTCAGGGATTGAATTTATGTTGCACTGGCTGCCAATAGCGTGGTGGTGCTGAGACTTTAACCCCTGAGCCACCAGGGAGGCCCTCTAACCCCAGTTCTAATCTAGTTGAGTCAACTAGGCAATATAGTTTTCTTTTTTCTTTAAATAGGTTTTTTAACTTTAGAACAATTTTAAATTTATAGAAAAAATGCCAAGATAATTCTGAGTTCCCATATACCCTATGCAACAGGCTGAATATATACATCCCACCAAAATTCATATGTTAAAATCTTAACCCTAAAGATAATGATAGTAGGAGGTGGGGGTAGTGTTACTTGGGGAAGTAATTCGATTATGAGGGTGAATTCCATGTGAATGGAATTAGTGCCCTTTTAGAAGATGCCTCAGAGGGCCTCCCTGGTGGCACAAGGGGTTAAGTCTCAGCACTATAAGCTATCAGTAGCCACTGCAGCTTCAATTCAGTCCCTGGCCAAGGAGCTGGCACACATGGTGCAGCAGACCTCTCCTGTCTCTGCCACTGGTCCCTCAGCAGTGTATTTCATAAAGTTCGCCTGTTCTGCTCCCCACTCTATCTCTGGTGAATCCTATTACTTCCCATACTTATGGAAAAGAACTCTGCTCTTGATTGCATAAATAAATAAAATAAGTCTAAAAAGAAAGAGACCTCTGAGAGACTACTCACCTCTTCTAACATCTGAGGACACAGTCAGGGACAGCCTTCTATGAGGAAGCCAGCCCTCACCACTCACTGACTGAATGTCCTGGCACCTTAACCTTGACCTTCCTAGTGTCCCGAATTGAAGAAATAAATTTCTGTTGTTTATAAGTCTCCCAATCTATAGTGTCTTGTAGTGACCTGGATGGCAAAATTCAGCCTTGATGGCAAAGAGACCGATGTGCTTTATTATTTGTCTTCTATCAATATGGTAGATTTGTCACACGTAAGAAACTAATATGATATATTGTCAGTAAAGCCCATACTTTATACACATTTACTTGTGTTTCATGATCCCACACAGGTTACCTTATTACTAATAATGTCTCATTTGGATCTTTGTGACTGACAGTTTTTCCGTTTCCTTGTGTTTGAAGACAGTTTCACATGGTTGGCCAAATATTTTGTATAATGTCCCTCAGCTGGATTTGTCCTGATTAGACTGGAGTTACAGGTTTTCTGAGGGAGACTAAAGAAGTAAAAGTGCCAAATTCATATCATACCAAGGGGCACACACAATGCAACTTATCACTGCAGATGTGAACCTTGGTGGTCCAATGCAGATAGTATTTGTCAGATTTCTCCACTGTAAAGTGACTCTTTTCTCTGTTATGGCAAAAGTGTCCCTGCCCCCCCCCCGCCACACACACACACATTCATATGTGTAACTCTGAACCCCCAGTAACTCAGAATGTGACTATTTTAAAATAGGGTCTTTAAAGAAGTAGCTAATGTGGCAGCTCTCCTGCCTGCCTGTGATAATTCAGGTGCCTCTGTTTTTCTTTCTCCTTATCCT
>NW_004567124.1:17004553-17007465 GCF_000260355.1 Condylura cristata | reverse complement strand
CTGGTGAATCCTCTCACTGCCCCCCCCACCTCTGGCCTGTACCCCAGTCCTGTATGCATAAATAAATAAACCTTTAAAAAAATATATAAGTAATAATAATAGAGAGGTAGCTAAAATAAAATGAGGCAAATTGGACTTTAATTCAATATGACCTGTGTCCTTAGAAAAGGAGGACACAGACATATGCAGAGAAAAAAAAAATCATGTAATGACACAGGAAAACACAGCTAACTTCAGTACAGTGTAAGTCCTCAGAAGAAACCCTTCTTGTCTTGCTGACACATTGATCTTGGAATAGGAACCTCCAGAATTGTGAGAAAATAAATACCTGTTGTTTAAATCATACAGTCTACAGTACTTTGTTATGGCAGCCAAAGCAAACTAATACACAGTCCATTTCTTTTGAATGAGATCATTACCTGGAACCCACACTTAGGAGCAGGGAACTGTGCTCTACCTCCTTGAGGACAGAGTATCTATATAACAACTACATGAGTTAGGTCTCATCTCTACCATTATTCCTTCTTTCAATTATTTATTTATTTACATGGTATGGACTCATGGATAGTTATCTTGTATTTTGGGTTATAGTCTCACATTACCTCCTCTTGTTGCCCAAATTGTTTGAGTTTTGGCCATTAGGAGTTCTTCCATTGCTTCCTGTGTCCTTTTGACTTATTTCATCATCATGGTCTGTGGAGTTTTGGTGCTTTAGGTGTGTGCTCTTTTTTTTTAGAGCACTTCTTTACTTTCTAGCCTTTCAAGATGCCCCAAACTCAAATTCATTTCATATATTTCCTCTCTAGCCCTAGAATCAGACATTTCTTCAGGGAACCCTGTTTCCTCTCATAGAACAATGGCATTAGAAACTAAGATCAGGCCCTCCCTGCTGGTACAGTGGGTTAAAGTGCAGCTCTGTCTGCAACTACTGCAATGTGAGTTCCACCCCAGGCCAGGGAGATGACCCACATGGCACAGCAGACCTCTTCTGACTCACCACTGCTCCCCTCAGCAGTGTGTTTCAGTGGATCCATCTGTTCTGCTCCCCACTCTGTCTCTAGTGAATCCTCTCACCCCTTGAACCTCTGGCCTGTACCCAATGTTGTATTGAAGGGGTATATAGGAAGTCTCTTAATGACATCTATTCTACTTGTGTTTGCCTTTCATCTTATCTTCATTTTGGGAAAATTGATGCATTAGTCTTCTGAGAGAATGTAAGGACTTCTGGCTCCATGTTTTGCAACTTGGATGCAGTCATATTGACTGAGGCTACAAAGATCCGATTCATCTGCCTAAAATGGGGTGCATAATAAGAAAACATGAATAAGCTCTGTCATAAAATTTCATTTTCTAATGAAGTTAGTATCAGAAGTGGATATTTTTTAAAATAATAAAATAGTTAATTTTGTCATCATTTTGTGCCTTTTTCCATCTCAGTTGTAATCCCTGTGGGCTTCCCATCACCAAATCACTCATGTGCCATCACTATAGTCCAGTGCATTTCCCTCTCCCCACTGTTTTTGATCCCATTCCCCACTCAACCCCCATAAAATGTCTCTGGTATATAGCTGTTCATTATTATTATTCTCCCCTCCTGCCCCCGGTCCTTAGAAGTGGACACGTTTTAAGGACATCAAATTTGAATTCCTTCATTTTCAATGTTTAGCAGTAGTAGCAGCAACAAAAGCAAGCAGTTTGCATACAAGTTCATTGTTTTATACTGTTTCAGAGATGTTCCTAGAAGATTTACATCGAGACTGATTCTCCAACCTTTCCAACAATTGTATAAGTATATGATTAATTGAACCAGAATTATGAATTTGTAATTAAGAACCTTTCCCATTACAAAGTGGTGTATCTGGGATAAATGGGAAGGATACAATCTCAAGGGTAAGATTTCTTTCAGAAAATATTTATTGGGAAATTATTATGGCCAGACACTTGACTAAGTAAATGATAGAGCAAAAATTTCCTCGGATGGAAGATAACTGAAGGAAGGAGTCAGAATCCATTGTAACTAAGTACTAGCACAGGAATATGTGGGGGCTCCCTGGTGGCTAAGGCACTATCATGCTATCACTGCTGTGGCCTGAGTTCTATCCCAGCCAACAAATGTGACCCATATAAGGCACAGCAGACCTCTCCTGTCTCGCCCACTGTTCCCCTCAGCAGTGGGAAAAATAATAATATGCTACATCCTCCTTTATCTGTCTTAAAAACTATTAATTTATGTCTAAACCTAAGAAGTCCAGAAGCAGTGGCAAAAACTGCAATTATCAGGAAAAATGCAAAACAGCTTCAGTGTTTCAAATAGTTCTCCCTCTAAGGGAGCTAAACTTGGTGGTAAAGGTAGGGCTCTATGATTCTAAGCATTATCTTTTTTAAGATTCATTTATTTATGTGTACAAGAGCTGGGGTGTAAGCCAGACATATGAGGGTAAGAGGACACCAGAGACAGAGGGGAACAGGCAGATTGACTGAGGTACACTGCTGAGAGGAGCAGCAGATGAGACAGGAGAGGACTGCTGCACCATGTGCGTCAGCTCCCTGTCCGGGGATGGAACTTGTGCTGCAGTGGCTGATGACAGCTTCATAATACCAAGACTCAACCCCTTGCACCACCAGGGAGGACCCTTTACTTACTTCAAAATCACATGCAAGCGTAATTTTGACTTTAAGAAAATTTGAAAGCTGGAAAATAAATCTAATAGTTTAATTTAGAACAAAATTTCATATCTATCTTATCTTCCCTACTTTTTTTTTTTAAGATTTATTTATTTATTTATACAGAACTGGGGTACGGGCCAGAGATGTGGAGGGTGAGAGGATTCACCAGGGACAGAGTCGGGAGCAGAACAGGCAGATCAACGAAGTACACTGCTGAGGGGAGCAGCGGGCGGGTCAGGAGAGGT
>NW_004567124.1:16994649-17004453 GCF_000260355.1 Condylura cristata | reverse complement strand
CACTGCTGAGGGGAGCAGCGGGCGGGTCAGGAGAGGTCTGCCGCGCCATGTGGTCACCTCCGGGGCAGGCGGGGATTGAACTCATGTGGAAGTGGCTTAAGCTTCTCAGTGCTGTGCTTTAACCTGCTGCGCCACCAGGGAGGGCCCTTCCCCTACTTTTAATGCCTGTTTGATGGCATTTGTCCATTCCATTTTCATGAAGTTGTGAAGTTTTAGCAGTGATCCAATGAAACCACTTTTAAATTTCTAGGTCTGACTGTTGCCAACAAGAACTTGAGAGCTGTGTTTCCTTCCTTGAAGGGGACATTGATGTGGTCATAAGGCACAATAACCAAGAAAATTATTTATAATTGTTGGCTCTGACAGTAATGATGATTTTGCCTCTGCAACCACACTTGTAAACAAGAAATTCTGAACAACTCTGGATGAGTTAATGTTAGAAAAACCAAACACTAAATTAAAGAATTCCAGAAAGAAGACATCCAGGACAAGAGAAAATCCCTAAGAAAAGGCTTTAGATGACAAGCTCTTCCAGACAGACTTAGAAGTCACACTAGCCTTATCAGTGAAAGAACTTCCACAGTCACCATCGATGTGGAGAAGTCTCAAGATGAAAGCATTGAAAAACAAGGTAATATTGAAGAAGAAACAAACAATAAATACCCCCATATTTCTAATTGCAGCCAATGGTGATGTAGATTTGGGTAAGATTAGTTAGGAAGATGATTTTCAAGGTGTTTAAGGGATAAGAAAAGCAGAGTCTAAAACTAGTACAACAGAAGAAGATTCTTCTGGATGGCAGTGCTGGTGATAGTGCTGTGACTCCAAGCCAGACTGTGCAGCTAGTAGAGACTGGGGAGGATTCTGATTTTGACGAGAGTGAAGATAATGATGAAAACTCACTTTGAGAAAAAGTAAAGTTTAAGAAATTAAAAAGAAAGAATTGGGCCTTCCCTGGTGGTGCAGAGGGTTAAAGCACAGCACTAAGAAGCTTAAGCCACTTCCTCATGAGTTCGATTCCCGCCTGCCCTGGAGGTGACCACATGGCGCAGCAGATCTCTCCTGACCACCCACTGCTCCCCTCAGCAGTGTACTTCGTTGATCTGCCTGTTCTACTCCCCTCACTGTCTCTGGTGAATCCTCTCACCCTCCACATCTCTGGCCTATACCCCAGTTCTATATGAATAAATAAATCTTAAAAAAAAAGAAAGAAAAAATTGAAGGTCAAATCCCCAGTCAAAAGGAAAGAGAAGAAAATCAAGTCCAAATATAATGTTTTGGTGACTTCAAGAGACTCTGTTCCAGCTGTAGTCAAGTCAGGATGTTAGCCGTCACCAAAAAAAAAATCCCTTTCTCACTAAGAAACCATAGCTAATATGCTGTCCCCCAGTGGAAAGCTGGAGTAGGTCCCAACATCAGCAGCCCACTGGCAGGGGTGTTTTTAAGTCTCCAAATCAGTGTTCCCCTTGGTTTGTTCACTGGCATGAATTCAACCTCTGCATACAAATACTACTATTGTGTGAGTATGGTGGCAAATAAATATTTGGTTAAAAGAATTCGTTTTAGGGCCCTCCCTGGTGGCGCAGCGGGTTAAAGCACAGCACAAAGAAGCTTAAGCCACTTCCGCATGAGTTCGATCCCCGCCTGCCCCCGAGGTGATCCACATGGCGTGGCAGACCTCTCCTGACCCGCCCGCTGCCCCCCTCAGCAGTGAACTTCGTCGATCTGCCTGTTTTGCTCCCCACTCTGTCTCTGGTGAGGCCTCTCACCCTCCGCATCTCTGGCCTGTACCCCAGTTCTGTATGCACAAATAAATAAATCTTTAAAAAAAAAAAGAATTCGCTTTATACAGCAGTTCATACTTGAAGAGGATGTCATAATACAGAGGAATCCTTTTGCGTGTCATATACATTCTCTCTACCCACCTCATGATTATGTTCTCTAAAAGCTATTTAAGACTTTATTAAGAGGCTTGTCTATAAGAATGATCTTGTAATGTCATTCTTTCTAAAGAGCAGAATCTATTTTCCTTATGTATAAGTTACTGTCATTAAACAGTTGTCAGTTTGACATGGTGGAAGTTCACATTACCTGCTGCCCTTTTCTAGCTTTGTCTCTTTTACGGCACCTTTACTTGAAGTGTAGAATTTATCTGGCAATGGGAAACAGTCCCATTTTTTTCCAGTAGTTATTTCTGAATTTGTTTCTTAAGCTGCATAGTCACTGCAGAGTTCATGAAAAACAATTTTCTCAAAGATTCTCAGGCTGTTTTTCCCCTTGACCTTCCAGCATAGGTGGCCCAGAAGATAACATGTAGCCTTGAGATGTAGTTTGCATGTGTGGAAAGAAGTAAATGAATAACCTCGATGTGCGGTTCGTATGCACAAACACATAGTTCTGTAAGCTAGGTTTAAACTTGGCCCTGTGCTGGCTTTGTCTATAAATCACATAAAAGCTGGGTTTCCCTGGTGGTGCAGGGTTTAAGGCTCAGGGTTATCAAGCTAACCCTAGCATCAGGGCCTGAGTTCCTTCCCCAGCCAGAGAGCTGACCCACATGGAGCAGCAGACCTCTCCTGTCATGGCAGCTGCTCCCCTCAGCGGTGTATTTCAGTAGATTCGACTGTTCTGTTTCCTACGCTGTTTCTGGTGAATCCCACACCTCCCCGCAACATCTGGCCATACCTCAGGTGTGTTCCCTGCTCTGTTACTGGAGAATCCTCCCACCTCTGGCCTGTACTTCAGTTTATATTATATTATATATAATATTTATCTCTGTTCTTGGTTTATGGAAATATCTGTATTAATATAAAAAAATAAGTAAACTTAGAGTCATGATTGAAGTGACCATTAGCTTACTGCTGTTGTACATTAATTTTCTTATATAGTTTATATTTTTATACCATTTACCACCTCATCTACCCCATCTCACCCCAGTCACTTTTGACAATGTATTTTCCAGGTACATATCATTGAGATAATCTATGTGATACAGTTCAATAATAAACTTTTTGTTTTGCATTAAAAAAAAAAACAAATTTCTAGATCCTTTCTGGATCAGTATTAATATACATACAAACTTTAATAAAGGATGGCACATGGGTGATTTGGTGATGGGAAGCCCACAGGGGTTACAACTGAGACAGAAAAATGCACAAAGTGATGTAAAAATAAACTATATTATTAAAAAAAAACTTTAATAGGCCCTCCCAGGTGGCGCAGCGGGTTAAAGCACTGCACTAAGAAACTAAAGCCACTTCCACATGAGTTCGATTCCCGCCTGCCCCGGAGGCGACCACATGGCGAGGCAGACCTCTCCTGACCCGCCCGCTGCTCCCCTCAGCAGTGTACTTCGTCGATCTGCCTGTTCTGCTTCCCGCTCTGTCTTTGGTGAATCCTCTCACCCTCCGCATCTCTGGCCTGTACCCCAGTTCTGTACGAATGAATAAATAAATCTTTAAAAAAAAAAAACTTTAATAAAGCTGTAAAGACACTTCTGAATCATTAGCATACTCCTCAAAATCTCTATCCTCTTCTCTTGCTGCCTTTCAGGAAAATGACCTCAACCGCTCCCTCTCTTCCACACTAGCATCTAAGGTCACTCAGTGAGCACTTTCCTCTAGTGTGCCTCTTGCCAGCCTGAACTCTGGTGAGCTTTCTAACACTGGAAGACCGGCCAAGTATGAAATCAGCTGGCACTCCTGATCCTGGCTCTTTCTCGTTTGCCCCATTTACATCTTTGGTTTGTCTTTCAAACATTTTTTCCTATAGCCATACTCAAACCATTGCTACATTCAAAACCCAAAACCCAAGACTTTACCTTCCTCTGGGTGCCGCCACACACCCTCACCACGTTTACCTTTGTGGCTCATCATCTGTGTCTGCTCCTCTGTCCCATCCTCTTCTCTCCTGGAGTTGTTCTCTACCAATGCTCAGTGATACCAATTCCCAAATCTACTGAACTTTCCTCACACTCCACTCCTCTCACTTCTCTGTTACATTCCACACTGTAGCTTCCTCGTATTGAAGCTTTTTCCTCTCTTCGCTCCAGGTGTTCCATGGGAAAGTGAATATAGTGGAATCTGCAGTGGTACGGTAACAGAAGATACCCAGAAATTATCAGTGTGAAACTAAGTATAACAGTTCTCTAAATTAACTATGCCCATAGGGATTACAACTGAGATGGAAAAATGCACAAAATGAAGAGTGATGTAAAAAACAAAAAACTTAATAAAAAACAAAGTTAATTATGGGAAGATAAATGTGGTAGGAATAATATAATCTACTAGTTCCATTGGTAATATTTGAGCCACAGACCTAACTCATACACAGATTTTCAAGACCGATGTCTTACTATTAGTAGTCAATTGGCTGGCAACTGAAAAAAAATATTTTTAGTCTTTCTTTTAGCAAATACATTCATAGTGATTTGGGCTTCTCATACTAAGTGGTTTAAAATTAAGGACTATAGGACAGGTTTATATTCTGTAACTTGTATGTTTGACCTGGTAGAAAGTTCACTGTTGTCTCTTTCTGCCTCTATATTTATTCTTAAGGTAGATTTGCTCCATAATGATCATTTCTTCACTAATTCAAAATGCTGACAACTTACATTTATAGATAATCTCATTAGAAATATTAGCTTCTGTAGGGTCTTCCTGGTGGCCTAGGTGTTATGTCTCAGCACTATCACCACAAGGGCCTGAGGTCAACCCCCAGCCAGAGAGCTAGCCCACATATGACACAGCCTATGCTTCCTGTCTCACCTGCTGCTCCCCTTCGCAGTGTATCCATCGGTTCTGCACCCCACTGTTCTCAGGTGAATACTTTCACCTCCCCTGTACCTCTAGACTACACCCCAGCTCTTCTATGCAAAAATGTATAAATAAAAATCTTTAAATATTAGCTTGTATAGAGGCAGAAGAACATGAACTACAATGGGTAGTGGGACAGTAAAGAGTTCTAGAAATTCCACACAAATATGTAGGTTAGGATCACAAGCAAGGAGTACAAAAACAGTGAACACTTAATTGAACACTTGCCATTGAAAATCAGGTACACCAATTTCAGTGATAGGAGGCTGGTTATAAGAGTAAAACTCTGACATGTCCTCATTCATAAAAATACTGATTATATAACGGTTTTAGTTCAATGAAGAAAAGGTTGGTTATACCATGGATGAAAAAATGAATCAAACATTGGTTCTCATGTTCTTAATTTGGTTTCCTATTGTGATTTATAAGATACACATATATATATATATATAGTTGGTCTCTCATATACTAAAAATATTTCTCATACATATTTGGTCTTCATCCACAGAGCTCCCATCTCAAAGCTCCCCGACAGAGCCTTGACAGTGTGCAAAGTGTTTAAAGTGACTTTTGCTATGTTAGTGGAGGCAACATTTGGTAAACACGAAACACAGGGATGGTTGCTAAGGGAACCAACCTTATGATTAGAGAGCCCGAACCTTCAATCTCACCCCAATTTCCTGGGAGGGCAACAGAAATAGAGGTGGAGTTTGATGGCCAGTGACCAGTACTTTAGTAAGTCATGCCTTAGTAATGAAGTCCCACAAAAATCCACAAGGAGGGATTTCAGAGGGCTTCCACTTTGGGGAACCAAGTAAGTCCTTCCAAATGCTGCCTTGTTGGGTCCCAAACTCCATGAGGAAAGGCTCCATTTATTTTTTTTAAAGGCCCTTGCCCTAATTCTCTTCATCTTCCTGCTGATTCATATCCTTTAATATAATTTGTAATAAACTGGCAACCTAGAGAGTAAATAGGTGTCCTGAGTTATGTGAGCCATTCTGTAAATTAATTGAATTGGGAAGGTGGAGTCCTTTAATCTGTAGTTGGTCAAAAGCACTAGTAATGGACTGACTTGTGGGTGGGGCTCTGAAATAGAGAGAGGTAATGGGAGACTGACCCTTTAACTTGTGGGTAGATAGCATCAGAATGGAGTTGAATTCTCAGATTCCCTACTGGTGTGGAAATTGTTGGTGAAGGCAAGACTCAATATTCACATTGCAATTGATGGCAGGGATATGAACAAAAAAAAGCTGAGGTTAGAGAAGTGGGATTTGCTGGAAGAATTCCATCTCATGAAAATGTAGTTTGGGGAGAGAAAGAATGAAGTGTTAGTATAACTTTTTTGAAGCAAAACAGAAAAGTGATCTAGGAAGTCTTAAACTAGCTTCTCCTCATTGGCCTTACAGACATGAAAAGACATTAGGGTAATAAACAAGAAAATGGACAGAGACGCAAGGAAGTCACACTTCCCAGGAGGTAGTTATATTTATAAGGTCATTAAGAAGGTACATGGGGGTGCCCATAGTGGCGCAGGGGTTAAAGTCTCAGGGCTATCAAGCTATGGCCAGCCACTGTGGCATGAGTTTGATTTCCAGCCAGGGAACTGACCCACATGGTACAGCAGACCTCTCCGGGTCTGTCCGCTGCTCCCCTGTGTATTTCAGTCATTCTACCTGTTCTGCTCTCTACTCTGCCTCTGGTGAATCCTTTCACCATCTCCTCCACCTCCCACCCCAATTTCTGGCCTACACCCCAGCTCTTGTATGCATTAATAAATAAAATAAATCTTAAAAAATAAAGAAGGTGAATGAAACAAATACTGAAAGGGGTGAAACAAAAGAGGAACTAAAAAGAAGAGTCACAGAACTCATCCAAAAAAGGGTGGAAATCTCTTGGTGGTAAATAATTGGATAAATAGGTTCCTCCCTTGTGGCGCAACAGCTTAGGGCACAGCTTTGCAAGCTGACCGCAACCACTTAGTGTGAATTTAATCCCCGCCCTGGAGGTGACCCACATGGTGTGGCAGACCTCTCCTGACCCATCTGCTGTTCCCCTCAGCAGTGTACTTCAGTATATCTGCCTGTTCTGCTCCCCAGTCTGTCTCTGGTGAATCTTCTCATCGCCCCTGCAACTCTGGGCTGAACCCCGGTTCTGTATGCATAAATAAATCATAAAAAAAAGAACCTCGGGCCCTCCCTGGTGGCACAGCGGGTTAAAGCACTGCACTAAGAAGCTTAAGAAACTTCCGCATGAGTTCAATCCCCACCTGCCCCAGAGGAGATCCACGTGCCGTGGCAGACCTCTCCTGGCCCACCCACTGCTCCCCTCAGCAGTGTACTTCGGCGATCTGCCTGTTCTGATTCCCTCTCTGTTCCTGGTGAATCCTCTCACCCTCTGTATCTCTGGCCTGTACCCCAGTTCTGTATAAATAAATAAATCTTTAAAAAAAAAAAAAAAGAACCTCATTTGTGATACTGAAACCCATCTCAGGTTATGATTCAAATGAGAGAAGGTAGAAATGTCATGGTTGAGAGGATTGTGAAAGTTGGAATGTTTAAAGCAAGCATTATGTAAAGAAGTTATGGCAACTTTACCTGATTGTATTAAGGGGACAGAAATTGTATTTGATTGGGGAAGTTTCCCTTCTCTACCCCTGTAAATCAGTTGACATGTAAATCCATCTTTCTAGCATTATTTATTACTGACCATGCTAAATGAAACCAGTAAGATTACCTGAGCCCACAAGTAGAATAAAAACCTGGACACTGGTAGGGACAAATTCTCTGTAATAGTACTACTTAAGAATATGAAGTGGGATTCCTCCCTGGTGGCACAACAGGTTAGGCCACAACACTACAAGTTAGCCTCAGCTGCATCAGTGGGAGTTCAATCTCCAGCTCCGGAAGTGATCCACATGACTTGGCAGACACTCCTTCCTCACTGTTGCTCTGCTCAGCAGTGTACTTTTGTCCATCTGCCTGTTCTGTTGCTGCCCCTGCACTTCTGGCTTATACCCTAGTTCTGTATGCATAAATAAACAAATCTTTATAAAAAGAAAATAGAGTATGAAGTGGGGCTTATGGCAAAAACCCATGTGTCTCTCAGCAGACTGCCAGGATTTTGGATTAGAGATTTGAAACACCCTAATGGGAATGATATTGCTCAGAAGAGTTG
Source organism: Condylura cristata (assembly GCF_000260355.1). NCBI lineage: Eukaryota > Metazoa > Chordata > Mammalia > Eulipotyphla > Talpidae > Condylura > Condylura cristata. The sequence continues at coordinate 16,996,468 of NW_004567124.1, read as the reverse complement.
CATAATGAAAACCAGAAAGGATCTATAAGGGCCTATGTTGCTTGGGGAATATGAGGGGTACTTAGGAGCAGTGAGACATCTTTCCCCTAGGACTGTCACTGGAAATGAGTGAAGAGCAGCTAGAGTCTATTGTCACTTGGGCAGTGGCCTATGGACAACTTACAACTGACCCCCAAAGAGATACTTGGTTTGTGGGCAGCAGTTTCACAGTGAATGTACATCTTATTAGAAAGCCACAACTCTGATGGAAGGTAAAAACAAATCACCTGATTGGGTGAATTGCATGCTGTTTTCCAAACAGTGATTAATTGCACAGTTGTAAAAGCCCTCATGTGTAGGTTCTTACTCACCCGTGGGCAGATGCCAATGACCTGGCCACATGGTCAACCAGGAGAGCAATGGATCCTGGCCTAATAAAGGGATGGCACTATGCGGGATGACTCTCTGGAAATCTGAGGGTTGCATTAGGACATGTTGAGGCCCATCAGGAAAAGTTAGTCCTTTATTTGGAACATCAGTAGAATCGCTAAGTGGTCTTCTTTTATTTTTTTTTTCAAAGATTTATTTATGCATACAAAAACTGGGCACAAGCTAAAGGTGTGGGGGTGGGACAGTGTGATAGGATCCATCAGAGGCAGAGTGGGGAGCAGAACAGGTAGAATGACTGAAATGCACTGCTGAGGGGATCAGTGGGCGAGACAGGAGAGGTCTGCTGCGCTTATGTGGATCAGCTCCCTGGCTGGGGATCAAACTGATGCTGCAGTGGCTGCAGATAACTTCATGGTGCTGAGACTTAACCCCTTTTGCCACCAGGGAGGCCCAAGTGGTCCTTATGATGCTCTTCCTTGAGGTAGTCAATTAGGTTCATGAAATGAGTAGACATAAGGGGCACCAACAATACAGAAATGGGCTAAATTTAGGTGTATTTTCCTTGCACCCTCTCACATGCAAAATGCCAGTAAGAAATGTTCAACCTACAGGGCCCTCCCTGGTGGTGCAATGGGTTAGGATGCAGTACTGCAAGCAAGCCGCAGCTGCTGCAGTTCTAGTTCAATCCCCGGTCCTGGGGATGATCCACATGGTATGGGAGACCTCTCCTGACCCGCCCACTGTTCCCCTCAGCAGTGTCCTTCCTCCATCTTCCTGTTCTTCCCCACTCTGTCTCTGGTTAATCCTCTCACTGAACCTCCACCTCTGGTTTGTACCCCAGTTCTGTATGCATAAATTAAAGAAAAGACCTTTAAAAAAAAAAAAGAAATCTTCAATCAGCAAACAGAATCTACAGTTATGTGGCAGATTCCCAGGTGGGAAGGCCTTGAACTACTTGTCAAGTAAGACTGATACTGGGGGCTACATATGGGTGATGAAAGGAATAGAAGCTAACTCTAATTAGGTTTTGCACATTCGGAGATGCAAATGCTCAAAAAAAGGAATGGAACAGAAGATATTATGCCAATTTGGGTCACTGACTTAGATTCTTGGGACCAAGAGACACATTCTATAGCAGTGTGTCTTAATCTGGCTCCAAAGAATACCACAATAAAAGTACATATTGTGACTGGCCAATGGTAGGGGAGTCTTGATTTTCTCACTCCACACTTCATGTTTAAACATTTTATTGAAGTGATAGCAACAGAAGGCTCCAGGGAAACCTCAAGGGTGATTATCTCACTAGGGAGAGCAGCCTCTCCCTTTCTTATACAGGTCACAAGGGGCTTAACAAAGGGATGACATTATTCTAAATTGGAGGGGAGGGGATGAGTGGGGAGATGAGGGAGATTTTGGAACAGTCTTGCATTCACTGTAAAATACACTTCAT
>NW_004567124.1:16976941-16994549 GCF_000260355.1 Condylura cristata | reverse complement strand
GGTGGGGGGGAGGGAGATTTTAAAAGAAAAAATGAGGACTAGTTTGGGTAAGTTCAGGATTCTTCTTGAGACATAAGCACTACTAACTGGGTCCCCTGTGCCCTGGGCCTGTCTGGGGCCAGAGGCAGTTTTGCACTGGTCACGGAACTGCTAGGACAATTGACTAAAACAAGCAAGTTCTAGTGCTGTGATTCACTGAGCAATGATTTATACGCACTATTGCCTATGTTGTTTTCAAGATTACATAAAAGGGGAAAGTAAGCATACCCGAGAGCTTACTAAAGGTTAAATTATTAAAACGGTCAATTGAAATATTTACTGTCTGAAATTGGGATGGGGTGATGAAACATGAGGGGGTTGGCTTATACACCTTCAGGTCTATACGCACACGCAACATGAGCTTAAAAAAGGTCCTGGCTGGATGGATTCCTCAGCTTTTTGGGGAATCTGAGAAGGAAATGGGGAAAGTAAGCAGGTGCAACTATATAGTTCTTAATAGTTCTATATGTAACTATATAGAACTATATAGTTCCCCACCTGAAGCAGAAGTCTTGTTCAGATGATTAAATGTATTTTGATCTTAGTTCTTGTCTTGCAGCAACTCTGAGAACCTTGGGACTTTCTATATGTAGGGTGTTAACATGTGTCTTTTGCTGTGGTAATGAAGGTAACTTTTGGCAAACACCAGAGATAGGTGGCTGGTTACCAGAGCCAACCTTGTGGGTAGGTTGGGACCTTCTGCCTCATCCTAATTTTCTGGCAGGGGAGAAGGAATAGAAGTCAAGTCAATGGCCAGTGATTTTAGTCATACCTAGCAAAGTCTGATAAAATCCCAGGAAGTGTTAAGGGGAAAAATGTCCTAAAGGAACTCTGCAGTCTTATGGACTCCACCTCCTACTCCAGCTTTCTGGACCCTACCCCCTACTTCAGCGATTGGAAACTACAACTCCCAGCAGTACCAGGGAGAGAACTGGGAGGACCCAAGGGCGGAGCTAGCAGGAATTCTGGGACATTTGGGGGATAACTAGGGCATGATGGCATATCTTGCTCTCTTACTGGGGAAACAGCTCTCTGGACCTGCGTGCCTCAGTGTGTTCAGTCAGCCTAGCCCTAAGGTATTCCAGTTACTTTGTATTCCGCTCTCTTTCCCTGGGTTGTTGCCTATCCCTTTCCCTTTTTGTAAATAAACCCGTTGTTGACCATTTTTGTGCGTGTACCTGCAGTGTAATTGAATATTGAGCACATGGGTGAGGCCCCACAGACAGGCAGCCCAGTCCACTCTGGGTTACCCTGTAACAGAAGGACTTCAGAATCTGCACAATGCTGCCTTGTCAGACCCCAAGCTTCACTAGGACAGAAGCTCCAGAATCTCACACTTTATGCTTGTAAGGAACCTCTGATTGATAGCCAGGAGGTAGAAGCAGGTGATCTGGCCTTGCAATGGACACCTGAAGCCTGAGGAAGGGGTGACAGGAATTTCCACATCCATAGAATTGGTGAGAAACACAGGTAACTGCTAGTAGCTTAGGGCTACTCTGTGAAGTAAAGGAAAGTCTTGGCAGACTGAGCCTTTAAGCCCTGGTAACTGACACTATTTCCAAGCAGAGTGTATCAGAATTCTGAGCTGAATTCTCAAGGGTCTGAGGACTACATTTTGGTGCAGGAAAGCCTCCACACCTCCTCGGGCCCAACAACATACCCATTTGTCTCCAACCCACTATTCCATCTTACTTTTACTCATTAAGCAAGCATTTGAGTATGTCTACATCATTTCTCGGTGTTAGGGGTACAATAATGAACTAGATTCCCTCTTGGGAACTTAAAAGTTGAGCTGGGATTAAAATGGGAAAGATGAAAGAAACTGCCAATTTATGAAAGTGTTTGCTGGGGGAAAGAGAAATAAACGTTGGCGGGCAGCAATGAGCTTGGGGATTTGGAGAACCTACACGGCATAGACAAAGGAGGACTAGAAAATGACGTAACTAGTATGAGTTGGCCAATAAGAAATATTTAGGGCCCGTCTTGGTTGGCGCAAAGGGTTAGTATGCAGCATTGCAAACTAGCTGCAGCTGCTTCAGTGAGAGTTCGATTCCTGCCCTGGAGGTGACCCACATGGTACAGCAGCCCTCTCCTGACATGCCCACTGCTTCCCTCAGCAGTGTACTTCGTCGATCCTCCTGTTCTACTCCCCACTTGGTCTCTGGTATATCTTTTCACCGCCCCTGCACCTTCGGCCAGTACCCCAGTTCTGTGTGCATAAATAAGTAAACCTTTAAAAAAAGAAAAAAATTGGCCCTTCCTGGTGGCGCAGCGGGTTAAAGCACTGCACTAAAAAGCTTAAGCCACTTCTGCATGAGTTCAACCCCCGCCTGCCCTGGAGGTGACCACATGGCGTGGCAGACCTCTCCTGACCCGCCCGCTGCTCCCCTCAGCAGTGTACTTCATCCATCTGCCTGTTCTGCTCCCCACTCTGTCCCTGGTGAATCCTCTCACCCGCCACATCTCTAGCCTGTACGCCAGTTCTGTATGAATAAATAAATCTTTAAAAAAAAATTAAAAAAAAATTTAGTGGCATGGGGTATGGTGCCAGCGGCGGAGAGAAAACAGTTTTTGCGGTTACATCTCTTGTGAAACCAAGGGTGGCTCCAGGTCGGCTCAAACACCTGCCTAAATGCAATGACTGACTCACATACTGAACTGAAGGCTGGAGGCAAAGGGGCTCATGGGAGAAAAGTGAAAAACTCCATATGCTGTTTTCGAGTAAAATTCCTTATTTTCCCCAACCCCTGCCTTTTTGAAAATAACATTCCCTCTACCTAAAATGTTCTTCTCTCCCTCCATTATCCCCACTCATGTTAGTATCAACTCATCTTCCAAAGCCACCTCTAAAAGTAACCTATCACTTCACACATTTATCCCATGTTCAATACCTCACTCTGCTAGACTTTTTGGACATTTCTCTCTTACAGTGTATAATACTTCTTACTCTCACTAAATCACACATCATTGTCAGAATAAAAGTTTCTTGTCTTAACAGCCTATTTCTAACCACAGACTTGAGCATTTTATATACGACATGGAGAAAACTAATAATCTGCAAATACTTAGTCTTATCTTAATTACAAAACCTTTACACATAAAGACTTCTACGATTTCACTAATACATAATATTTAACATAAAATTTAAGGTTATAAGAGTGATTCTTTTTGCATATAATAGCTGCAAACTAAACCAATCAACTTCAGGAAAACATTGAAAAATAATGTAACACTTAAAATAATACAAAACTGCAAATGAAATAAATAGAAATTAAGTAGATCAATTTATTTTTTTGTATATTTCATAAGTATAATTTTTGAAGGGGCTATTTGACAAATTTCAGCATCAACTGCCAACTCAAAGACATTTTCAACAAAAAAAGGTTATTTACTCTTGTCTCTTTTAAAAATACAGCCAATGTGTCCTACTGCAGAGATGAGGGTGTATTAAAGGAATAGTGTCTTCCAAGTACTATTTAACTAGTAACATAATACAAACAGATGGTTATTATGATCACCAGTTATTTACGGAATAAATCTCATAGGCCGACTGACCTAAAATGCTCAAACTAAAATCCATTTTTAAAGCCTAGATTAACAATTCCAGAGCAAGACTTCTTTGATCCTAAATTTACAAAGTATGGTGGGGTGTCGGGGGCAAAAGGTGTATGGGCAAAGACTGGCAGTGCATGCTCAGTTGTAGAACTAAATCAGACTCATATTAGACATTATCCAGATTAGAACCGTATTTTTGAACAATAAAATGTGCCTTAGTTGTTACATATTAGGAAGGATATTAAGGACTGATAATTCATCAGCCCTAAATACCATGTAATCAGTGCCAGTTGTGAGTTTAAGAAATAACCAGGAGCATGGGGATGAGATAAAATAAGTGAAATAAGGCAAATGAAAAATGGAAGAAATGTGGTTGAGTTTGGGGAATGTATAAGTCTGCCAGAGGAACAGCTTTCATTGCACTCAGATGTGCTCTTTGCAGAGGTTACCTGCCCCTGGACCACCAAGCAATATGGTTAGAGCAGAAATCTAAGTAGCAATTACATTTCATCTTAGATTTTATAACCATGCATTTGTGTTAAAAACAGTGTGATTTAACAGAAAGGATCAATAAATATTCAGAGGTATAGTTTTGATACATCAAGTAAAAAGAGCAGCTAGTTCCAACTGCTGAATAACAGAGGCTTTACCAGTCCTCTTCAATGACTAGTTAAGACTTAATTTTAGGTCAGCAGCAGGAGGGTGTTGGTAACTTGCACATAGATTACAAACACACTCCTTCCAAATCAATCAAAACAATCCAACAATCTGAACTCTCCCAACATGCCAAGAATTAGAAATGTTTTAGATGTAGCCTTCATAAACTTTCATAAAACTGTATAAGAAAGCACAAGCTAGTATCAAAGTTATGTCAGACTTTAGTTAATTTTCTTGACATATGATGTTTATTACACATTTTGAGTAAGATGATTAAATTTAGTAATTTCTAAAACCACAGCCTATAAGCTCCTCTAATCAAACAATGGTAAAACAGCCTACAAAACCCATCTTCAATAAACTCGACTTTGAGGCAGAACAAAAATTAGAAAATCTAAAACCTCTCTATTCCAAGCACCAATAATGGAGGCTAAACACTCACCTACAAAGCCTTAATGATAGATCTTTCCAAATGGGAAATCCTGAGATTTTAAGCACTGTAACTTTACAGAAGGCAGGTTGGTTTAATGAACAAATTCACTTCTAATAAAAAGACAACATTTTGGGCACTTACTCAGTATATCACAGATCCTCAAGTTTTGAGGTAGGTTATATATTAACAATGGATTTTACAAACTAAAACTCAGAGTTTATCTGAACCACAGTAGGTGTCCTATCACAGTCAAGAAAAACATGTATTTCAGATCTTTTTATCTTTTTTTGATGTGTGAATTTAATGGTGATAGCTTACAAATATTCATTTAAAAAGACTGGGCTTTACAGAAATTCTGCTTTTGATTATCTTATTTTTCAAAGTCCCACAGAGATATTGGGGAATAACTTCCTGCTCCCATTAAAGTACATTTTTATGTAACTGATCATTAAAGTGAAATTAGCATACAATAATTTCGTAGTGTGGGTGGAACATACTATATTAGCATAAAATCCTCAGAGCACTAGACAGCTTACAAGTGCAGGTGCTATGCTCAAGGCACCATCTCAACAATTTCAGAGTCAAGGGAAAGCAGGTATACAAATAGAGCCAAGATTCAGAAAAGATGCCTGGATCCAAAGGGCAGGAGGCTCTATCCAAATCAAAGATGAATTATAGTTATCATTTCAGGCTACTGATTCTCATTATCATGCTATTGCACTTTGCAGTGGGAAAAGCTCCTAAAAGAGCAGTGACTTTGTATCAATAAAGTCTGTTAATCAAAGTTCTTACTAGGTAAATGACAAGTAAAACTGATTTTATTAAAGTGGTATTTAGAGAAGTAAATTACTTTGTCACAATCCTACTTCACTTTAGCTCATCATTAAATTTATCAAATTTAGTTTATCTTGACATAGGTTCCTAGGTTAGGTATCTCAAGTATTTGTTGTTTCATGATCAAGTTTTTTATTTAAACAATTGGTGATTAGTAATAATACAGGATTAACAGTGGTTAACAATTGAGAAATATTAACTTCACTGTGTTATGAAACACAGCAAATTTAAAAGGATATAAATCACTTTGCTTGCAATCAGACTGAAATAGCACAGCCTAACATGATTTGAGTCAAAGTAAGAAAAAAAGGAGGGAGGGGCCACAGGAAGCAGAACACCGAAGCTTTTTATTTTAATGCCCCCAAATTTGACTGGAAGTAAAAATTTTCTACATTAAAAAAGTCATATAAATTACATGAATTGCAATTTTCATAAAAGTCAAAATAAAATGTTCTGCATAGGACAAAAGATATGCCTAAGCAACATATCATATTTGCACAAGGCCACTGAATGTCACGAATATCGGTAACAAATGAAAAAGCTTATCTATGGCAGACTGAGCAAGATTTCAGTTTGGTATTCCATAAACCCAAAATTGTAAACTGCTCTTATTATACAAAAGCTCTAATGACATACAGAGTTTTACGTAGGAACTCTTGTGCTTCTGGTTGGCACATCATTTGTTTTAATATGTGAAATTAATACAGACATTTGTGAGAGGTTGTGCAAAATTATTGTATTTACAAAAATGGCACAAAAGTGAATTCAACAGTCGATGCACATGCACACTCCATTCACATCTTCAACAACAAAAGTATTTTAACACTACAGAACTGAATAAGATGACTAGCTTCAACAGCAGCTGTTAAGCACTAGAGTCACGTAAGTTACACCAGAATGGGCAAATATTGCCCAAGTAAAATTCTATCATTAAAGCTGAGACAGGTTTAAGGCCGTTCAAGCTCAAGCACAGAGAAACAAATCTTTTAGATTCCCTCTATTTGTTTGAAATATGTGACCTCCCTTCCAACTTGTGGTCTTAAACTTCTGTTTTACAAAATCCAAAGGTAAAATACAGAAGAAATCAATACAACAGAGGTTATATTACATAAGAGTAACATATACAAAGATATAATTAAGGAAAGCCAAAACATTGAAATTTTAAAACTTGCTGTTTTTACTTGTTGGAACCAGCCTTACACTAAGAGTTAGGTAATATATACAATTATTTTCAAGTAGATTACGTTATGTTGCTCTAACATATTCTTTTCATCAGTGCACTGTTAAAACTAATCAAAACTCTACACATGTATATTCCCTTACAATAGCAGCATATACTACCGCTACCTGCAAACCTGTCACTCTCAAATGACGTAGTGAATGAAAGGAAATAAAAGCAGAGAATTAACATATCAAGGAAAAATAATAGGAATTAGAAGATTCATGCAGTTCAGCTCTTTTAATCAGCCAGCCAGCTTGCTAGTAACAAGGGATGGTTTCCGTTGAGGAAGGTCCTGTGGAGTGGGAATGTGGTCACCAGTAACCTCTGTCTTATCCGGGGCTGCAGCAGGAAGTTGCTTGTTCTTCATTTTTGCTTTAGCCATGTTATAATCCCCAGAATCAAAATATTTTTGCTATAAGGGAAAAAAAAAAGAGAATTTAGAACTAGAGTTTAAAAGTTTTAATATGCAAATTTGCTGATTTAAAGATATGTGACCTTAATTACAGATATAAACAAGGTAACTATTTCCTCTATTACCAACGTAAAAATTGTGATGAGCTAAAAAATCAACCTTAATATAAGTTAAAAAAGATGAATTTACCTTATATTATGACTCTGACCTATGTTTAGCCTATCTTTACTAAGCACTTGTCATACATGAGGTGCAGTGTGAGTGCTGGAGAGAAACACAAAGATGGATAATAGTCAAGTAAACCATCTATTGTATTTCTGTACACTAGTTGCTACAGATACTCAAAAGGAAGGAACCAAATTCTAGAGTGGGAAAAAATAAATAATTTAAGTGTAAGATAAAGGCCTGATCAAAAGGTGAAGGGGGAGGCAAGAAAGAGTCCTGGAATGTCAGGTACATCTCATGTGGCAATGGAGTAGCTAGACCTCACAGCTTAGTGTGAAATTGTTGAGTGGTCCAGGAAAAGATCTCACTGGTTGCCTCCTTCCAGTTTCTATTACCTAGTAAGTCAGACTTGGCCCAAGGCCAGAGTGTCTAAAGTTAGCTTTTCAATTGTCACTATATATTTAATGCATTGGATACCAAACAAAACAAAACAAAACAAAACAAAACAAAACAAAACAAAACAAAACAAAACTGGACCAAACCCTTTCCAAGGCTTACTTAAGCTTTTGAATGTGTAGTTAAAGAAAAAAAATCTCTGATCTTCTGTATATTATTACAGAGATGCTTCTGAAGTAGTAGTGTCTAAAGGAGAATAAAACAGCTTGTTCCAATTTCTTAAAGAATCAAACCAGGGTGTTATGAGAAATATAACACCCTGCAAATTTGTTCCCCCTTAGTATAAAAGTTTATTTTATAGCAAGTAAAGTTTATCACAAAGAAATTTCACCTAATTGTAGATTAGATTACTCCATTGGGGGAAAAATTAAATTTATTTAACGTGGTTAAAGACAAAACTATAATCAACATCTAACAATTATAACTGTTCTAGGTAAAGGAATGAATTAGATCAATGTTTCTCATATCGGGATATAAACTAAGAAGGTGATATTTGTTGTCTTTAAAAAGACATTCTTGGCCCTCCCTGGTGGCGCAGCGGGTTAAAGCACTGCACTGAGAAGCTAAAGCTACTTCCGCATGAGTTCGATTCCCGCCTGCCCCGGAGGAGACCACATGGCGTGGCAGACCTCTCCTGACCCGCCCGCTGCTCCCCTCAGCAGTGTACTTCCTCGATCTGCCTGTTCTGCTCCCCACTCTGTCTCTGGTGAAGTCTCTCACTGCCCCTGAGTCTCTGGCCTGTACCCCAGTTCTGTATGTACAAATAAATAAATCTTTAAAAAAAAAAAAAAAAAGACATTCTTTTGTCACTTTAAATGTTCTAAGTTTCCAAATGAAAACCGCTGAAAGTTAAAACATTCTGGATCATCTGAATGATAATTTTATAAAAGCCTTCTTCAACACCAATTTAGGGATCACATTTATATTAATATAATTACTGACACCTATGCAATCGCCCTAAGTGACACAGTTTAACTTTTTAGGTTGTGTATCTTAAAACTAGATCCTCAGTTTTCTTGGGACAAATTTGAAAAACCATGGACTATAATGTTTATTCATATCCTTTCTAGTTCTGACAGATCACTATGCAATATATCATAACTGTTAAAGAGCCTAAAACAGACGTCAATCTTCCATGCCTCATAATGACATTAATGAGTTTAAAAGAGAAGGAAACCTAATACAAATATCTAACCAACTTTCTCAAATGAACAAGAAACTATTTAAAGTTATTATGGTAACTTACCAGCTTATTATGAGAGAAAAACCAAAACCTACGAAATTATGATTCAACTTAAAAAACAAACTCAAAACCTAAACTCTTTTAATATTAAAAATGGTAAAAGTTGAGTAACGCAATAGCCCACATACTGGAAGAATCAACAGGGAAAAAAATCTCCCTAAACATTACTAATCAAATTATAAAATGAAATAATAATTTAGTAGCTAACTAAAATCACAACTGATGGGGCCATTTCAAAATTAGGCTTGGTACAAAACACATTCTGCATGTATGTATTTGTTTTACATATGTCCCTCATTTTGTCTTTTCTGTTTATTCTGCATTTACAGTTTTTATAATTATGCTTTCAATTGATCATATTTTTTTTTGTTGACGTATAACTTTGCTGAAGAGTGGTGCTGCTTTTAATTTATAGCTAAAGCTAAAAGTTTTTCAAACTTTTAATTAAAACTTGTATTGTGGTATACTCAACTCACCAAAGAGTATTCATTCAAAGAGCATAAAATTTTATAAATCTTAATTTATACTTTTCCCAAAACAATGCTGAGATAATTTTAAATGGTGTAGACCTAGCAGAAAGCATGTTAAGTATCATTCAACCTCATCAATAAGTATCTTATTTTTCCAACTTAGTTGTAAATGTACTGTAGTATGATTGTGCTAACTCACATTTCATTGATCTGTAATATGGATAAATATTTTCCCCTGTGTTTAACAACTCTATTTCCTAGCAAAATCTAATGTATATTCGAAGGTTCCCTCTATATATTAGTTACTAATTTTTGTAGTAATTTCCCTAGCTAACTCTCATCGGACACACTTTTCATTTTTATGTTGTACATTTTCCTTGTCATCCTATTATTTCAAAACTGTGAATGTCATTCTTTCATGTAAGATTAAAAAAAAAGCACCATTTTATATTCTGCAAAAAGTGACATGTTGAAATTAAGTAATTTATTAAAATACTTTTTGTAGAAAGACAAATATATAATCTCACCTATAAGTACTCAACTCACTGAAACTGAGCAAAATGGTGGCTGCCACAGGCTGAGAGATGAAAGAAATGAGGAATATTGGCCAAAAAATAAAAATTTTCAATTATGAGTAAGTTTCAGGGATCTAATGTACAGCAGTGACCACAGTTAACAGTACTGGACTTCACACCTGAAAGCTGCTAATAAGTAAAGCTTTAATATTCTCCTCATAAAAATAAAACAAAATGAAAAGTAAGTGATATAAAAGATTTGCTAACCTTATGGTGAGCATTTTATGGATATATACATCCAATCACACACTATACATCTTAACTTACAGTGTTATATTTTTATTTCATTTCAATAAAATAGGGAAAAAGAACTTTTAGAAACTGAGCTCTGAAAATAATCCATATATAACAATTTTAGAACTATGGCTAATACACATCACAAAACATACATATATGTTAACATGCTATGTAAGCAAGCAGAAGAATACCAAAGTATCTATATAAATAGAAACATGATTTGGCATGATCAAAAAATATTCAATCTTTCCTTAGATTGAAATGTGCTAAAGCTGAAAACAGACCCATTTAATTTTATAAACAAAAGGGTTAGAAAAATCTAAGGAACAAACTGCACCATTATTTCACGAAGAATGCCAAGATTTCAATTTTGTTTTTCAGGAACTAAAATTACAATGCATAAACTGTACTGACTCTGAAATGGATTATGTAAAGGAGACTTTACCCTATGCTTTTATAAGTGTCAATTTAAGCCAAATTAAAAAGTATTTGAAGTCTTGTAACATTACGTAGAAATCACTTTAAATTAGTAAAAGTTTACAGTAAGGGCAGGATACCACATTCAGCACAGTAGTTATTTTTGGAAAGAAGAAATGGGGTTACATATACACCTATGGTAGGCTTCAAATATATCTACATTTCTTTCACAAAGATAAACAAAGTAAATATGGCAAAATATTAACATAGTAAATATGGGCATAGATACATAGTCCTTCTATTATAGTTCTTAAATGCGCTGTTACGGCTCTCTTTTTCCACATGCCTGAAACAGCTTAATGAGGTATAGATTTGTTCATATATATTTACCGAATGAATACAAACACTGGAAAAAGAATGTAATATAAACAGATCTGGCAAGGTATAGAATAAATATTCAGACACTCAATTCACAACCTGTCAGCACAATAGGTTCCCAGGGTTTAAGCATTTGAAAATTACATGTGAAAACTTACCCCTTTCTGTAATCTTTTCCTTAAGAAATCTGAACCTCCAGGTTTTTGTCCCAGATGAGGATACCTTGCTTTTAATTTTGCTTCTTCAGCTTTCTCTGGACTAGTCACTTTATCTTCCATTTCCTGAAATAATCTTAAATAAATTACTTCTCTATTACAAGTCAGTTATTTAAAATAATTTATCTTTTAATACCTGTATCCTGACTTTAGTTAGCGAATGCCAAACGATGCAGCATCTGACTAAGAAATCAAGCACAGAGCTTTTAAAACATCTCTGTCTTGTTTTTCAGATGATCCATGTGATAGCTCTATTATAGCTGTGATGCATGTGTAACACCCCACACACTGGATAAAAATATCCAGATAGCTCAGCTCAGAAGTCTTGCTTGCCATTACTTTCCAGTCATGTATAATACATTTATAGTTAGTCACCTTCTATGGAATTCATCAGCGCTTTGCCTATATTTAGAGAACCATTTTAATACAGTTAAAATGCTGCAGATCTTTTTGATCTCCTACTTATCCCCAATCATGAATGTCTGGAAGCTCCCGAGTCTAACAGAAATGAACAGTATCTTACTTACCAGCGTGATTTTCCAGGAATAAATCAATACAGAAAACCTTGCTACTTATAAAGGGAACATCACCTTCACATATGTGTTGTGTTAGGTGTAATTCCCCACTGCCATATTTAATGACAAAATGTGTTTGTTACAAAGGTCCTTTTCTCTAATGTATTAAAACACATTTTCTGCCTGTCAATATCTTGAACCTATTCACTTTTATCTTGAACCTATTCACTTTTATAATGTATTGATATAGTCTACTTTTGTCCCACAAGTCTTATTTAATAGTGAAGCAGTATCACCTTATGGCAAGTATTGAGGAGGAGTGAATTAAGAAAAATAAAGCTAACCTGGAAGTGGAGTTTGGACAATGGCTTTGTAGCTAATGAACTCATTTCTGCATCAGCTCAGTAACATTATACATCTCTGTGTATTTTAATTCTTCTAGACTATTTACGTATAGTCAAAAAGTGGAAATATTGACTATAAATGCTGTTTTTGTATAGCAAGGAAATAATTTTTCTGAATCTAGGGACTGATGAAACAGCTTCACACAATTTTTACATGCATTGTCTTCAAAACTGAATTCACATGATTCAAATCAATGTTCTTCATTTTACTATTGTTAGTCTGTCCTTCAACTTGATCGTTTCCTCAATGTGTTGTTATATCATCTTATTTTTTGTCTTGGAAAATTTTGAGAATAAAGCTGCTGCTGTCAACTATACTTTTTTGATGGAGTCTCTTATGTGTACTCTACTTTGTGCCTCAATATTCTACTTTCTTCCTATTAGGCTGCAGTTTCATGTTGATTTTCACAGTGGTTACATCATTCACACATTTCATGTACAAGATTCAACTATGTGTGTGCGCAACAAGAGACACTGACATTTTCAATAGTGTCGGTGATTCTAGCAGCCATTCCTTTCGAAAAGGGTATATACCCTAGAAGAGCACAAGTATAAGGTCTGCTTTGCAAATCCATTTCCAAGATGGTCTCAATGCCTCATGGCTTTCCAAATGTAAGCACAGAAACATATTATTTGTCATTCTAGTATTTAAAACATAATTGCCATCTCACCTGATACACAACTTAAGAACCAATCCAGCCATCTGTTCAAACACTGGTCAAAAGTAACTACTTAACCTACTGAGAATTGAAAGGGCAATACACAATATAATCATTTCAGATTTTTAATTGCAAGCAATTTTGCCTTTTTTAAGATGCAATTACACTGAATTCTTATAAATGTGGAGCTATAATGTCAATCTAAGGTGAGTTTAGGAAAGTGAGTTGGTTACACTAAAAAGTTCTCTGTGGGTAGATGCTTATATTTGAAGGGTATTTATAGAGTTGCAGCTCAGGAGACTTGGGAGGTGGGACTTATTGATACTTTTGGGTTCCCCCATAATGTAGTTATTTTTGAAATAGGTTGACTTGTACTTCTACACAAAAGATTTCAACCTGATTATAGCCTTTCAGTCTCAGCACTTTCAAATTAAAAGATGTTTACAGTCATGTGTTTCTACAACCATCCAGCCTTTCATGAGCCTGGGAGAAAAAGAGCTCTGTACGTGTCTCATTGTTTGAGTAATTAGTTCTATCTAAGAGAGATTCCTTAAAATTTTCGGTATAGGGTAGTAATTTTTCCTAGTTTCCAATATCACTGCCGTTTCTCCCATTTTATAAACAAAGGGAAAAGAGATGTTCACAATTTGCCTTCCTATCTGGCTTTCCTTATTTTCTTATATAAAGAATGTATTTACATGTGTTTGCATATAATGTTAAGCATGTTCGGATCAGTTAATATTGTCTACTACATAAAAAAATGTTTGAGGCGAAAAGGTATCTACAGCCAAAAACATCTCAGTTGACAAGGATTTACAAAGGGTCTTCAGAAAACAAACCAGTTCTTAACAATTTAACCAAATACATAAGGCAATGGCAAGTCCCTGCTAGTTGTACTTCTTAGGAGAATTTCAGCTGCATTTAAAAAGCTACTCTTTTTTTTTTAAAGGTTGCAAATACCATTAAACCTCCCACAATACTTTTTATGGATCATACAGAAATATGCTTAACCTTTTGCAGATGCAGACAATTTTAGTACCTTACAGATAAATCAAATGCTTGGTTGGACATTCACTAATGTTCTGTCACAGCTACAGATCTGCTGTGGAGTATAAATAACATGTCAGGTGGTAGACTGTGTTCACTGGCATTCAGTCCATCGTTACCCTTCTCTAAACACTCTACTGAAAAGCCAGAAGGCTAAACTACAGTCCCACCTTGAAATGGCACCCACCGTGGATGAAAAGCCAGGGAAAGAACCTATGTTTCTGGTAATGTCACCAACAATGTGCAGACAGCAATAACTCCTGGGGAAAGGGGCTGTTAAGGGATACTGTAGCAACTAGTTAAGTGGAGGTAGAAATGCTGAGCTCAGGATAGTGCTCATCTTAGCAGATCAACAGCTTTCTGCAATCCTTCACCCCTGGAAACACCACCTTCTCCCTTTTGTTCCTGTATCTTTTCCAACAGTCTGTAACCTAACTCCCTAAATAACATCCCAAATTACTTAAAACACCCGAGTGGCTTCCATTGATCACACAGGACACCGATAAAAACTGGTGAAGTAATTTTTCTTATAGTCATTTCAAAAAATGCAAAAATATAACGGACTATGATGAAGGGCCGTAGGTACTTAGGTGGTGAGTGTGGTAACACATACAAATAGTGTGTGATCCTAACTTCTAAATCATGTACAATGTTGTAAACCAATGCTATCTCAGTAAAACAATTCCCTCCCCCCAAAAAAAATTCTTTAAAAATGCTAAAAAGGACACATTTTGATGTGATCACTGGTTTCTGGATATCCTTCAAAGAAATTCCTAAACAATTATTTCATACGGAATTCCAAAAAAGGTTTGAGATACCAAAGAAAACTGCTGTACATGCAATAAGAAGTCACTTTTCTAAATTTACTGTATTAATATGTGAGATTACATAAGAACAAAAATAATATAGAACAGTATTTTTAGAGCTTAAGTGTTCCATGATCCAAAATAACTTTCATTAGATTCTCTATACCTAACACTAGGACTAACATTAGTTAGGTGCTTACATTTTTGGTAAACTATTCTGTGAGAATACATCAGCTACCCTTCTTTGTATTGATGGGCATAAACTATAAAAACATACATATAAAAAGGGCATTCAAATAATTAAGGATTTTGTAGTCTGTTATGAACTGATATGGTCTGAATGACACTATTTTTCAACTCTCAGCAGGGAAGTTAATACAGAGACATCAGCAATAAAAACCCAAGCACCACTCCAAGCAAATTCTCTTCTATCTGCTGAGCAACACTCTCATTGGTGCACTCACTGATTGATGAATAAATAGAAAAGATTAATGACAGTCAACAAATCCTTTGGGATATTGCTGGAACGTACCACAACTGTTATCAACCTCTATAGAAAAACGCTTTGAATTACATCCTTGCTATTTATCCAGACCCTGGAAGCTAATGGGTTCAGTAAAAATCTACCTATTCCAACTAGTTGTATAAACGATCCTAAGCAACTTTCTAAACAGCTGATAGTTTTTCATATTCTGTAAGATGTGGGTTCAGGAACATAAGTTGGTAGTTATTTAATTCTTGCAGAGGTTATATACAGCAAACTAACAATATAAGCAAACTGCTAAAATACTAGGAAACATTTTAAAACTTTTCTGTGATTTCCTTTTAGACTCCTAAGAATCAAAGATTGTACAGAAATCCAACAGGCATGTTACACTCTTAAAACACCCTTAAATGTTAGCCTCCAAAGGTAGAGCACCAGAGAAAGCCAGAAACAACTGAATTTTTTTTTTAAACCGGGAAGTGAAAATTTATAAAACTCTTTATTGAGGATATATGGAACTTAAATATTTCTTTCCACTTTTCACAAAAGCACAAAAAACTAGATTTTAATTGAGCACCTTACTGCATTTCAAGAATTTTGCAATAAAATCTTTAGAAAACCTGCTAATGAGGTTTTTTAAAAACAACGCAAAAGCAACAATGTATCTGGAAACACATCTTAGTCTTAAGAAGGCCTACATCAAGATTTTTACATAAATGTGGCCTATCTTTTTACGATTCCTACAAATAAAAGAAACAAGTGATTTGGCCCAGGGAAACAGTGAAATGACTTTGCACATTTCCCTTCAGTTTAGGAATAATAGTTAACTACATTAGGAGTGCTTAACATCTAAAGCCAATCCTAAATTCAAATGACTTTATTAACAACACACTTATTGTTATTGACAGGAGCCCTAAAAACAAAGATCCGGAAATAAAATTTTAATGTAGACATTTATAGAGAAAACTCTCAACATATTTTTAATGTTGATACATCAGGTTGTTCCAAATGAAAGCATTCACACTGTAGAAATCTACTTTGTACTGTAGCAACACACTAACAAATAAAACAGCATACTATTGTGTAAAGACAAGCTGATTTCTACATTTAGGGCAAGTTGCAGAGACAAAGTTTGCTATTTTTTTCTGGGTTTGCAAGTCTCAAGCAATAATGAACATTATGATAAATATTTTAAAGTCGATAAAATTAATAGTAATATTAACATGCTAAGACTTAAGACTACGTATTTTTACCCCCAAAATCCACTGACAAAATATCCAAATAGTTTCCATTGGCATAGTCCCAGATAATGTGGTAACTTGGCCTAGTACTAATCCTACTGCGCTCTCCCCTCAGCCACTTCTTACTTAGCTACCCCCTCAGCCCTCACTTCTCTAGTTATTTTACAAGTCATTGGTTTTATGATAACACAAGTAATCAGCTCAGGCAAAGTTTAAATGGTCAATAACAAATGGACTGGTGGTTTAGACAGTAATCAACTTTCCAACCTGACTAGGAGCAGAAATCCTTAAAAATAGAAGCATAAGACCAAATCCCATTCAAGATAACGCTATCTGATCTTTTTCTGAAAAGCGTTGGTAACGCTCCAAAAACATTTCAGGAGACTTGATACCATGGACCTTGACCCAGGAGGTCAAGGCAGCGGAAGGGACCAGCAACCATCTTGATAAAGTGTAAAGATTTATACTTGTAATTCCAGTCATACAGGTTACCGCCCTATTTCCCTACATCAGAATAATCCCAGCCTTACAAAGTACCCCTATGTTCTAAGAAAAACCCTGTCCACTAAGTAGAACGGTTAAAATTCAAAATTTTGATTTTTAGCCACTCCCTTATGTGAATCCCACTAGCTCACATTTTGGAGCACACAGCGCTGAACAGTGACCCAACTCATTTAAGCCTCAGGACACCCCCGTGAAGCTAACAGTATCTTCATTTTACAGATGAGAATGAAGCTTAAAGTGTTCACTAAACGACCAAGGTTTAATGGCTACTAAGGACTGGAATCCAATTCCAGCCCGTGGTCCAGCTCCTCGCTCAGACAGGAGGTAGCCCCAATGGAGCGGACAACATGCAAACAATACAAGTAGTTCGTTGTTCACGAAAAAAAAAAAACAAAAAACGCAAAAAACTTTCAAATCAGTAGAGTGGCGTTCACAGTGTAACTTCATGGTCATGCAAACGGTTGGGTCCTGTGTTACTGGGAATATTCAATTAAGGAAAAACGTGGCTTTGGACGTCGGGAACATTCAAATTCCCAGCACGATGGCGCTAATCGCACAGCGACCGCCGACCGAACCAAGTGCTCCTTCGCCTCCGAGCCGAGGCGGGTAGGCGCAGGCCGGACTCTGTAGCTGCGCCGCG
>NW_004567124.1:16967292-16976622 GCF_000260355.1 Condylura cristata | reverse complement strand
CCGCCTTATGACGACACGGAGTCTCGCGCCGCTCGGTGGACGTCGATTCCCGCCTGCCGGAGCCCGGGCGCCCCTCCCGCTCGCGCCCCTGCCTACCTTCCCCCGCTCCTTCAGCTCCGCAACCCCCAAGCACTTCCTGTTCTCCTTCAAAGGTCGCGGCTGCTCCTTACTTCACATCCCGTTTGCCCAGTGCTTTCTGGGAATTGTAGTTTGTAATTGAAAAACTTACAGGGCTTTTTTTTTTTTTTTTTTCCTTTGCGTTTATTAGTCTCTTCTGTTCCAGGAGCTTTATTATTTCTGCCTGCCTGAACTCCACCTAGATCATTGGGGCGCCCCAAAACGTGGTGCTGCCCTGTTCCACAAGACTGGACCCTATCTCTTAATCCCGTTTTTCTTTCAGTCCCGAATCCGACATCATTGCTTCAGGAAAACTTTTCCTGAGCTCCTATACTAGGACAGATACTTCTTGATTGCTGTCACATTTCTCGAGTTCTGTAACTGGGTGATTGCCAGGAAAAGGGGAGATTCCAGGTTCCCTACCCCATCCGAAGGCAGGTGGAGTTGAGCAGAGAGTAGAAACTGGAGAGGGGTCAGGAGAAGGAAAGAAGCAGGATGGAGAGCAAGGAGACCCGGAGGAGGCAACTGGAGTAGAGACATGAAGAAACTGCTTGCTTCTTGGTCCTGGACTGCTTGGAACAGAGGTGGTAAGAGACCTTTGGGGAGGTTCACAATGGCAGCGTTTATCTTCATTTTGATTTTACTCTTTTTCTTCCAGACTTGTCTGGCTGTTTTTGACCCTTTTCTATGGGTCCTCGTCCAGCCCCCAACTTTAGACTTGTGGCAAACTTTCCGGCCTTGCTTTGGGCCAGTCCTCTTGGGCAGGAATGGTAACTTTGGGTGCTCGCTATAGAAACTGTATTCTTGGTCTTTTCTGTATTGTTCATTGGATGTATTAAAGTTCCTTTTCATTAAAGGTTTTATATATTTTGTCTTAATGCAGAGAGTGGCAGAAGCTATTCAGAGCAGGCAGATTTGGGAGTTCTGGGGTGCCCCTCTCCCTATCCTGTAACAGTTTTTCAGCAATACACACTGTTATCTAATAAGATGATATTTTTGATCATGAATGTCATCTTTCCTGCACAGATAATCTTGTGAACATTTTAAAAAGTTCTGAGAATGGCCCCCTCTCTGCTCTAGCAAAGTCACCTAGAAAAAGCAAGTTCCAGAAAGCAAAGCCATCAACATAGACTTAAAATCTGTGAAACAGTTATACAGATTCAAACTGCATTAAAGTCAGCCTTTTAACCCCGCCCCGGCCCCCCCCCCCAAACTACCAAGATGCTGGAGAAGGAAGATATAAACAATGGTTACCCTGCCTTTTGCATCATAGCTGGGTAGTCGTTAGAAATGAAGAGATTAGGGTCCTCTCTGATAGCACAAAGGGATAAAGTGCAGCACTGCAAAGCTATCCACAGCCGCTTCGGCACAAGTTCCATCCCGAGACAGGGAGGTGACCCACATGGTGCGACAGACCTTTCCTTTGTCGTGGGCTGCTCCCCTCAGTAGTGTACTTTGTCAATCTGCCTATTCTGCTCCCCACTCTGCCTCTGGTGAATCCTCTCACCGCCCGCACCTTTGGCTGTACCCCAGTTCTTGTGCATGTAAGTAAATACATCTTTTATTTATTTGTTAAATGTCTTTTTTTTTCAAAGATTTTTTAATTTATATATACAGAACTGGGGTATAGGCCAGAGGTACAGGGGTGGTAAGAGGATTCATCAGACACAGAGTGGGGAGCAGAACAGGCAGATCAAGGAAGTACACTACCAAGGGGAATAGCCAGCAGGACCAGAAAGGTCTGTGGAGCCATGTGGGTCACCTCTGAGGCCTGGATGGATCTAGCACTGAAGCAGCTGCCGCTAGCTTGCAGTGCTGCACCCTAACCCATTGCCACCAGGGAGGGCCCTAAATAAATCTTTAAAAAGTAAGTAAATACATAAACTAGTAAAAGTAACAGATAATGCACTTAGGGGGTTGGGGTGAGGGAGGGAAACAAATGAAATAATTCAGAAGCCATAATCAATCAGAATATCTTGAGTAGGATCTTAGACTGGAAGAATTGTTATAGGATTGCAATTTGAAAAATAAAGTTATACAGCACTCCTTTTGGAGAAAGGAAAGAGTAGTAGTTATCAGGCAAGTACTTCAAGAAGCCAACTTTTGAAAAGTATATGCCATGAGAGTACCTTAGCTGAGTCAGCTGAGAAACTTCATAAAATCAACTAAATACTTGTTGCCATTCTATAGTCACAAAGTAACATACTGAAAATTTGCCTTTCTTTTATGCAGAATTATAGGAGGAAAATAAAATGCGTTAGTTAGGTTATCTAGAGCACCTAACAGATGTATGTCTATTAGTAAATTGGCATTCTGGTATATATGCTATATCATTATATTTGTGAGTTTATATTGATATCTGATAGACACATATATTGAAAATGAGAATATATGATCTTGGATAAGAGAATCAGTTCCTGACACATAATGATAATACCCTTTTGAGGGCAGTTAATTTCTGGAGGGTACATTTTGGTCAGTGAAGAATTCACAAAAAGCCAATGCTCCATTGTAAGGCCCTGTCTGGGAAGTCATGTCTCTCCCAAAACCTGGCCTTCCCCATTACAATAAAAACAACTTTCTGCATTATCAACTATGAACCTTAATGCTTAAGGCTTTACATTTATTACCAGCACCATGTTTCACAAAACATTCTATTTTGACCTCTGGGATATTTTCTTTTTCTCTTTTCCTATCCCACCATTTCTCTTACTCTCTATTGTTGACTATAAATGGGAGAATTTTAATAAATCTGACAGCTAAAGAGCTTTTTTTTCTCTCTGGGAGATGACTTCTCTACCCTCGAGCTTTAACTGCCACCTACATATTCTAGATTGTGTTGCCCAATAGAACCTTCTGTGATGATGGAAATAGCTTGCACTTGTGCAGTCCAATACAGTAGCCATTAGTCATGATTATTAAACATCTGAAATTCGAGTAAGTGCAACCGAGGACTTTAATTTTAATTTTAATCATTTAGAAAATTTATTTATTTATTCATGCATACAAGAACTGGGATACAAGTCAGAGGTGCTGGGTGGGTGACGGGGGGGGCAGTGAGAGGATTCACAGAAACAAGATGTGGAGCAGAACAGGCAGATTGGCTGAAATGCACTGCTTCTGTGGAAGACAGGAGAGGTCTGCTAGGCCATGTGGGTCAACTCCCTGGCTGGGGATTGAACTCATGCTGCAGTGGCTGCAGATTGCTTCATAGTGCTGCAACTTAACTACTTGCACCACCAGGCACGCCCCGGAACTTAATTTTAAATTTTAATTAACTAAATTAACTAAGTCACTGAGAAACCCTATTGACAGAGATTCCCACTAGGTTTAGGAGAAAGTCCAAAAATTGATGTTTGACCAAAGCTCCCCCTGGTGATTCTGATGCACACATGCACATGAATTTTTGGGTTTGGAATTTGGTAGGCCTAAACAAGCTTTAAAGAGAGCATGGGTCTTTTTGAGGGCTAGGTTCTCTAACTCAAGAGTTTATTAGGGTGAGTTAAGATAATATCCCACCATAGTCTATGGCTTAAACAGCTGAGAAAGTCCATTTGCATCACTAAGGTGTATCTAGTATCAAGAAGAGAATGCATTTTTCATGAAAGGAAGAGAAAGAAAGAGACTGGAAGATCCATTAAAGGAAACTGAGATACAGCACACCAAAGCTCTGAGGACAATTGGTGACTTTATTATTATTATTACTTTTTAGAAGATTTACTTTATTAATGCATACAAGAGCTGGGGTAGATGACGGAGGCGTGGGAGGTGAGAGGATTCACCAGAGACAGAGCAAGAAGCAGAATAGGCAGATCCTCTGAAACACACTACTGAGGTAAGCAGGGGATGAATCTGGAGAGGTCTGCACCATGTGGGTCAGTTCCCTGACTGGGGATTGAACTTTGTGCTGCAGTAGCTGTCCCTAGCTTCATAGTGTTGGGACCTAACCCCTTGTGCCACCAGGGAGGCATAATGACTTTTTTTTTAATTAAAAAAAACATTTGTGTATTTTAATGTTTTTCATGTTTTATAGCCAATGATCAGTATTGAGTTTTATCAAATGTATAGTCTGTGTATATATGTCAAGTACTTATTCTAAAAATGTAATGATAGAATTTAAGAAGAGAATGCAGATTAATGACAGTTTTAAAAGATTTATTCATAGATATAGTCTGTGTATATATGTCAAATACTTATTCTAAAAATGTAATGATAGAATTTAAGAAGAGAATGCAGATTAATGACAGTTTTAAAAGATTTATTCATAGATATAGTCTGTGTATATATGTCAAATACTTATTCTAAAAATGTAATGATAGAATTTAAGAAGAGAATGCAGATTAATGACAGTTTTAAAAGATTTATTCATAGATACAGGAACTGGGGTGCAGGCCAGAAAGCAGTGGGTGAGTAGGGAGCAGAACTGGAAGATCTATTGAAGTACACTGCTGAGGGCAGCAGCAGGTGAGACAGGAGAGGTCCTTTGTGCCATGTGGGGATTGAACTCATGCTGCAGTGCATGGTGACAGCTTGATAGTGCTGTCTTTAACCCTTGTGCCACCACGGAGGCCCCCTAATGTCAGACATGTTGACTCTTTTTCTCAATTACACAAACCCAGAAAAAGTAGAGGATTCTTGAAGTCAGTTCTATCACATACCATCAGAGCTAGGGCTGCTAGTCAAACCTTTTGGGTTCCAGTCCCATGTTGATTCCACAGACCCTGAAAAGTAAGCACAAATATTCATACATTTGTGCCAGTGGAAAAAACTTTTTTAGTTTTATGGACTATAAGTAGCCTTTTCTAATTCAGGTTGTATTTTATTTTTTTAAAGGATAAGTTTATTAGGAAGAAGAGCAATAGATAGGTACCTGCATGGTCACAAACAGGCAGGAGAGCTGCCTTCAGGTTGGATTTTAAAACAAACCTGCAAGAAGCTTCGTATTGGTCACCTAATAGATTGTAGCCCCTCACCACCCAACCCAGATTCTCTCAAATCTGTCCCTGAGCTGAGCTCCAAAATAAAGACGTGCTCTTTTCCAAATTCCAGAATGCTTACCTGGCTCTGTCACAGGACAGGGAGAGGGGCACCTCTGAACCCCCCAAACCTGCCCGCTCTAAATAGATTCATCTGCCACATGAAGACAAAACATCTAAGATCTTTAATGGAAAGGAACTTGGATACAATTAGTGCGCAATACAGAAGAGACAATATAGTTTCTAAATCAAGCACTCAAAGTTACCCATCCTCTCATGAGTGAAAGTCCACCCAAAAGTGATTGGCCCAAAGCAAGTCCTGAAAGCCTGCCATGGGTCTAAAGCACCTTATGGTGGGGACCCAAAGAAAAGGGTCAGTAATGGCCAGACAATCTGGGAGGAAAAGAGCAAAATTAAAATCAAGACGAACACTGCCATTGTTAAACCTACCCACAGGTCTCTCTCTCACATCTGTTTCAACCAGTCCAGGGCCAAGGAGTATGAGCCACTTCTTCACATTTCTCTCTGCTCCATGTGCCTCCCTCAGGTCTCCTTCTAGCTCTCCATCCCTCCTACTCAATCTCCTCTCTAGGTTCTTCTCTGCTCAGCTCCACCCTCCTTTGGGTGGGGCAGAGAACCTGGAACCTCCCCTTTTCCTGGGGACCACACTGTTACAGTTCTAAATACCCAAGTCTCTTGCTGTTTTGAGTTGTATATATTTTTCTAGTGAGCTAACAGTTTGGCCTCAAGATTCTCAATATTTGTGGTTTTTTGTTGTCTGATCTGCTGTTACCTACTGTCCCTGCACAAACATCTAAAACCATTCTTCTTGGGGCTTCCCTGGTGGCACAAGGGTGTTAAATCTCAGCACTATGAAATAATCAGCAGCCACTAAACTAACCCACATGGCATAGCAGACCTCTTTTGTCTTGTCTGCTGCTCCCCTCAGCAGTGTATTTCAGTAGATTTGCCTGTTCTGTTCTCCACTCTGTTTCTGGTGAACCCTCTCACCTCTTGACTGTACCACAGCTCTTGTACGCATGAATAAATAAATCTTAAAACAAAATACATTCTTCTTTCCAAGGGAGTGAGAAAGAAGGCTTTTATGCACAGTTTCCCTTGCTCAGTGGATTCTCCCATTACCAAATGTCTTCCATTGTGACCCTGAATGTTATAAACTGGTTCAAGGTTCATAATATCTTCCCCTTCCTCCTGGCAGCTGTATAGTTAGAATGGAAATTGATGGCTAGCAGAAATTCACTCAGTCATAGAAATGTCTCCTCTAAAAATAAAAGCCAAATACACATTTCTTAGTTTTTTATATATATTTACAATATAAATAATAATTTGTTTTCAAAGTACATATCCTTTTAACAATTTGCAAAAATTATCTAATATGGGACAGCAGTTTAATGTAAAGCCTCTGTAATAGTGACTAAGGAAAAATAGAACTGTTCTGGGAGGTGGTATTCTAGGAGGAATATGAATGAATGGGCATGATGATCAGAGTTTGCAAAGGGAATGTGAGGCAGCTTAGTCAGCGCTGCACTGTCATTATAGCATGTTAGAAGATGACTCTGAGAGCAGCCTGGGTGGGGCACTGTTGAAACTAAACTTCAATGATATAAAAAGTACACATGCTTGCATAGTGCGTTAATCTTAAAGAAGCTCAACATTTCATTCTCATTTTCAATAACTTAAATGAATAGTACTTAAAACACATCACACAAAATCAAAGACTTGTGCGTATATTTCAGATTTCAACATTAATGTCAAAAATACATAGTATGATTTTACAGAGGATTTGTGCTACATTAGAACACTATAGACAAACATCACTTGAGTATTAAGTAAAACATTAAATATTAAATAACTGAGAAATAAAATGTGTAAACACTAGTCTAACTTGGGGAGGGTGTTGCTATTGCAATAATATGTCCAATGAAGTGGTTTCAACAATACAAAAAGGATTAGGACATGAATATTTCCAGTCTACTTGAAATTTGTGGATCTCATTCCAGGAATCCTTTAATGAAAACTGGTCCAGGATAACAGGAGAGGATCCACTCTCCTGGGTGTTAATTCTGTTTCTATAGCAATTTTTACTTTCAGATTTAAATTGCCACTCCTTATCAACATCTTGGTGAAAACTGAGGGTTTGTTGGCGATTCAGTGTAAGATTTGAGTTCGTATGCAGCACCGCTATCAACTTCCATTGACTTTCTGGAGAACAGGAGCCGTACATCTCTATGGAGGTAGATCTTTCCAGATTTAGAACTCTGGAACCTAAATGAACAAACAAACAGAAAGATTAATCATTTTAGGGAATGATTCCTTAAGACACAAACAATTAAATTTTGTAAAGCAGAATAAATCATTTTGCCACAATATAAATTAACACTAAGTTTTTTTTTTTGAAAGATTTATTTATTTATTCGTACAGAACTGGGGTACAGGCCAGAGATGCGGAGAGTGAGCAGAATGGGGAGATCGACGCAGTACACTGCTGAGGGGAGCAGTGGGCAGGTCAGGAGAGGTCTGTCGCGCTATGTGGATCTCCTCCAGGGCAGGCTGGGATCGAACTCATGCGGAAGTGGCTTAAACTTCTTTGTGCTGTGCTTTAACCTGCTGCGCCACCAGGGAGGGCCAACACTAAGTTTTTAACAAGATGTTTAAGATCTGACATTGCCAAAGTGGGTGTTCCTACTTTAGTGCTTCTCCCTTACTATTCCCTAAACAGTGGAGCCTCCCTTTTTCATTCCCGACACCATCATACATGGTCCTTCCTCATGTATAGTGTTCAGTACAGATTAGTCGATTAATATATTTGGGTTTTCCAGCTCTACCATCTTCTAGGCACTGACTAGAAGACTGACTTCACACCACTTACCCTCCCACAATTTTGACAGGTTTTATTAAAAGGTACTCCACACTTGAAAAATCCACTCAGAAAATGACTACATTTTGAAGACAATCCCAGGATGGGAAAGGACGCTATCATCAGTAGTGGCTAGCTAAATAAAGCCAAATTATAATTAACTCAATAGAAACATCAGCAGTGAGGTGAAAATGGTTATCAGAAAGTTTCTATCCCCTGCTATTATCTATGGTGTAAATATAGAAGGCTGGAATCTAGAATCATAGAAATACATTTAAAATTTAAAAAGTCAAATCAAACATGGGCCCTCCCTAGAAGCGCAACAGGTTAGGATCCACCACTGCAAGCTGGCTGCAGCCACTTCAGGGTGAGTTCGATCCCTGGCCCCAGAGGTGACCCAGATGGTGTGGCAGACCTCTCCTGACCTGCCTGCTGCTCCCCAGTGTACTCTGTTGATCTGCCTGTTCTGCTTCCCCTCTGTCTCGGGTGAAGCCTCTCACTGCCCCTGCACCTGTGGTTTGTACCCAAGTTCTGTATAAATAAATAAATCTTCAAGAAAAAAAGTAGAGTCAAACATACCCCATAGTGCTAATTTCTCTGTTTCCACCCCTCAAACAGCAGAAATTCACTCTGGGGCTTTGGAGTTTATTGCTAAATTAGCTAAAATTTGGTAGTCATGTATATATCACTATGAGTTTCCTGGGTGGGACAGGAGGTTAAAGTGCAACACATAGAATTTGTGCTATCCACAGCCATTGCAGGGCAAGTTTGATTCCTGGCAAGGGAACTTGCCCATATGGTACAGCAGACTTCTCCTGTCTCTCAATGCTCCCCTCAGCAGTGTATCTTGGTCAGTCTGCTTCTTCTGTTCCCTACTCTGTCTCTGGTGAATCTTCTCACACCACCGCACATCTGGCCTGTACTCCAGTTCTTATATGCATAAATAAATCTTTAAAAAAAGGGGGGGGGGAAACACTGATTGACTCATTCACTTTTTTTTCTCAAGTCTTCATCTTCTCAATCTGAAGAAGAACAGGGAGAGCTGGGGGAAGTATACCATAGTTCCCAAAAAGGTGTCTTTACAGCATATGGAGTATCTAATCACTATATGGGGATCATACAAGTTGACCTAGTTGGTTTTTAATTTGGCTAAGATTACATATAGATGGAATACTGTCAAATGATAGTTTAGAAAGTTGAATCTTTTTCTAAGTTGCTCATTCTTATAGTCAGTTATTTCTACTATTTTTCTTTTTAAAAAATTTCCAGGACCTCCTTTGTGGCACAAGGGGTTAAGTCTCAGCACTATGAAGCAATCAGCAGCCACTGCAGCACAGAGTTCAATTCCCCCCCCCCCCC
>NW_004567124.1:16949623-16966666 GCF_000260355.1 Condylura cristata | reverse complement strand
ATAGTGCCATTACCTAAAGCAAAGCATATCCACCCTTTTCCATGTATGGTGCTTAAGTGTACAGTTCATGCCTTATTTATTCCAGATCACCACCCCAAGGCAGATCTAATGAAGGTGATGGTCACCATCCATAACAGAGCAAGAAGACTCTCTCCCAGGCTGTGAATGAAAGAGGCCTCCTCCTGATGAACAGGACTCTTTTAAATTAGATGTTAGACTAAAATGGATTACTATCACTGAAGTGATGAAGGACTTATTAGGGTGGGAAGAAGAGTAGAGTTACAAGCAAAAGGCCAACAAGAGCTCTCTTTTAGCCAACCGACTTGCTAATTCTGAGAACTACAACAGGAATTCAAGGCTGAAAATCTTACCCTAGGATGTGGCAACTTGGAGCTCAAGGACAAACAGTTTCCCTCACAATCTAGAGCTGTGAGCTGGGTAGTAAAAGTAAGAAAATAAATAGTTCTGATAGAACTACATTAAGGGCCTCCCTGGTGGCACAGCACTGAGAAGCTAAAGCTACTTCCGCATGAGTTCGATTCCCGCTTGCCCCAGAGGTGACCACATGGTGTGGCAGACCTCTCCTGACCCGCCCGCTGCTCCCCTCAGCAGTGTACTTCGTCGATCTGCCTGTTCTGCTCCCCACTCTGTCTCTGGTGAAGCCTCTCGTGGCCCCTGAGCCTCTGGCCTGTATCCCAGTTCTATATGAACAAATAAATAAATCGTTTTTAAAAAAATACATATATATACGCTCTAAAGCTCTATGAGAATAGCAGTTTTGTTACTGCTCCTTTTCTAGTGCCTAGAAACATGGCAGACACAAATATTTGTTGAATGATTAATGTGAATGATTAACTCAAATTAATGAAGGTTAAGAAGTTACCTAATATAGCACTCAATAGCTACACATGATTACTGAGCATTTGAAATATGACTAGATCAAATTGAGTTGTGCTGTTAAGCAAGTACTTGATTTCAAGGATTTAGTACAAAGAATGTAAAATACCTAATTGATAAGTTCCATACTGATTTGATGGTGCAATTTAAAAATCTGAATAGAGTGCCCTCCCTGGTGGCATAGTGGGTTAAAGCACTGCACTAAGAAGCTAAAGCCACTTCCACATGAGTTCGATCCCCGCCTGCCCCGGAGGTGACCACATGGCGTGGCAGACCTCTCCTGACCCGCCCGCTGCTCCCCTCAGCAGTGTACTTCGTCTGTCTGCCTGTTCTGTTCCCCACTCTGTCTCTGGTGAAGCCTCTCGCCACCCCTGAGCCTCTGGCCTGTACCCCAGTTCTGTATGCACAAATAAATAAATCTTTAAAAAAAAAATCTGAATAGACTGAGTTAATATTCCATATTAAACTAGCCTACATATTACTTTTTAAAATGTGGCTACTATGAAATACAGAATTGCATATGTAATTCATATTATAATTTTATTGGACAGCACTGATTTAGAAAATATGTCTCAATACCTCAGATATATCAGCTTTTTTTGTTATATTTTAAATTATATAATTAAAAATGACATTTCCCTTAATAAAAAAAGTAATAATGGCTGCAGAAAGACATGTTACTGAGTTTTCTGCTTTTGGCATATCATCAAGAGTTTTTAAGCAAAGCTATGTAAAGGGGCACGGGGCACTGGTCAAGTTAGAGTGAGTTTTAAAAAACAAATTGAAAATTACTAGAAAAATATTAGAGTTGTCCTAACGAAACGTATTTTTATATTCATTTGAAACATTACCTCAGATGTATGAGGTAGCGTAATAACCGTTCTTCTGTATGTCGGGTGTTCTCTTTATTAACCCTTCTCTTCATTTCTTGTTTGACAGGTACAGAAAAAGTTCTCTGCCGTAGGAATGTCTGATGATTGGCTGGCATCTCTCGCAAGTCATATATCACAACAAACATCTTCACCACAGTCTTATTAGGATTAAATAAGGTCTGAAGAAACAATACAGAATTTATTTGTTAAAAAGTTACTAGTTGATTGGAATCA
The DNA here is from genome assembly GCF_000260355.1 of Condylura cristata. NCBI lineage: Eukaryota > Metazoa > Chordata > Mammalia > Eulipotyphla > Talpidae > Condylura > Condylura cristata. The sequence goes on along the minus strand of NW_004567124.1, from coordinate 16,964,663 downwards.
AAATGATTTTGCCAGTAATAAAATAAGATTTTAATAAAAGGCAATCCCAGTGGAGGTAATTCAGTTGGAGAACTAAAGCTACAAAATTTCTGAAGTTGACATTCAGTATTTTTTAGGTTTTTTTTTTTTGTTTCATAATTACCCTTATGACAAATCAAAATCTTGAGCCAAAATTTTACACAAGACTTTTACTCCTTATTCAGATTTTAAGACATAGTGCCATTACCTAAAGCAAAGCATATCCACCCAGAGGGTTACATTCTGGTTCAATTATATCAAACACTGACTTAATTAAAATGTATTAATAAGGGCCAAGTTCTCAAAATGGTGTAAGTTTTCCTCATACTTTAATAGTATCTTTAAAATGGTGGGTAAATAGTATTTAAAAAATAGACCCAAAAAGCTGGATAAAACAAGATTTGTTGGTATGTTAGGTATATACATTTATTATAAAATTAAAAATATGTTCTGAAAAAAATATGTTCTGAAATTTTTCCAGGTTTAGAAAATAAGGTTCATTTGTTAGTGACAAAGTAGGCTAAATAATATTTCACATTCTGACATTTCAAAAACTGTAATGACACTAGACATTTTTTACCATTTAGATCATTAGAGACCAAAGTATGTGCCCTGAAGATTGACTTGAACTGGTACTTTGCAATGAATAATCAAAGGAATAATCTTTCTAAGAGTGATAATTTTAAACAAAATCCCCAGCTGCTGATCTGATTTTAACCAAATTACCAACACATCAATAGGTAACTTGGTGCCCATGCTTTCAGAAGCTCATCCGTGGCACTGGACATCACTCACTGAATCAAAATGAGAAATATATCAATATTATGATCCAATTTTTGAAATCTAGTGAGTCTTAAGATTAAGACGAGTGCATTCAACAACCGTAACAACTAGCAAGTTAGGAGTTCAAACCATGTTTTATACATAATTAAACTATATAAGGAGTAAAAAACATACCCAAAATTCAAATTTAAAGTTAACTGTTTTAAATGGAAGTCCACAAACAAGTGGTGAATGTATTGCCTCTAAGTTTAGGCCTCATAGTATGGTAATTTAGAATTAGCTTTACAGTGACACATACTCTCATGAGCTACAGTGAGTGGCAAGACAACATGATTATCACTCTTTTAGCTGAAGAAATTAATTCAACATAGTAATCTTACATTAATATGCAGGACTGCTTCATTAGTAAAATATATGTATGTATATACTGCCATATATATACACACACATATCTATTGCATGGTAGTACATTTCACTCCTATGTGATATGAAATTAACTGTACAGTGTACACAACTTGCAGTATTGGAGCAGTGGTGATGAGACAAAGTGATCTGGTAAAAACACAGCACACTGAGGCTGAAAGTCATAAAAGGGCTTGTTGAATGACAAGATCCTGAGAGCAAAGAACTCAGACATTTTTGTCTTAATTTCAGCTTTATTGAGATATGTGACTTTTGGTCTTCTAAGATTATACTGGATTTGATTTAGTGATGAATGCAATCACCTACTGGCATTAATATCACATTAATCTTCTCACAACCCTAGGCCCAGGATGATGAAGGACTGCTTTGGGCTCAATGAATTCTCGATCAAAAGGAAAGATGCTTTCTCTACCCTACCATATGTCAGATTGTGTGTCTGCTTTGTATAACCATCTCATTAGATCATTTTGGAAATAATTACTCTAAAGACAATATCACTTTGTTTCCCATATTTTCCTGCCAAAGTAATACTAATATTTGGGGTTTTCTCTGAAAGAGATCAATTTCAATCTGGTTTATTATATTAAGTATAAGGAACTGGTAATGGTTGGCTCTAATTATATTGATAATAGCTCTATTTAAGTTAGATGAACTTTCATAAACTAGTTTTCTAAACATTCACCTTGATTAGTTTATTAATGCTTTCCTTTTATGGAGGTCCCCAAATGGTCATTCCTGGGGCAGAGCAGGGAAACTCCAAACAAAGCTGCAGCCCCACTGTTACTTACCAAAGTTGTTGCAGCAGCAGTAGCAGGAGAAAGGGCTAAGTTCTATATGTATGTGAGAGAATGATTATTGCAATTGTAGGCTATAAAACACATACCACTTGTATTGTTCCTGAAGGAGGTACTCGATAACCCCTTTTACCAAGGGACTCTAAAGTGATCACACCCTTGAAATAAAAGAAGACAAAATGAGTACAAAGTGACACATATGTACAGAACAGACTAAATTAAGAACAAATCATATAATCAAAAAGATTTCAGAATATTGTTTATATAGAAAAACATTTGTTAAATTAATAGAGATATTTTATAGTATAAAATATTGAGGGTTCTACCCTATCCTGAAGCTATTATAGTAAATTTACACATCAATAATGGTACATTGCTTGAAATTTCTATTAAAAGATACAGAAAGAAGGTTACTAAGCCAAAAAGGAAATAAAAGGAGTTATAAGATCCTTGTGTCATGATGGAGGCAGGAAAACAATTTATTGGTCTTTGAATATATAGAATTCAGAAATGTGGGAGAATCTAAATCTTGGTAAAAAATGAAGTAAATTCTTCACGTGGGAAATAAGTTATACATAGGTTTTTCTTAGTAGGGACAGGCTGGCATCATCATCATTATTTGTGAAATTGTTACTAACTGCAGGATTTCTGGTTTCTCCCTGGACCTAAGAAGCTAAATGTGTGTTTTAAAAAGATTTCCAAGGTGTTATCATGTACAAGTTTGAGAAGCACTGCTGCAATATAAGTGTAAAGTGGTTTTCTGAGGATGTTTAAATCACTGCGGAAGTCCAAACACTAGGAAATAAACATTAGTTGTCTGAAACATTTCTAAATAATCAGGATGATCACATCATCAGTGGTGACTATGACACTTAATTCTTAGCTTTATGAAATGAATGTTAATTCATTTGTTTTAATTGAACTAGTAGTTTTCTTTTACATATTTAAGGTAGTTAAGGTAGAAGAACTGTATGTTCTTCATTTCAAATCCTATTACATTACATTGTGAAGGCTAAAACATATCAATATTATGTAAAAGTGACTATAAAACAGTACTAATTTCAACGGACACTATCTCTGTTAGGTTTTAAAGACACAATAAGATTAGGGGATAAGAAAGAATGACAAAAGAGGAAGAACCATAATTTGATATGTGAATACTTCAACTCCACGTGAACAGTACTTACCATCAGACTGTTAAACATTGGGATACTTTCATGAAACTGGGAAATTGAGAAACCATGTGTGGTTCTTGACAAATGTGATTCATCACACAGTCATTTAAGGCATAAACATAGCAAATCAACAAAAACTGTGTCCCAAACTACAACAACAATGATGTTTTCATAATTTCCCTTATAATCTGCTCTATATGAAAAATGTGAGGTTATATAATACAATGCACTCTTGTTCTTAGTTCCGGAAAGAAAAAGCAAAAATACAGCTAGTAATATCTATCTTTAAAATCAAATTTAAAGGCATTACAGCACTGTTCTTCCTTGTCACCTCCCCTAATTACATATAGGAAAACTTAGGAGGCAAAAATTAGTATCAAGCTTATATTTATATCCTTTAATACATACAATTCTAATAATTTTCAAAGCATGACAACTAACTAAATATATTTATAAAGAAAGAATATAGACATTTAAAAAAAATTAAAGGTTAAGGCAACTTTACAACAATAATTTTTAAGTAATTTAAGACCAATAGTGGTAGTGGCAAATTAGGAATTTTAAAGAGATTGGAAAATTATTTAGAATTTCATTTAAATTATTATTGAATACATTATTATTATTATTTTAATTTTTTGACATGTTAATATTTCTACTTGAAAAAATTTAACCACACTTAACACAAATTAAAAAATCACATTTTCTTCCTGCATTTTAGGATGGTATAGAAAGAAAGGCTAAGATAAATAAACCGAGGTAAAATCTTATATAAAAAGATCAGTACAAATTATTGTGGAATAGATAATACATTTTAAAATTAAGTGAAACTGAAAAAGAAGCATATCTTAGTTTGGTTAATCAGAAATAGAGGAAAATGATATATGACCTTGCTAATGTAGTGGTTAGCTAATGATAATGCAAATCATACCATGAATTTGCCACTAATATATCTGACCAGTTCTACCATGCAATAATATCTAAACAGTGAAATTATGTCATTTTATAGAATACTTGGGGAATATTTTTACCACTGATTAGCAACTGGGGAGAGATATTATATGGTTTCCAGTTCATCTTTAAGGAAATATTTAATGAAAAGACCTGTACAACATAATCAAGAACTTTCTAAATATTTCCTTTTATAAGTCATTTCTATAATTTGTTATAAAAGCTCTCAAGGTTATTACTAGGATGACAAGTAGGAATTTGATGTTTCAATCTGCATGTCTTTGATAATTATTATCTCACTAAAACATCAGTCTAAAAAAGGCTAACTTATCAATATATAACTAAAATTCACTTATAAACACATTTATTTCATTAATGAACAGCAGGAAAGATCTGTGGTTTAAGATTTTGACTTGATCATCTACAAAGAAAATTCTTAATGAGTACAATAACTTAAATACTGCATAAGGCAAAATTTAATGAAGATTATTACCGGAGAAAAGCTAAATCAGAGATACATGAAAACTAGATTAACTCTAGTCTTTAACCTGATTTAAAATCTCTCCATATCTTTCAAAACCTGTGGTCAGTTGCATATACTTTCTGGAGAGGATAACAACATCCTTTACTTCTTTTTTTTTTCTTAAAGATTTATTTATTCATACAGAACTGGGGTACAGGCCAGAGATGCAGAGGGTGAGAGAATTCATCAGGGATAGAGTGGGGAGCAGAACAGGCAGATCAACGAAGTACACTGCTGAGGGGAGCAGCGGGTGGGTCAGGAGAGGTCTGCCATGCCAGGTGGAGCTCCTCTGGGGCAGGAGGGGATCGAACTTGTGCAGAAGTGGCTTAGGCTTCTTTTGCAGTGCATTAACGCGCTGCGCCACCAGGGAGGGCCCAATCCTTTTTTTTTTAAAGCAGAGTGCAAATTACCTCTTTCTCATGAATTTCACTTAGATATTTAGGCTGATTTTCAGCCAATTCACTCTTTCACCTAATTTCTAAAACATCCTCATGGTCATCAGGGATTCTAACTGGCAGATAACAGTATTTTTAGACTGTAACTTTCCATTCTCTGTTAACTATGTGCCAACAGGATATGTGAAATTGATGAGACTTTGTGTCCTGGTAAAGCAAAAAGGCAACCTTTATAGCCAGGTTCTAATATTGTTACCATTATAGTATGACATACACTTTTCTGACACTGCAGTTATCTCAATTATACTTTATATTTTATTAACTATCCAAAATTAGCAGTTATTTTATGAAGTTGTACTGGAAGACTGGATCTTTCTATGATAAAAAAAAAAAAGTAACAGGTGGCATATATGGTAACTGAACAGTTGTGAAAGAGTAAGCCTTTGCTTTTGATAATTACCAATGTTGTGTATCTCCATGATTATGACCATCAGTATAAATAACTACTGGGAAAAGAAAACTTTCAGTAATGACCAGAAATCACTATGACTTTTCCATTAAAGTACAAAATGCTGATTGATTAGGTTCTTGATTAAAATTTCTCCCTTAGACAACTATGGATGATTCAGTGGTGGGAGGGTTAAGGTGACTGACTATACCTGAGCGGGGGTAATCCTGCACCCTGACAAAAGATTAAGGATATAAAACAATGATACATCAATAAAAGAAAATCAACTAAGTAAATAAAATTTCATCCTTAGAATAAAGCAAAATGTTCTTCCTTGAGAAACTGGACCAATAAAAAGTAGGTTATATTTAGATCTCCCAAAAATGGACTCTTCCCGGCCCTCCCTGGTGGCACGGCGGGTTAAAGCACAGCACTGAGAAGCTAAAGCCACTTCTGCATGAGTTCGATTCCCACCTGCCTCCTGCCCCGGAGGTGACCACATGGTGTGGCAGACCTCTCCTGACCCGCCTGCTGCCCCCTCAGCAGTGTACTTCATCGATCTGCCTGTTCTGCTCCCCACTCTGTCTCTGGTGAAGCCTCTCGTCGCCCCTGAGCCTCTGGCCTGTACCCCAGTTCTGTATGCACAAATAAATCTTTTTTAAAAAAAAAAATGGACTCTTCCCTTCCTCTGTTATTTCTCAACTATACAGAATTTCCATTTTTTCCCCACAGCTTCTATTAACAATAAAAATACACCATTATTAATTAAAGTCCTTGAAAACCTAGAAGGTAGGGGAGAGGAATACTAGGAACCACTTGGCCAAGCAGTGATCAAGGAAATTCAGTAGCAAGATCTGAGCTGCATATTTCTACGCTTCTAGCAATTTACTTCTTGATGCAAGACCTAACAGACACAGGTCTGTCTCTGCATTTGATAACAACTCTCAACTTCTTACAGACTTGCACTGTGAGGCTCTTCACCCTCTTTGTCTTTTGGAAAGGGCTGATGTTAATCTTACACCAGTACTCAGAATCATTTACACAGTTGGTAATTTATTTATCCTCAATTCACTGCAGTAAAAATAGAAAAGGTGAGATATCACAGGATCTTAGGGTTTCAGACTGTGCTGTAATTCCTCTCACCAATACTATTTTCCTCTAAAACATTACAGAGTCAGAGATACACAGTATTCTAAAGAACTTTAGAATTAGAAAAAATGATTCAAGTAAAAAACAGGAGAAGGTAATAAAGAGCTTCACGGAAGCCTTAGCTCACCAAAATTTACCTAAACTCCACTGAGATGAGGAACCCACATGAAGACAGCTTTTGTAGGACTAAAGTGCAGGGTGGACACCTGAGTACTATGGGAGCTCAGCAAGATACACAATGTCACTAATCAAATTTTTATCATTTTTTCTAAATCAGATAGAAACTGGTAAATTTTTGGCATTCTCCTCAGGTGCAAAAGAGGATATCTATTAGAGCTAACTTTGTTTTTAAGGTATGGTATTTTAGTATCTCTTCAGCCCCCTTAGGAAATGATTTTCAAGCATTGTACCAAAGTGATACTAAATATTTTTAAATTGAAAGATACTTGTCATTAATTATGTTGATTTTAGCAGGAAAAGGACAATTTGAAAGATACTTGCCATATAAGGAGAGGGAGCATTATCATCTGAAACACTGTAGAATGACACTTCAACTGGAAGAGTCAAATGTGTGGGGCAGAAAACACCACTTGCCCCTACCTCGGCAGTAAAACCATCAACAATGCCAAGAGGATCAAAACGATAGTTCAAGACAGATTCCTGGAAGACAAAATAATTTTTAAGACAAGAATTTTAAAGTTACCACATTTTTTTTTCTTTTTGAAGAAATACATCATTGCAGTTATGACACCAGAAAGGCATGGCAATCATCGGCATGCTCTCATCTTGAAAGTTCGTCTAAGCTGAAGTCATCCCCTTCCCTGCAATCCATCACCTTACAAAGGTTGGTCTCCTCGCACTATTCCAACCCAACCTAAACTAGCCTTGAACTAATTTAGTTAGACTTAATTGTCTAATATTTTGTTCTTATTTCTGTAATTAGAAATATACTCGACTGGAACAGGTATAATTTTAGAAATTTTCTTATCCTTTACAGAGCCTATTTATAGTGAGCCACAGAGAAGCACCTGAAACTTAAAAGTTAAAACTTAAAAGTTTTGGGACCCTCCATGGTAGTGCAACACCATGAAGCTAGCCATAGCCACTTCAGCACAAGTCTGATCCTTGGCCACAGAGGTAACCTACATGGCGCAGGAGACCTCTCCGCTGCTCCCCATCAGCAGTGTACTTTGTCAATCTGCCTGTTCTTTTCCCACTCTGTCTCTGATGAATCTTTTCACCCCCTGCACCTCTGACCTGTACTCCAGTTCTATATGTATAAATAAATAAATATTTTAAAAAGTAAAAATAAAACTTATAAATTTTTTCTTAAAGATTTATTTATTCATACAGAACTGGGGTACAGGCCAGAGATGCGGAGGGTGAGAGGATTCACCAGAGACAGAGTGGGGAGCAGAACAGGCAGATCAATGAAGTACACTGCTGAGGGGAGCAGGGGGCGGGTCAGGAGAGGTCTGCCTCGCCATGTGGATCTCCTCCAGGGCAGGCGGGGATCGAACTCATGCGTAAGTGGCTTAAGCTTCTCAGTGCTATGCTTTAACCTGCTGTGCCACCAGGGAGGGCCTAAAACTTATAAATTTTTAACAGGTCATGTACATAAATTTCATCATAAGAGACAACTACTTCTAACTTTAACTGAGAAATAATTACTTCCTAAAAAAAGGCTATCATAGGTGACATATATTTTATAGTTTGGTTGAATTTTCGAAAACGTATGTTATAAGACAACTTAAAAGTCCAGAAAGACAAGCATAGAGAAGATTCTTATCCAAGTCTCCAAAGCTCACTCCCCAAGATAAAAATTTTTTAAATTTTAAATTTAAGTCTAGTAGCTGAAGATTTTGCTAGACATCCTATAATGCAGAAGACAAATACCATATTGGAATTATCTGCCTCAAGTAGTGATAGTGTTGAGGTTAAGAAGTCTTAGATTATGCAAAACTGTTTTTAGATACACCAAGATTCATAAAAGTAAGTAATATGTGGACATCAACAAAATTAATATGTTTGCTCTTCAAAAGATACAGATGTGAACATTTAAATCCAGGTCTCAGAGAAAATATTCAGAAAACATAAGTGTTTATATGGGAAAGCAAAGGTAAATGATAGGCCTCAACAGTATTAGTCATTAGAGAAATTTAAAAACACAGTATAATAGCCTATACACCTGCTAGAATGGATGATATTAAAAAGACTGATCACTGTAAACATTGGCAAAGATATAAAAGAACTAGAACTCTCATACACTGGTGGGAATTTAAAATGGTATAATTACTTTGGAAAACAGGCAGTTTCTTAAAACGTTAAACACTGACCTACTATATTACCCAGACATTCTATTTCCTGGAGGTTACCCTTGAAAATGAATGCTTATGTCCACACAAAAGCTCAATGAGTATTCATAGCAGCTGTATTTCTAACAGCCCAATATTAGAAATGACCTAAAGGTCTAGGATGAGGTGAGTGAAAAAGCAAAGAGTGGTATTCAAATAACAGTAATAAGAAGAAATAAACACATGATACACAGGATAGTATGATGATGATGACTAAAGGAAGCCCTGACCCCAACAGTAGACACTGTGACTCTATATAAATTTCTAGGAAAAGTAAGCTAATTCATAGTGTAAGAAAGCAAAGGAAACCTGTTATATGGCAAAAGTATTTAACCTTTATTGAATGTTTATTGAAATGAACTGATAGAAGATCATGGGGCAGATGAGTTACATGGATTAAGACCAAGGCTTTTGGAACAGAACTCTAAAAGATAAGCAAGGAAAAGCTAATAACTAGTCAAAGAAATCTGAGCAACAGCTTTCTATTCAATATGATTGTGTTTCTAGTCTCTACTTAGTCTCACAAATAATGTCAAGATATCATAATTTCTCTTGATAACATAGCAGGGTCACACTCTGCATGTCAGGGCCCTCCGTGGTGGCCTAGGGGTTAAGACTCAGCACTATCTGCTCTATGCCCAGGGAGCTAACGTACATATGGTTCAGCAGACCTCCACTGCTCCCCCTATTAGCATATTTTGGTAAATCCGCCTGTTCTGCTTTCCACTCTGTCTTGGGTGAATCCTCTCACCCACCCCCCACCCACAACTCTGGCCTACACCCCAGTTCTTCTATGCAAAGAAAAAATGAAACGAAAAAGACTCTGACATGACATGCTTAATGAAACAAAATCATGTGTCAGTTTAGTAATTAAAATCTATCTACTTTCTCTCTCTTTATTGCCACAGAGTCAAATTCACTAATTTACTGGAGAGTATACCAAAAACATTAAAAGAGGATTTACGGGTTAGATAGTCTTAGACTTTCTATTTTTTCCTTTAACTCTCAAGATTTTTGCATATTTGCATGAAGGGATAGGGAAAAGAAAAGGAAGGAGTAGAACTGCTAAGGAAAAGAAAAGGAAGAAGGATTTTCAAGGCTCTGGAAAAATAAAATTCATTTATTTATTTGCCTCCCACAAGTAAGGTTATAAACACAAAAAGGTACCCTAAAGTTTCTAGATTAAGAAACTTCAACTCTGAAAATAGTTTCAAAAACATTACCTCAAAATTTCCTAGGAGACTAAGACTTGTAATAGGTGGAGCACTGGAACTCAGAAATGGTTTTTCATGAATATCCGGGTCATCTTCAACATTTAAACATGGTCGAGAACTAGTTAAAAAATACACAAATGGACACATTAAGCACAATATTTCCTAATATAATTTTGTAAAATTAAATTAGAAAAATTTGATTAATTCCTGTATCAATCCTCATTTTTGGTTAAAAATGAGAAAACAAAGGCAAAATTATGTGGCTAAAAACTGTAAGTGTAGTGTTATTTACCAAGAGAACAAATTGCCACGAATCTCTTGCAAAGGGGTATAAACAGTAAAAGAGGAGCAAAATGACTTTAAGAAATATGTAAACTTGCTTATATGGTAAAGCCAATGCATTTATTATGATGGCCAACATGTACCAGTTACTCAGTCTTAAATTTTTTTCCTCCACTGTACCTTAATTTCTTTGTGCATAAAATCACATCAAAAGTGAGAACCAACTTGAAATAAGATTATTGTTAAAATGCTTATTTTTTTTGCTGTGAAATACAAGACTTGTATACAATTCTGTTTCTTATACACAAATACACAAATACCTTCTAGATGATAAACTTTTCAGATGCAGTAACGAAGAATCCAGATCAAAGCAACCTGATGGTGTCTTTCTCTGAGGAACCTAAGGTCAAAATAATCAGGTGATATTTAAGACTTTTTTCATTAATTGATAGGATTCAAACAAAAGCTAAGTATATCTTAAAATAATACAACAACTCTGGGCCCTCCCTGGTGGCACAACAGGTTAGGACGAAGCACTGCAAGCTAGCTGCAGCTGCTTCAGTGCAAGTTCAATCTCTGTCCCTGGAGGTGATACACATGGCATGGCAGACCTCTCCTGACCAGTCCACTGCTCTCCACCACAGCGTACTTTGTTGGTCTGCCTGTTCTGCTCCCCAGTCTGATTCTGGTGAACCTCTCACTGCCCCTGTACCTCTGGCCTGTACCCCAGCTCTGTATGCATAAACAAATAAATCTTAAAAAAAAAAAGTCTCCAATAATAGCTTATTTAAAATATGCTCTTATAGCATATTTGTTCATATGCTCTAATTTTATTAGCAAGGATAGGGAAAATAGATATTGATTAATAATACTCTTACTCGGTTTAGATTTTTTTTTAAAAGAAGCAGAACAGATTTTTGTAAAACCAGTGTTTACTTTAAAAAGACAAAAATTATCATCTACCAATAGCAAAACATGTTTTTATGTCTGCTTACTAGAGGTTCAATGGAAACATTAAAGAAGCGATTGCATCTAACTACTGTGTGCTTATGAAGGGTCAGGAGCAACACCAGTCATCCTCAGAACATTAAGGAAGACACGGTCATATGCGTCCTCACGGATGAGAAAAGTGATACTAGGAGAGGTGTGTTACTCAGTTTTACATGGCAAAAGTGAAATCAGTACTGAGTCCAGAATAATGTTCTTTACCATTGCACTCAGATATATAAGTCTATTTGTACATGTACAGTGGGGAAATTCACAACTCAAAATAAGATGATTAGTGCATGGGTTCCAAGTTAAAGACAGCCATGAATTTGACTCCCATTCAAGCTAGCTAGTCTTGTCAACCAGTTTCAGTATGAAGGTACAGTTTATTGGTAGCAAATGCCACTATTTTCATTTAATAAAATTTTAAAAAACACAGACAAAAGAATGTCAGAGAAATTTTACAATCCTAAATATATCTATAATTTTCTACCCCCTTTCATATTAACAAGTATTAAATATATAATAAAATGTTTTGCAATTGGAAAATTATTTTTAATATTAAAAAAATTTTCAATTAAAATTTGGGTGGAATGACTCACAAATAGTTTAGATGCTTGCAAGTTCTAAACATGAAATAAGAGAAAAAAACACTTACAGGACTTGAAAGAAGAGGCAATCCAGTTTGAGGATGAAAGGCTCTCGTTGAGGTTCCATCCAAGGAGTGAAAATTATGTTTCCGCCAGACATTTGAATGTTTCAGTGGTACAGTCCTCTGCTAGGAAAAATAATTCAATTTTAGGTGATATTTAAACTTTTTTTAGACTTATTCCTAACATGTTTTGAGGTATTATATCCTTGGTTGTGAAGTTAGTGATCTATGTATCTATATAAACATGTACATAATCAAAATTTAATGGGGAAATGTCTAAGCATTTGTACTGAAGGTGCTAAGTAAACCCACATACTCCAAAGAAACTATATTCAAATATAACTGCCTTACAAACAATGGTCATATTTATAAATACTCAGAGCCTCGCATCTAATAAGGTATTTAATTCTTTTAATTTGATCTCTTAGACTTAACAGACAGTTAAAAGTTTGTTGCCATATTAGCAGTTTATAAATAGAAAATTTTCCTGTTTTTTAAACTATTTGGTCTCTATTTCTAATTACCTACTATTTCTCTTAAGTGGGTAGATTCTTTGCAAGGATGTTAATACTAGATTTCTATAGCAGGTTTATTATGTCAGACTGTATATTCTATAGATAATGGGCACTGAGGTTCTTTATAACTAGATGTTCTGTAAACAAAAATTTTAACCAGAATACACTTTGAGAATTGTGTTTGATGTAATTAGATATTACCTACCAATGCCTCTGTGTTTTTCAGCTGTTCACTTGTAGACATACAGTCTTTCATATTTTTTCTCTGAGGGCACGTTTGAGATTTTTCAGCAGCTGGCTCTTCCTTCTTATCTTGTTCAATTTTTAATTTTTCTGGCTTTTTGCATTTGAGAACTTCATTATTTTTATTAAAATGATTTTGTATGTGATTAAGCTCAGTATTTTGCTCACATGCTTTAGGCCTTTTTGAGTCTTTATTTGAGCACTTGTTTTCAGGTTTGTCCAAATGTCCAGACATTTCCAACATAGTTACTTTTATTTTGGAATCATTTTCTTTTGAATTATCAGGTCGGTGATTATTAAAAGATTCTGGATTAAAGTTTTCATTTTTTATTATTTTTTCCTTGTACTTATATATACAAATCTGTTTGTCAATACTGCTGCAATTTGAACACTGCTTATCAACTTCATTGCTTATCTCTTGCTCTTTAAATTGACACTCAGAAAGTGTATTTGCCAGTCTGACTGTCAAATTTAAGTTACTTTCTGTACGGTGAGACGTATTTGAGGAAGTCAATAAACTATTGTCTTTGTTCTTTGTCTCTTGAAATGCACTTTGCATAATTTCACTAGGATTTTCCTGATATAAATTTCTTTTCACTTGAGGTTTCAAAGAGGACTTTTCAGTACTGCTGCACTTAAAGGAATTATATGATCTATCAGGTGTTGAGTTTTTCCTTTCTCTGCTGTCTTCTAACAAGGAAAATTTTGTATTGGAAATGGAAACAGGGCCATCATGCTTGTTTTTCTTCAGCACATTTTGGTCGTCATATGAACTCCTGAACACTTTAGGAGAAACAGAACTGGAATCATGCGTGAATGACTGCCTGGGCACATGGGATGCTGTTGGGTCAATGTGCTGTAAGTGTTGAGCAATCCTTGCAATTACATCTTGCCGCTCCTGAAGTAAAGATCCTATCAAAGGGTTAGTCTCACCAATAGACTGACGAGAGTAAAAACCATTAGCAACACAGGTTTCATCTTGAGAAGTTTCTGTTTTTACTCTAATTTTCCCCTCACCTGTGTCTTCTGAGGAGGTAAACTCTGAACTACCAAAAGAGATGGGAAAAGTTTCTTTACATTTTCTCATGTGTTCATTTTCTCGAAAGAGTTTTGAATTAAGTGAACCAGACTCCTGTGTATTAAATGGGCGTCCAGAAACATGAGAAGTGCTTGGATCACAATGAATCAAATGCTGAGCAATTCTTGCAATAACTTCTTGTCGATCCTGAATTAAAGAACCTATTAAAGGATTACTCTCACCAACTGACTGCCAGGAACTCTGGCGGCTGGAGACACTGGAATCAATCATTGAAAATGATTTTAAAGTTCTCACTGATGTCTCATGTGACTTTTTATCTCCTAAACCACTCATACCCAGAATATTGGCTTGAGATGTTCCATAGTCAGATTTATTGCCAGTGCCTGGATAAAGTCTGACATTTTTGACAGTTGTGGTATATTCCGAAGTTGTGCCATTTCTCATGTGTAGTACACTTTCAGGTGCCACGGTCCATGTTGGTTTGCTACACAAGCGCTGTGAACTGTTTGTACTACATTGCTCTGTTTCATTAGCATTGCGGTACTGATGGGTTTTAAGTTCATGTTCTTGAATTCTTTTCTCATAAAGGCCAATGTTAGTGTGAATACTACAGGTCAAAACTGGATAATTAGATTGTCTGGGCAGGGACTGAACACTGACTTTCAAGGCCACATTGTGAGAAACATTGGGAACAGGAAACACATGCTCAATTGGAGTCTGTGAAAAATTCCACTGTAGGTCTACATCAGCAGCACTGATTCTGGAATCACACAAAGAATACCGAATCAACAGATTATAAAATTTATATCATTATTGTATATTTAAAATGCAATCAGTCATATACTTATCTCTGTTAACTTCTTCTAAAGCTTATGTTCAATCACTTACCATACATGTCATTCTGATAAAACCAATAAAAGCAGTACAATAGGCCCTCCCTGGTGGCGCAGCAGGTTAAAGCACAGCACTGAGAAGCTAAAGCCACTTCCGCATGAGTTCAATTCCTGTCTGCCTGGGAGGTGACCACATGGTGTGGCTGACCTCTCCTGACCCGCCCGCTGCTCCCCTCAGCAGTGTACTTCATTGATCTGCCTGTTC
>NW_004567124.1:16935871-16949313 GCF_000260355.1 Condylura cristata | reverse complement strand
TTTAAAATTATTTATCAAACCAGAAAGAAAGGAGTTTGTGTTTACTAAGTTAATGGATTCAGCTAATTCTTTGTTTTTCTTTTAAAGATTTTTTTTTTATTTATGCACAGAAGAACTGGAGTGTAGGCCAGAAGTGGTGGGAGGAGGTGAGAGGATTCACCAGAGACAGTGTGGGGAGAGGAGAACTGATGAATTGACTGAAATACACTGCTGAGGGGAACTCAGAGGGAGACAGGAGAGGGATTCAGCTAATTCTGTTGGGCAAGCTGATTAAGATATACTCTGACTCAAGGTCACCAACCTAACGAAAAAACTAGATAGTTTTTCAGCAGTCTATATATTTAGAGTTTTAAAAAATTCAGTAAGTCGACCACCTGAGAGTTCAGCAGCCCAGAAAGTTCTACTTTTTATAATGGCAGAAATTTTAAAAGTTATCTGAAAGCTATTCAATACCAAATTTTTCTCAAGAGGCAAAATTCATACTGATTCACACCCAATTTTTCTAACTTGTCTAACTTCAATTTTACCCACTAATAATTAGAAATAAAGGAAATAAACTATTTAATAGATAAATATCATTTAGTAGCTAGTGAATGTATTTGGACATTTTTTTTGTCCTAAACATACCTGTAAAGAATATTTCGTGGAATAGCACCATGAGAAACACTCAGCCAAGCACTTAATTGAGAAAAAAACACAAATGAGCGAACAGCCAGTAGAAGAGTCTTCTCTTCAATAAATCGATCACCACTCCTGAAGGAAGTAAAAAAACCATAATCTAAATGTGAACAAGTACAGTGACTGAATTTCAGAAATGTATAAGTTAAAATAAATATATTGGGCAGGATGCATGATTTAAAGAATATTTATCAGTGTCACTTGAAATCATATTAAATACTAAAAATCTAAATTTTACTATATAAAAAGATTCTAAAACATAACATATTAAACATTTATAGATAGCAGCAGAAAATTTGATTTACCAACAACTTCAAACTCAAACAACTTACTGTCGAGGGACTGGCTCCAATATCCATCTTTCTAATAATAATGCATCTTGTTTAATTGCAGGATCATTTAGATCAATTCCTTCTGTGGAAGGCCCGTCATCACTGTAGCAGCAGTCTGGTAGTAGCATCACTTCCACCATGATTGGAAGGTTATTCTTCCACAACAATGCAACCTCAGACCTGGTCCGTCTGGCTTGGCGACACTTAGAGAAAATGAATATAAGCAAAATGTCTCAATTTCTTATTTAAATTTTGATGTCATAATTTTAAGATAGACATCTGTATAAGTAAGTCTATTATAGAGCTGTGCTCTAGCTTGTTTATGTAGGTTTCCTCACTGACCAATGAATTAATACTAGTAAATTCTAGAATATGAGGGTTAGTATTGAAGAGAATTTATGATGCAAATTTATCTGAGGGGAGGGTGGCATCCTTGTTCTATCCTGCAGAAAAATAACTGCCATACACAGTATCTGGCAGATCTTGAAGGTGGACCAGCCTTGACAGTTTGCTAATTATTACAGAGTAAAGATCTGTTCTATGACTAAAATATTAAAACTTCCTTTTCATTAAGTAGTCCAAACAGGTAAGATTTTAATTTTGCGCTGCATTTAAGAAGTAATTAACTGGGAGAAAAATCATTATAGCAAATCATGTTCTACCTACGAAAATAAGTATTTTAATAGTATTCAAAAACATTAATATGATAGCAAAATGTGTCTTCTCCTATAAAAAAAAAAGGAGTATAGAAAGGAAATTGGTTTATGTGGGGGAAAATAAACAGGAACACCAGTTTCCTAAATAAATAAGAAAATAAAGTCAGTGAAGCCAGCCAGAGCTGATTCTGAAAATAGAGAAAGCTAAATCACAACAATGATGTTTAAATCTTGAGCACCAGAATGCAGGTATGAAATTGGCTGTCTGCATGCCTGCTGATCAGCAAAGTTACCTCCTATACCTTCAAAAGCCTTACTTAGAGCCAAAGTGACTAACTATAACCATGGTTGAGGATTAGGACTTTTGCTTTAAGGCTGTGACCAATTTTATATTTAAATGTTAAAATTATAATTGCATATAACAAAGGTAAATATAAACTAGTTCACATAAATGATAAATAAAAAGCATTCAACACACAATTCTTACCTGGGCCAGCTTGTCACTACATTCATGTTTGGTAGTTACTGGGTAACAAGACTGTGCTGGAGGGCAATGGAAACTTTCTGTGCGACCTTTGACAGAACATTCTGGTGTTCGTCCTTCTGTTATTAACAAGGCCAAAGAGACCAAGAACTCCTCTGCATCATATTCAAAATATTCATCTAGAGTATCTAGTATTTTAAAAAGAAAAGGACCCATGAGTTAAAGTACTCCTGACAAGAACTCATCTTTTATGTCTACAAAAACTAATGTCATATTCCACATTCAAGTATATTCACAACAGGGTGAAAAGAGCAAATATAATATAATATATAAAACTCTTGATTTACAAGGTACACAGAAATCAAGAAGTGACAGATTGCTCTAAATTCAGTTAAGACACATGTGGTTAAAATTATGTATAAAACTGTTTTTATGTAAACTTAAGTAAAAGTATCTAAGACTTAGGAATACATTTGTAATCCTATAAAAAGTTATATTATTGGGTATCAGGTACAATAATGTTCATATAAAAAACTTCACCAACAAGCAAAAGGTTTAAATATTTCTTGCTAAGATGTTCTATTACATTACTAAATATTAGGGAAAAAATTAGCTCAAATGCATCTTTCTCCCTTTCTTTTCTTCCTTCCATAGATCTGTGATCTCTAATTCTATGATGTGAGCATTTACAGCCACAAGGTCCTTCTCTGTCTTTGTTATACAGTAGTAATTCCAGAGGGAGAAATTCTAATATTTCCCAGCAGGTGATATAGGCTCCTGTTGCAATACTAAGTGTTAGATATTTGGTTACTATATAATCTAACCTGTAAGTGTTTTCACCTAGTTTTAACTTTTAAATTTCTCACAAGTGCTCTAATTTTTAAAGAGTTAATTTTCAAAATTGTAAATGTGCTACAGAGGTTGAAGAAGTGGACATGTGCACACACACACACACATTCAACTTGCTCAATCTTAAAAAGTTTCTTTTCTATTTGCTACTAACACATATTTTAAGTGCCTACTATGCTGTATTAGTTAATAGGGCACAGCTGTACTGCACATAGCTCCCAATATCAAAGGATTTGTGATTCAGAGATGATTTTAAAAAGTATAACAATACACAACATACAATAAATTCCCAGTAATTTCAGATAACAATGGTAAAATTTTAGAAGGCTAGATGTTGAAGTGAGCCATGCGTGAGAAAGTGCAATTTGAATGGAGAACTTAGAAAAAGTATGGAAAGGGGAGGACTGGTATCATGTTTTGAGTAACCTCAAAAGGAAAGAATGGCTATTTCTAGCCCTAGGAATATTTATCAGAACTAGCTGAGAGCCAACTTCACTGAACTGGTATTTTTAATATCACTCAGAAAAATTTCCCTAAAATGACCTTTTGTAACTTATAAAATAGCTAATGCTTGGGTACACTGCCAGTTCTAAGTACTAAACACTTAAATCATTTAATCCTCAGACCAGATCTAGAAGGGAGGGACTAATACCACCATTTTACAGATAAGTAAAGCTAGACAGGTTAAGAACTTGCCAAAAACCACCCTGCTAGGAAGCAGCAAAGTTGGAATTTGAATCTAAACTGTTTGGCTTCAGAATCTGGGATCTTAACCACCCCAAAAATGTTTTCTTTCTTTATGGCTATAAATTTTGCTTAACATACTTTAATGCATGTTTGTGAAAAAAAAAATATATATATATATTTTAACAAACTCTGGAATATTATTGTATAGAACTGTACAAAGAACAGGACCCCAATAACTTGGTGCCAACTTGGGGGGGGGGAGGTCTCAATTTTCCATTCTATTGCCACTTACAACTAAGTTCTAACAGAAAAGTCTTAAGTATTTCTGTTAGTGAAAACAACAAAAAGTCAGATAAGGAAAGGAGGGAGGAAATATGAAGGGTGTATGTGAAAGAGTGTTTTTATTGTATTTTGGGCTCTAGGACTCCATGACTTGCAAAACAATAATATATTCTAAAGATCTGAAATGGAATGGCTTATTCACACAGTTGAAATCATCAAGTTTAAAGTGATAAACATTAAACTGCTACAACAAAAAGCACATTTGAATTTAATGTGACAAGAACCAGAATCTGAGGCCCTCCCCAGTGGCACAAGGGTTAAGTCTCAGCACTGTGATGCTACGGGCAGCCACTGCAGCACAAGTTCGATCCCTGGCCAGGGAGGTGACCCACCTGGCGTGGCAGACCTCTCCTGACCCATCCACTGTTCCAGCACTCTGCCTATTTGGTCATTCTGTTTCTGGTGAATCCTCTCACCACCCTGCACCTCTGGCTTACATCCCAGCTGTTGTATGACTAAATCAATAAAATCTTAAAATTAAAAAAATATAGAATAAAAAATTATAATCAACCTAAATGTTAAACAATAATATATTGTGATGTAGTTCTATCTAAAATAATGGTTAAGATCTGTGATGCAATTCTATCTAAAATAATTATTAATATCTGTTATCTACAATGCAAGTATAAATATAATGTTTAGAAAAAACATGATAATGAGTCTGTGGGATCACATGAGCATACATGTATAGGTACATAGTGCATGCATACAAGTAGCAAAATATAATCAGTCCTATAAAGTAAATGCAAAACACATAAATGATAAGGCCTATTAACTGTAAAAGAACATAAAAACATCACCCACTATCATCTATTTTAGTTAATTAGAATTATTTTGTAAAATTCTTCCCAAGTATTTCATAGTTGATTATTTCAATACAAGGGAATTTGTGATGACACATGCACATACAGCTCTAATGTTGAAAATTGAAACTTTCAATTTGAAACTTGTCTTTTTAAAAATAAATTTCAAAAAATATGTAAAAAGGAGAATCTCATATATGAGGAAATGACATGGATATATACGAAAATAGCATGCATCAGAACCTATACCTCTACATCTTAGCCAGTGTTAGAAGCCAACCAATTTTTAAAAAACAAACAAAATATGTGTACTAGTTAAGAACTTATTGTAGGTCCAGAATTGGGATATAGCTTCGAGAATTGTTGGCATTTGGATTAAAATTTAATTACCCAGAGGAACATGTAGGAAACTCATCACAGAGACATGTCAATAATATGGACCTCATAAAGAATGGTAGCCTGCAAAAGCAGCTATCAAGCATGAGGCGACAGAAATCACAAGAAAAATAAAATGTTTTATGGAGGGCCTGGGTCAACGATCTGACACTGCTGAAGTTTAATAATGTATAAACTAAAGGCCCCCTGGATTTGATAATAAAGAAGTCACTGGTGACTTCAACAATAGCTCTTAGCAGATGGGGATGAAGGAAGTTTGGACAGATGTGACATATATTGTCAATTGTTGTAATGCGTATAGGTGAAAATACAAAAGCCTACTTTCTAAGTTCTCTTGTAACACAATGGCCATTCATGTATTACAAGTGCTGGGTAAGTATTAAATATACATCATCACTCATACAAAATGGTCTCCATTTCCCAAAAACAAAAACAAAAGCAGTTCTCTTATACATCTGAGATAGTGGCATGAAAGTCATTTAGGAACCTGAAATCCAGTCACCAAATCTTACAAATTTGTCATTTTAATTTTTTCCTAGAGTTTTAACTCTTCCTTTTAAAACTCAAGACAGTTACTGAGTTAGGTTTTATAACTACAACAATCTCTTGTGATCTAAGACTTCAGTTTCTTTTTCATTCATCTTGTACTTTAATGCAAATTAATCTTTCTGAAATACCATTCTCCTCAGCTCAGCTGTGTTCAGCTGTTTCTCTAGTTCTCTGAATACCTACTGAACCCAATGTAAACTTTTAACACCAGACACTGAGGCCAGGGCCACTACAGAGAGCCAGCTACTACAGCTGTGCCAGATTCTGGTATGAATGTTCCTGGAGTTAGACTGGGGAACTTGCTTAATTTAAGACACCTTTCCTTCTTCATCTCAGTCAGCTCCCTACACAGTAACTCTGCTCTAGTCTAGGTGCTCTCTATACCACACTATACTCATTTTTCATCTTATGTCACTGCATATTCCTTTTTATTTGTTAAACACGAATCCCTCCTCTCCTTTCTGCCATTTTGAACCTTTGAAAGAGTTTTCCTGGCTTTTTGGTCCACAAAAAAGATCTTTCTTACTGAAGTCCACACAATGATCTTTCACTTTATAGTTTCCCATAAACAGTTATAAACTATCTAGGCTAGGAATGGTAACTTCAGGGTGCTAACACACAGTCTCAAAGTCATGAATTTCACTTCAATGTGGCTGAGTTCCATTTGTTCCATGGATATACTGCATGCTAACCTCAGTCAACGTTCTCACAAACTTGGGGTACTGATCACAAATGTGACCATGAATAAGGAAAGGATAAATCAGTCTAAGTTAGTCATTACTCAGCAGCTCCATAGTTATATAAGCCCATCCATTTCTTTATAATAATATTCTTAATATTTTGTGAATCGATATCTCTTAATTTGGTTAAATTCTCCATACATTAAAATTTTAAGTCAGAATCATGAGGAATCCCCAAAATCATCTAGTCTAATGTACCTTATCCAGATTATGGAAATAAGGCACAAAGGCATCAGCTTTGCTGTAGTATACTACCAACTAGAATCCAGGTTTCTTCATTCCTAAAGTAATCTGACATATGTCATGAGAAATTAAGCAAAGAGTAATAGGTAAAATTAATTTTAGTGACAAGTACAAAAAAAATAGTGGCTAAAAAGCCTTAGTACTCTACTGTAAAAAAGATAAGTGATCTATAAACAAACATGAGGACTGACTTTCCAAAGCAACTTCTCAGACCTGGGTGTGTTTTAAAACCAACCAACATTTATGCTGTATATCTAATATTATATAATTACTATCAAAGTTCAAAATTATGATTAAAGCATTACAATATTTGAAGATGCCATCTGAAAAACTGCCATATATGTTTAATAATCTAGCTCCTTGAAAATTGGACATAAATTTCAATTGCCATTTTAAAATGGCAAACACCCAACTAACCAAAGATGATCACTATTGTTGTGAATTGTGAAGTATTTCCTCACTTTAGTTCTCAAGATGCAGCACAGAGTAACTAGTTAAAAACATGAACTCTGAGCTCAGTTAACCAGTTCAGGTACTCACTAGCTGTTTGGTCCATATGGATTACATAATTTCTCTTGGCTTCTGTTTTTATTTATTTATTTATTTATTTATTTATTTATTTATTTATTTATTTATTTATTTATTTATTTATTTATTTATTTAGGTCCACTACGGACAAATATAGTAGCAGTTTTCAAAAGGTTATTATATGTAAAATTAATGGACAAATATAGTATCAGTTTTCAAAAAGATTATTATTTGTAAATTTTTTGGAATATTCTGGAATACAATGAGTACCATAGAAATTTTTGTTAAATTTACAAATTAATGTGGTGATGTAGTTCTTTTTCCAATTTTATAAATTAGGAAAATAAATTTTCAAAATCATTTGTCTAAGAATACAGACAGTACCAGTAAATGGAGAACCATCACTAAGACATTGCTTTCCATTAATAACAGTTTTAACCATTCCCAATTACAGAAGCTCCTACTTATTTTTCATTTTACATAAAAGTAACTCAGAAGCTAGCCTCTCACAGGGAATATACTCTAGAAAGCTCCTCACACAGATACACAGTAGGTGTAGATTTCTGGTACTAAAAGAACTTGGGCAGTTATTCCTTTCTTTTCTTACATCTCTCTTTTTAAAAATTATTTCAAATTTAGATATTATGGAACAGGATCTAGATCATGAGGTTCCAGAAAGAACAAGATGACATACCACTTTGAAACACTAATCCATAAACCTTAGCAAAGTGTACAATTATATCTGTAAAATGGTAAAATTATTTTGTATAACTGTACAATGTTTTGTTTTTGTGTATTCAAAATACACTTACAGTTCGTTAAAACCAAGCTTGGCCTCTCATTATCAGAGAAAAATAAGCAGCGTCTTATTAATGGACAGTAAGCATGATTATACTTAGAAGTCTTCAGGGTTTAGGGAAAAAAAGAGGTTATTAATGGAATAATGGAGAAATACAACTTCTGTAACATTATCTATGACTGGACTAGTATTACAAAAGTAAAAAATTGTTAAGTGGCTCAGGAGAATGTAGTTCTTAAAACTGACATTCTGTAAGTCTACTGACAGTGACCCTTGTTTCTCATATAATGTCTGGTGCTGTATTTCTTAAGACAAAATTCTCTTGGGCTAGCCTATTGAATACCTAAATCAATTCAGTATTTTGAGAATATGCCAGAATAAAAATCCCTGATGAGTAATAAGAGTATATTTTATAATGATGGTTTTCAGCCTTCTGTAAATACAGCAGTCTGGGAAGTATCAATTTGATGGCAGTTGAATTTCTGTTTATAAATGGTCTAGTCTATAGAAAACAGCTGAAAGGCTGATTTCCTTCATTTACACAGAAGAAAAGACTGCTGCTCTCTGATCTGTGGATGTGGAGCCTCCTGCAGCTTTGACACTCATAGTCACAATGTTATAATAATAGCTGACAATTCTTAAGCTATTACTATGTGCCAGACACTGTGATGAATATTTTATCTTTGCGATAACACTTAACAGTAAAGTTAAGATACTTACCCCAAACCCACAAATTTTAACTATCATATTATTTTATCTCCCAAAACAGAACCAATTAATTATAAATGGAATGGTCACTCATATAGTTATTGCTGTTGGGTCACCAAATCTAGAACTCCATAAATGTTAAGACATGAACATTCTATCTTTCACTAAAAAAAAATCGGCCAATTAAACTGCTTTGTATTATCAAGTATGAGAAACAATCAGATTTCAAAGATTTAAAACATGAAAATGTATGTTTAAATCACAAAATATGCTAATGCTAAAATTAATAGCTTTATCAACTTTTGACTAAAATGCAATATATCTTAAGATATAAAATACAATATATCTTAAGATGTGTTGCATATATACAATGGAATACTACTCAGCTATACAAAAAAGATGAAATCCTGTCATTTGTAATATGTATATAGATCTAGAAGGTATTATACTTAGTGAAATAAGTCAAAGCTAAAAATACTGTGTATTTCACAAATGTGTGATATACAGAGACTCAAATAAATGAATGGACTAAATAAAACTGAAACAAGCTTCTAGACTGTAAGACCAAAGTAGTGGTCACCAGAGAATGGGGACAAGAAGGTGGGTAAATCAGGTAAAAGAGGTCATCTGTATAGTGAAGGATAGAAATGAACTTTCAGTGGTGGATTTATTATTTACAGATAATGATTTATAGTGAAACTGATACAACATTAAAATGCAATGTTACTTTCATGAATAATTGCAAAATTAAACAAAACATATCTAAGAGTCTCAAAACACAGTAATCTGAGTGTTTTTCAGCCTCTTTTGAAAAGAAATCCAAACTTCTGAGTCAAATCATTTACCCATCAAACTTCAAAGGGAAGAAAAAGACAGCTACAGCTGGAGGTCTTCAGACTTCATGCTTTTTTACTTCTGTCAGAGGTGCACATCAGCAGCTCTTGGTTTGGTGGTGCAGTGTAGTGTACCTGGTTCTGCTGCGCCCCCTATGGGACCACTGCATACCAGGAGGGAGATGGACGACTCTGCTGTAAATTGACGTTCATACTTTGTTGGGCTTGGGTTTTGAAATCCAATCCAGTATTGAAAATGTACCAATCAGGTTTGAAGTATGTGTTGCTTCTGGAAGCAAGGGGACAAGAAAAGGGCCCCTGAAACCTTTAAAACAGCAAATGGATTCAGAGACTCTTGCCTGGGAAGACTATAGATCTCCAGCTTGTTCAACGCTCTCCAGGAATGATCTTCATTTCAGATGTCTGACTCGTTGCTTCGGATCCTCAACTGTGCTCCTGTGTTGTATGACCCAGACGGCCTCTATGAGTTGACCATCATTGCCTGACTTAACTGCCACTGCATGACTTGCATGTTAGGCACTACCTCTAAGAGCTAGATATGTTGCACTGAACACAGGTCTGGCATACAGCAAGTATGTACAAGTACTACAATACACAGTTCTACTGTTCCTTAATAAGCCCGGTGTCTTGGCAGAAATTTTCCATAGTGCTAGAATCATATGGTTTTAAATTCTAGCTGCATATTGAACATACTGGAGGTCTGAAAACATATATACATACACACATAAATCTCAAAACTTAGGGACTCATTTAGACTAGGTTATTATATGCTTTTAAAAACTCCCTAGGTAATTGTAATGTACACTCAGGATTGGAAATCACTGCTCAGGGTGGAAGCTTACGACTAAGCAATGGGAGGAAAATAAGGATATTAGGCAAGGCAGGCCATGCAGAGGAAGTGGCAATAATAGCAAAGTGAGAGTTGTACTTTTAACATATAGATGGATTTGTATTTTCAGTTATAGCTTTGAATTTGCATAAAGTCATGCATCATATGTCATAACAGTAGAAGTGCTTTTTAAATGTGGCCTGACACTCTGGGGATCTGACAATTCTTTCCAAATTTAACATGTGATTTATTATCAAAAAATAAGCACAACCTATTCTATATCATCTGGGTGAGCAATAATAACAAAGAACTGCCTTACAATGTCAGTGCCATATTCATGTTTACAATTATGATTTATAGTTACAGTTTTGCTCCTGTTTTAAGTTAAATGACTTAATTAGTTCTGGGCTGCTAAGGAAAGAGATGGAACTAAACCACAGATTATGTTTTTGTGCTGTGTACAGAATGTCATTGTGGCCTGAAGCACCAACAAGAGTTGACAGTAGGTTAAAGGACAAGTAAATATCAAGCCATAGTATAGGTGGGCTCAACACAAAAGAACCTGGCCCATAATACCACATTTTGGCTAGTAACTGTAACACAACATAATGATTTAAATCTTATTGGTTCTATAGATATATTTGCATTTAGTTTTTAAAATCATTTTGGTTTTATAGTTGTATGAGAGCAAGATAGAAATAATTTATAACAATACAGATTTTATAAGGAAAGGATAAGGAATAAGGAAATTATAATGAGTTCATTTTTTCTATCTACAATAAAAAAATTTACTTATATCAGCTGGTTCAACCCTTTTTTCCCTTTAAACATTTGTAAGGAGTTTTGGGTTCATATCTCCAACCATTATATGTTTTTCGACTTTTACAAAATCTTTAAGATATTTTCCGAAACAGAATGCAAACTGGCTGTATGGAGGTTCCCTCAAGACTACTGAAAATGGAGCCATAATGGAATACTAGTCAGCAATCAAAAAAGATAAATTGCCATGTACAGCAACATAAAAGGAACTAGAAGGGATGATGCTCTGTGAAGTAAGTCAGAAGAAAAAAGAAAAGTAATGAATGGTTTCACTTATAGGAGGGATATAGTGGAACCAAATAAGGGATCAGGGGAAAAAAGTAACAATAAAGAACACAACAAAACAAAAATAGACAGACACCTATAAATCAGAGACATTCTACAGGGGACAGAGTGAGAAGGATTAAAACAAGGACAAAAAGCATACAAGGGACTATTGTGAGGGTGCTCAGGTGAATTGGTGGTGGAAATTCTATGGGGACTACACCAGAGAAAAGAAAGCAAACATTATAAAACAAAAAAGAAATAACAATGACATAAAATACATATAAGTAAATAAATTATTTAAAAAAATGATATTTTCCCACATATACCTATGCTAGCTTAGCTATTAGCTTGAAGTTATCAAAAAGTCTTATTTGGTCTTTCTCAATATGTAAAACAGAGCCAAGCTCCATCATCTTTATCTTAAACATATATTTCAATGTCAAACTGATGTAGAATTTTGTATTTTAGGCCTAATGGGGTCAATGCATTTAAAACTGCATCAATGTCAACACAATACTTTATTTATGTTGCAAGTTCTTGGAGTTACCAGTACTCCCATGAAGTTTACCACAATCATTTTCACAAATTCTCTCTGATGAAAGAAAAAAGAAGTATCAGAGGAAGCCTAGACAATGTTATGGAATCTTCCCAGGAATCCACAGCAAATCTCTAGAACTGACATATCTTAGTTTCATTTCAGAATTAGATCCCTAGTCAACACTGCCTCTGTTGAGCTGAATTAAGATCTCACCATCAGTTTCCTGTTTTCAACAACTGAAACAGTGTTTAGCTATTATAAAGATTCAGAAATGTACTTATCCTAAAATAAATGTCATTATACTTGATTATCACTTGAAACTATTGAAAATATTCCATTTGTTCTTTAAAAGTTAGCCTTTCTATAAACTTTTAAAATCAAAAGTTGTATTTGATTATATTACTGACTGTACTATTTAAACTTTTAAATATTGTTACTGTAATAACAAAAACTGCTAAGATCTATCAAGTGAAAAAAGTTACAGTGCACTGCATCTGCAAATGCATGTAACACTTAAACAACTGTATAACTGTTATTTATTATTTATAGGAAAAAACAATCACACATGAAAATTCTTGCTACAGTTAACTCTGGGGCTGTGGGACAGGGTTTGGGAAATCATTTATTTTCTGTGCTTAGAGTGACCCATGTAAGCAAATAAAAGTACAGGTAAGTATGAATTCCAAAGATAGAACATACTTACACTCATCATTCATTTTGTTAGAAAAATGACATCATTCATTTTGTTAGAAAAATGACTGAGCAAACTTATGTTCTGTTTGTATACCACCTCAATTTAGGTGTTTATATGCTGCACATATAGTTTACTGTTTTATGTCTATTTAATAAAAAATTTAAAACTATGAATGAATCATCTATTCCCAAACAAACCAAATTATAATTTCTATGGAAAACATTGCTAATGTTCAAAAGTGAAATAATTATCTATCTGTATGTTCCTAGATTAAGAACTGATGCCTGAAAAGATCAAAGCTAGATAGTACACAGGGTATGTGATCCTATATATGTGGCAATATACATTTGAAGTGTGAACCTATACCTCTAAAACATATGCAGTGTGGTAAATCAAAGTCACAATGATGTTTTTAATCACTTAAAAAATTTTAAGATATCTAATATTATAAATACTGTCTGATAGTATATATATACATATATATATATAGTATATACATATACATACTACACACACACACACACACACACACACAACCATATATATACACACATATATATATAGTATATACATATACATACTACACACACACACACACACACACACACACCCATATATACATGCAGGAAACGGTGGATATTGTTCAT
>NW_004567124.1:16911049-16935771 GCF_000260355.1 Condylura cristata | reverse complement strand
ACATGCAGGAAACGGTGGATATTGTTCATTCCTGGGATTGTGGGCACCAGAGGTAAAGAAGAATTAGCAGTTTTCCTTATTCCTTAATATGATTTTTTTGTTTGTTTGAATTTTTACCCAAACACTGTGTACTACTTCTGTAACTTTTTAACCAAATGTTTTCAAAACTTGGAGGAGTAGGGCTCAAATAAAGACACATAAAAGGTAAATCTCCCTTTAAAGACTTTTAAAGTCAGGATAAGAAATACACACAAATAAAGAAAGATTACCAACTTTTTACTTTGCTAGATATGTATTAAAAGACTACTGACATAGACTACATAGCTCTCCAAATGACTAATTATACATAAAAGTTTAAGGTGTTTATGTTATATAAACTTCCAAAGACAGAATACAATATTAATAATAGTTTGAATATAAATAATTATTCAGGGGAAAATATTAAGTTTTACCATACACTTAAACTAATCTTAATTTCTCTTAAGCATTGTGTCACAGAATAATACGCATGGAGGGGTCTCCCTGGTGGCCTAGGGGTTAAGTCTCAGCACTATCACAGCACAGCAATGGCCTGGCTTCCATTACTGGCCAGGGAGCTGACCCACATGGTGTAGCAGACCTCTCCTGTTTCACCCAATTCTTTCTGAAGCAGTGTATTTCAGTATATCTGCCTGTTTTGCTCCCCACTCTGTCTCTAGTGAATCTTCTTACCCCCTGCACCTCTGGCCTATACCCCAGTTGTGCATCATAAATAAATCTTAAAAAAAAAAAAAAGAAAATTAGGAAAAACTATATTTCACTTTCACAACATTTCATTAAAAAAGGTATTTAATAACAAAAAATTGTAAGGTTTGATTACAGAAAAAGGGCAGTCCCTCCTGAGAAAGGCTGTACCGTGGACACAAAGAAAGCTGACGTTAGACTAACACACACAGCTGAGGACTAGCCTCTAGGAACCACAACCAAAAGGTAATAGGCTTAAAGTGATCTGATGTTAGCTTCTATGTGAACAGTTACCAAGTGCCCAACTACAGTTCGATGGAGTCTTTCCTTTCCTTCCCTACTGCTGCTGCATAAACTGGCCAGAGAAGTTTATCATTTGAAGGAACAAGGATTAGGAGGTTATAGAACATGTTCCACAAAAGAGGAAAACTGCCAATTCTAAAAAAGGGGGCAATGGACCAGAAGTCTATGAGAATGATAGCTTGCCAGAAAGAAAATGAGATGATGTAATAGCACAGAGAAATAATACGCACAGGTTCCTTCAGTGAGTCAACCAGTCAATGCAGGCAGACAATACCACCCTTGTAGCCATTTGTTTGTCAAAGTGGATTCATTCACTAACCTCCATACAAATGTGAGGAGATCAATTATTTAGGGTGGAAAATTACAGTTTAGTTGTTAAGTGGCTATTGTAAAGGTATCACCTTGCTAGAAAGTTGGAGAGAACAAAATAATACATTTTCCTCTCAAGTTTTTTTTCCCACAAAAGCAGTTTTATCTTTCGCTATTTCTCCTTTAAAATGACAACTCTGCCAAAGGCAGTATCCTTTGATAAAAATTAACAATCAAGCAGTGGGATTTAATGCTAACATAATGTCTTTAATTAATGTTTTATTGTATGACTCTGGTCATTATCATCAACTTCAGTCAGCCAAGTATAGAGCATTTCCTAGAACCAGATTGAACTGATTTTAGTTTAGCAAATTTGCAATTAGAATTCTAGTCAACTGAGTGCTGCTATTATGATCATGCAACTATTTATTGTTGCACTACTCCAAAGTCATCTGGTTAGAAAACAAACCTGCCAATCTGTTTTAATTCCATATTTAAAAATCAAACAATGTACAAAAATGAACAATGATGTAAATATATATGAATAAATATTTAAAATTAAAAAAATAAATTCCATATTTAACTTTTGATATTATATTTATAATAGATAAAATTCATAGATCTTGCAATAAAACACATGTCAAATAAAAAACATGTGACAGCAACTTGTGAAAAGTATGAAAAAGGATGTATTAGGTGAGAAATTAA
Source organism: Condylura cristata (assembly GCF_000260355.1). NCBI lineage: Eukaryota > Metazoa > Chordata > Mammalia > Eulipotyphla > Talpidae > Condylura > Condylura cristata. The sequence continues at coordinate 16,933,728 of NW_004567124.1, read as the reverse complement.
ATTGTAACTTCAGCATTATGATAAATTAATCCCAAGATCTTGTAAAAGGTCAATTAAACTCTGTGACCCCCAGAAAATTACTTGTAAAATGAAGATGTGTGAAGCTAGAGAAACCCTTTCTTATTTAAATAGTATCTGATTAAACTTGTGCAAATTATTTAAGTTACAAAATACTAACATTCCAACTACTGTTGGGACCTCTTTGATCATAAAAAGAAAATGATCAGGGTACAAACTAAAAAATAAACCTGGGGTACAGATCAGGGTACAAAATTTTTCCCATCTACAACTGCTTTTGTTACTATAACTTGAAATCTAAGAATCATTTCAGCCTTCCCCTTCTTCTTGTCCCAAGTAAATCATCAATGGTCAGGTCTAACAACCTCCTGTATCTGATCCTTCACCATTCCCACTTTGGACAGATCACTGGATATATATAAAGGGCAGTAATGAGAGATGAGGTGGAAAAGGATCTTATCTACTTTTTTCAATTCCTTGCTCTTTACCCCCTACAGGCATCCAATGCTCTGGTTAAATCTGCTTATTATTTCCTAGAGCCACTTCAAGATACCTGACTTATTTCTAGCACTCCCCTCTGGCAGGCCTCAATGTCCCACTCCAGTTGTTTTAATCCTCTGCAACTAGGCCAATGTTCTTAAAACCATGCCATGAAAAAATTTTACATTAAGGTGATTCATCTTTTGTGCACCAGGGGAGTATTCCTAGTCTTATACTGCTTTTTCAATCTTTAATCACCACACTAATTTATCAAAGATTTCTAAATATTATAGTGAGTGACACAAAAATTCAACCAACTTTAAAAAAATCCCTACGTGGAGCCCTCCCTGATGGCGCAATGGATTAAAGCACAGCACTACGAAACTACCACAGCCACTGCATCATGAGTTTGATCCTGGGCCAACGAGGTGACCCACATGGTATGGTGGGCCTCTCTTGACCCACTCACTGCTCCCCTCAGCAGTGTATTTCAGTGGATACACCTGTTCTGCTCTTATTTATCATACAGAACTAGGGTATAGGCCAGAGGTGCAGAGGAAGTGAAAGGATTCACCAGACACAGAGTGGAGAGCAGAATAGGCAGATCGACCAAGTACACTGCTGAGGGGAGCAGTGGGTGAGATAGGAGAGGTCTGCTGCACCATGGGGTCACCTCCAGGGCTGGGATCTAAATCATATTGAAGCGGCTATGACTCACTTGCAGTGTTGTGCTTTAACTTGCTGTGCCACCAGGAAGGGGCAAATAAATCTTTAAAAAAAAAAAAAATCTGCATTGTAAAGGTTCAAATATCACCATTTATACAAGCCCTTTAAAACAGTTTTTAGTAGTTTTAAAATTTTTCTTCATAAAAAATATATACCCTGAATATTTCTATTAAGTTCATTCAATATTAGATTTTTCTGGGGAGAAGGGGTGGTTGGGGGAAAAAAAACAAACAGATTTCCCCAAAAGTTTCTAAAATAATTTCTTGTGAAGTTAAAATTTTAACTGACCAATTAATCAAAGTTCTATACATCAAAAGAAGATATAAAATAATGAGATGGTCTCTGTCAGCTTAAAACATAATTCTTCATTAGGTCGTAATTCATCTCAACTGGCTCTATTAAATTGTGACTTTTAATTTTTGTGAAGAGAAGAGCTCCTAGTACCTTATCCTTTCCTTAATTAAGTCATTATCTGCATTATTTGTATAAAATGTTAAGTTTTATAAGGACAAGGTTCAATTCATTCGTTGTCTTGCACAGTGCTGGACACATACAAGCACTTAACAGCTTGATCAGATAATGAATGGTCATTATTCCATTATATTTTGTTTTCTTATTTCAACTACTTTCTGCTTAAAGTAATACAAACTTATTACTGCCCTTTCCAAATAATTATTATTTTCTTCTTCTCTTGAATTTGGTGTTTCAATTTTGACTATTTTTCTATTTTTTTCAAATAAAAAGTCAAAGTTGGAAATAAAAATTCTATAAATGTATCACCTAAAATATAATGATAAACCTAATAATCAGAATCTTCAGACCCCTTTTTGTATTCTAAAGTAGATCTTGGTTTAGTCAAGAGAAATCTAGTTTTCACCCTCTCTTCTGCATTGAAACAGTTCTCCTAACTGTTTTTAATGCCCTCATCAGTGTAATACTCTTAAATAAGAAAAGGTAACATTTACTTTTAAAATAATGAAGTTGTATTAGGTAGCTATCAAATCTCTAACCTAGGGCAAAAATGTATAAATGAGCAAAAAAGAACACTTTTTGAGATCTAATTTCCATATTGATTTTTAGGTCTCATAAGTCTTTTAAGGGATAACAGAGAGAATTCATTATAGAATTGTGTGATGAACTGGGGGGCAACGCAAGCTCTAGAAAGAAAACTTAATTTTAAGTAGTTTTAAAGACTGACTAGAAGTGTACAAAAAGTGACACATGTACATGTCAAAAAATGCAAGTGAAGTTCATCTCTTCTCCAGAAGGCAATGGGAAAATAAGCTGTTAATCACTGCCTTCAAGTAGAAGACAAAGCCAGTCTTATAGAGATGATACAGAGCAATTCATATCAAGGTGACCTGATAAAAGATAACAAGGGTAGGATGCTATGGTAACACTTAGGAACGATTCAATCTGGAACATCAGACAAAGTTCCCAGAGGAACTGACATTTAAATGTAAAAATTAGAAATAGAAAGTTACTGGTGTCCTCTTGGTTTGTCACTTGAAAGTTCAGGTTCTAGAATCTGCTTTTGGGAACAAATTTAGAGCTACACAAATTTATTCATTTCCTTCTTACCTGTACCAACTAACCCTGTTTAATTTTATTTTTCTGTGTTTAGTGGAAATCACTAGACTTACCTCATTACAGTTTCAGTGTATGAAAATCTTCAAGTATTGTTCTTTATGCTGATCTTAGTGGGAAAATTCCTAATTATATAATTACTCCACACCCCAGAAAGATCATGGGACTAAAAGCTAAGAAAACATTTTCATGAAAGGAAGAAAGTCCTGTCCCTTGAAACCTCAAGTTCTGGATTTAGCTGTGCATTCACAACATGACCATAGCATTACAAAAGCAAAACCCCACTATTTTAGTGCTATTTTGTTCTGCTCCAGCATCATTAATCCCAAAAAACTGGCACATAACTTTCCCCAAACTTAACCTAATTTCATCTGCATTTAACCTCATGGGAATATGGTTACAACATGGAGTGACCCTTTCAACCTCCTTTCTACCTCATGTATGACTCCTAGTTCTAAGTATTTTGAGCATTCATATTTTCCATTGAGTATGTGTTCACATGTGTAAAATCTAAAGTTCCTGCAGAAATAAAAAGTGAATAGAATAGGACTAACAGAATTAGAATTGAGAAACCGGAGCACATTCCGTAAGATCAGCTTTGCTCCTGAAAAAAGATGGAACTAGATGACATCCATCTAGTTCTCATTTCTAGAGTAGAATGATTTCTGGAAAAGATTCCTCTTTTCCAAAGAAGTTCCTTCTAGATCTTTTCTATGTTGGGCTATAGTTTGGAGATGACATGTAGGTACTGAGGATCTAGACACGGCATTCCAGGCTTGGTCTTTTTGTGCTTAGTTATCTATCATAAGCCCATCCAGAATATAAGAATTGGAATGAGAATATGGGGCACTCCCCAGGGAAAACATACATACAAGAGTACTAATGTAGAGAGTGCAAATGGTAACATTTTACAAAATCGTTCACTTAACTACTTAACACTTTGCTTTCATTCATATCCTGAAAATTTTACCTAGTCTGTCTTAAGATACAATTTTTTTTTCAAAAATAATGTTTTTATGCTTGGACTAAACCCGAATTATATTTAATGAGATTTCTTAACTTAAGAGAATTTGTAAACCTCTAGATATTTTCCACAAAATTACAGGTATAGATGCATTTTTTTTTTTCCTAACAAGGAGGATGGTAAGATTCAGCATATTCTCAAAAGGGGCAAAAATCTGAAATAAGACAGTGATGTAAAGTCAGCTCTCTCTTGTTCTTTTTCTACATGAATATTTTGAGAAAAGTGGTTTAATGTTAGTATGTATTACCCCCAAAACAAATGCACTAATGCAGTCTATTATTTCTAAAAAGGTTCTCCAATTTTTTTTGTCAAATGCAGAATAGCTTCTGGACCCAATGAAGCTTCCTGAATACATCACCAGTGATAAAATGCTATTTTTTGTCAACACTTGCTTTTGTTCTGATTCTCAATAAGCTAAGCTGTATATACAGCAAATTGGAAGGTTAAACAATGTAATTACAAAAATCTTAGTTTAATAAAATATGAGAACAAAGATAGAAATCCAGATTAAATTTATCACCCAAAACAACATAATTATTACAGTTCAAAGCAAAGAAAATATTACAGTCTGCTGGAAAGAACCTGAAATATTGTACACTTATTAAAATGACAAATAAAATAGAATTTCTTGAACATTTTGGCTTAGAAGTTTGAGTTTTCAAAATTTAGCCTCATAACAGGCTTTTATTCTACAAATTCTTATATTCAATACAATTACACTCATCATGTATGTGATGGTATTTAATTTCTGGATCTCACGCACCTGGCTTGTTTCTTGTTATTAGTATGGGTGACAAATACAAGGTCACCCTTAGACCAATCCTAGCTGAGGAATGAAAAAAAAAGTCAGAAAGGTACATCTCATATATCCCCAGAGGCTTTACCAACTCTAGTGTGGGTTTGTGGGTATGTACATCTCTCTCACACATACAGGCAATCAAATATATGTAATTTTTTCTGCCTTCTTTTCTTTATCTTCCAATTTAGTCATAATTTCTTACCATTACTGATTATATTATTTCAAAGACTTAGACATATATTTCCCTACAAATCCTGTCCTAGCTTCTGCCCAAATCCCCCTATTTCCATGGCTTTCCAGATAAGTAAGTAGGTGTCTTAAGAGACAACTATAAGTACATTTGTAAACATGAAGCTCAGGGGAAAGTTAAAAAAAAAAACAAAAAAAAACAAAACTGTACTTAAAATTCTCAGAATTTTAAAATGTATGATAATTTTAAAGAAAAATTTATCATAATTCTTACCTTCATTATTAACTTTGTCTCTAATCTAAGTAGCTTTCTTATAGTCTTTCATTTTAAACTCAACAATTACCCTAAATTTCATCATATTAAGGGAAACTAAGGCTCAAAGAAAAGAAACTGTAGACAGTATCACATAGCTAGATTAATAAGAAATCAAATAAAATAGCAAAAACTGAACTTAAAAAAAAGTTTCAAAATGTTAAGAAAACAGCAAACAACTTAAATCCTAATGGCCACTATCCACCAATCAAATGTTACATTAAGAAGGACACACATAAATTACTGGCAGTTTCCCCACCTTGTTCTACATGACAATAAGCTAAAAGTAAAAATTTAAATTTAGGCCAAACTACTGTATGAACTTTAGAGCCTGTTTATTTTTTTCTACCCTATCTTAACTGTTTTCTATAATTTATAATTTTAATGTCCCTGTGCTTACAATAAACCATATAATTCAAATAATTTAATATTCAGAAGTCTTTAAATGAATAAAATTGAGGTCACCAAAAAGATATTTAGAATTTCTAAATTATTTAGAATTTCTAAATAAACAGTCATCATGTTATTACTTTTAACTCAGTCTCATCACAAAGGATTATAATATCAGATTCAAACAATACTGCAGATAACTTCATTTTTAAAATTCAGGTTTTTGATTTCTAGATAGTGACATCTGATGATTTAAAAAAGATACATCATAGGGCCTCCATGGTGGTGCAAGGGGTTAAGTTTCAGCACAATGAAGCACTATGAAGAACTGCAGCATGAGCTCCATCCCCAGCCAATGAGCTGACCCACATGGCCAAGGAGACCTCTTCTGTCTTGCCCTCTACTCCCCTCAGTCAATCTGCTTATTCTGTGCACCTCACTCTGTCTCTGGTGAATCCTTGCATGCCCCACCCCCATCCCTGTACCTCTTCTTTTCACCCCTTACGCTCTTGTATGCATAAATAAATTTTTTTCTTAAAAAAGATAACAAACTTATTAAAATCAAATAGTTTGTATAATCACACTACTAATACATGAAAATGCCTGACAAAAAGTGGTCAAGACAAAATTTCTCAGCCTGCTACTATAAACAAATCTTTTTTAGATTCAGAATATGAATAAGTAATGAATTGCAAAGCAGAGTCAAAGAAATATTGTGCCATATAGCATTTAAAACATATCTATAAGAAGAGACTCCCTGGTGGCACAGGAAGTAAGTCTCATCATTATCAAGCTATCACCAGCCACTGCAGCACTATTTCAATTCCCAGCCATGGAGTTAACCTACATGGTGCAACAGACCTCTCCTGCCTCACCCACTGCTCCCCTCAACAGTACACTTCAGTATATCTGCCTGTTCTGCTCCCCACTCTGCCTCTAGAAGCAACACCCCCCCACTACGCACCTCTGGTCTACACCCCAGTTTTTCTATGCAAAGATAAAGAAGCAAACATTAGTGACAGGAATGATTTAAAAAGATTCATAAGGGTACAGAAAGGAAAAGAAAAACTCAGACTGTTCCTCTTTCTTAAGTTCAGGCTTTAAATTAGAGAATTAAAAAGATTTATTTATGCATACAACAACTGGGGTATAGGCCAGAGGCGTCGGGGTGGTGGTGGGGGGTGGTGGTAAAAGGATCCACTAGAGACAAAGTTGGAGAAGAACAGGTAGATGTACTGAAATACACTGCAGAGAGGAACAGCAGGACAGACAGGAGAGGTCTGCTGTGCTATGTGGGTCACCTTCCTGGCTGGGGATAGAACTGCTGCTGTAGTGGTTGCAGATATCTTCATAGTGCTGCACTTTAACCTATTGCTCCACCAGGGAGGGCCCAATTCCAGAAATTTTGAAGAGCTGTACATGAAATTCTATTTATACATTATTATCTGGTGATTTGAAAAGAAATGAAAATATTTTATTTAAAATAAATCAATTATGTAATCACTGCATCTGATACATATTAGCACTTTTATTTACTATTTATAAAGTGACCAAGATAAAGAAATCACTATTTTTGGAAACTAAAATATTTTTTCATTTACAAGTAAAAAAATTCAAATTTAGTGATCTGACACAGAATAAAACAATAAAATCCTACTATCAAATACTAAATTCAGAGAGTTGAAATATGTTAGAAAGGTACTGTACTTGACCAGATGATAAACATCAGTCATTACTCAGAGATTTTGATACTGAACAGGAACTTACAGATGATCCAGTATAAAAAAATCTTAGGTGCTGAGCCCAGGGATAAAATCTGGAATTTGCTGCCAAGTCGACTATTCTTTCAGCAACACAATGGCAAAGCTTTTGTGTGACACAGCAGTAGGCCCAACTTTCTTGCCAACATCATGTCTCTTTATCTTTTGCAGTGTATGAATGAATCCAACCTGCTCTTGGAAAATTTATTAATTCTTAAGAGATAAACAAAGGGATAATAAATCAATTCAAGCAAAATTTTATGGTTTTTGTGTGTGTGTGGTTCTACAGTTAAAATAAAATTAGTAATTGTACAAGTGATAGCTCAAAAAATGGAAATGACTAGACTGACCTCAATAGGATTAATTGTAGATAATGAACTTGGGTCCTGTCAATATAGTTCTGCTCACCACCTTTGCGCCCACCTCTACCACCACAACTCCTCTTCTGCCAAAGCATTCGCTTTAAATTGTAGAGGCTATAAAATCTAAGCAATACGGTAGCCTTCTCTATTTTGCTATAGTTTTTATAGCTCCTATCAAATTCAAGTTTTCGGCCTCATACTGGAAAAACTTAAGATATGCCAGAGACTTACAAAGTTCAACAACATGTAGACCCATGTTAAATACTTTTCAAAATTAAGGACAATTAATTTCTAAATTTGCAACTACTATTCGAAGTTTTTGGTTTAATACAAATGTATGTGTATTGTTAACAATTATCAGTAGTAGGCGTAAAGTATGATCTCATGTTTTTTCATATTGGAGTTATTTTCAAAGAAAAATTTCTCTCCTTTTCAAATAATGCTAACATTGATTACTAAGCTTTTCTAATGTCAGATACTTTTTGAAAAAAAAAAAAAAAAAAGAGTATCAACATGAAAATCAATCCTATTCCAAAATATACCATTTGTTAAGACAAAAATAGTTTAAATATTAACCTTGAACTTAAATCATACAAATTTTACTCATCAGACACAATCAGATTCAAAAAAGGAAAAATTTGTACAAACCAACCAGGTGAACTGAATAAGCAAAAGAAAATTGTTCATAAAATGAGCAATCTGTTTCACTTTAATTAAAGGAATCATTCATTAAATCAACAATGTAAGCTTTATAATTTTGTAGTAGTTGATAATATGTAAAAAAAACTTTTGTTTATCTAAGATACTTTAAAACTTTCTTGTAATCCATTGGATAAACTGGTTTTTCCAGATACCATAAAAACAAACTGTAACCTACATTTTGTTCAATTATTACAAATATTGAATTAGTGGGATTTAATTGAATAAGATTTTATTATGTTTACAATATTAAGTTATTTATGGAACTGTACTATTTTAGAGCTTATTTTAATTTGAAAACATTACCGTAACCATTTGTGGCATGCTGTTTTAAAAATCTTTTATTTTAGGCACAATAAGACAGGACGCAGCACTGCAAACTACCTGCAACCGCCTCAGAGAGAGTTCGATCCCCTACTCGGGAGGTGATCCACATGGTGTGGCAGACCTCTCCTGATCAGCCCACTGCTCCCCTCAGCAGTGTACTTCGGTGATCTGCCTGTTCTGCCCCCCATTCTGTCTTTCCCCACTCTGTCCTCTCACCGCCCTTGCACTTCTGGCTTGTACCCCAGTTCTGTATGAATATATTTTTTAAATCTTTTATTTTTCAATTTTCTATATGGACATTTAATAGCAGAAGACTGAATTAGTGCTTGGATTATACAATTCTTTACCTGAACTGCACAGAACTAGGCAACAGATCAAATAATTAAGAGCTTGCACAATTTGAGCATCTTCAGAAATCTTTTACAAAAAGCCAGCCCAATTCCTTAAACTATACCAAAATTCTCACTAAGCTAAATTTTGACAATATGTCAAATTCACAAACAAAGAATTTTGGTTAGAAACTGGTAACTTGCTTTAAATATATTAATAGCCTTTATTTAAAAAACAAACATCTTCCTACCCCCAGAACAGTTAATGCTCTGGTTAACCCCGATTCTCTTCCCAGTAATAACATTTTTATCATATTTTATCCCTACCAAAATGAATGCCTTGTATTTTTTTTCTTATTCATTGTTCACACTAGCATTTTGATAATCTTTTAAGCAACACAATTCAAAGACTCTCTGAAGCCAAAGAAAGGGAAATGCCCTAAGTTTACTGTTTTTAAGGTGAGATCATTTTTCTAGACCTATTTATTAAAAATCCATGCAAAGCAAACACCACAACTGGTAAACAGCTACAGAAAACTGGAAGCTTAAAAATAAAGCCGTTAAAAACACTTCGTTACACACCTTCTCTGTGAAGCCCTTTGTTTCCACTGAAAACCATACTGGAATCCTTGTATAAAAGAAGTTGCCTTCTGGCTGTCAATGGCTATACAGTCAGAAACTGAGGGATCCAGATGTCTGCAGTGGTTCAAGCAAACGTTCAGCGGTGGGTGCTGATTTCGCTGCCTTCTGTGTAAGGTTTTCACAAAGGCAGCAGAGTAAGAGCGCACATAGCAACAGCACTCACAGCTGATTGGACGGAGGGTGTGCTCTGCCGCCCCTGCTCGCTGGGTCCACTACAGCTTCCTGCCTACTTGGCAGCCCTGTCTTGTTGTCTTTGCTCCTCTTACCAACTCAGCTGTGTTTAGGCAACTTGAAAGGAAACAACAGTAGAACCATAATGACAAAGTATTCTAGCATGAGCGCCTAACATGTGTGTCTCTGGGTGCTTCTAAAAAATGAGAGAAATTCCTAAGGCAAACATCTATTTCAGCTGGTTTAGCATAAAACTGAGGACAAAGAGGGATGGTAAGGGAAATCAATGTATTACTTCGCATTTCAAGTAAATCAGGCCCAACCAAGTGAAACCCTCTGAACCACAGAAATAGAAAACTTTACAATTAAAATAAAGCATCAACCTCCATCTACACAGAACTAGGGATTACTTTAGGACAGATTTCACCAATTCCTAGAAAAGCATAACTAGTTAGTTAAAATGGGGTAAGTCCTAAAGTAGTGTCCCCCATCCACCCCATATTTATGCAGTACCTTTTAAAGAGGCAAGGAAAATTGAGAAAAAAACAGACTGTTTATAAAAAGATTTAAAGCAAAAATAATCAATAAACTTGACAGCAGTTGAAACTCAACTAGGTAATTTGCATCAAGCTTTTCTTCTTATATTAAAAAAGAGTGACATTTAGCTTAATTTTTTTTCCTCCCCACCATAAAGTTATCTAGAAATGAGAACATAGGATACTTGTTTCAGAGTTCCAGTACTGGACTCCAACCGATCAGTCCACACTCTCTCCATAAGCTGTAAGAACAACAAAACTCCCTCCCCAATTTCAGAGTTGTTTGGGGAAGTCAATGCAGGCAGCAGGAGATGAAAAGAATCAGAAATTTCCTCATGTAGGAACCACTGAACATGAACTAAGCTAGGATAGTGGTTTTCAAATTTTTTAAGCAATGGAAGTCTTTTGATTTGCATTCTTCCAATAAAATGCATTAATAGTGGCTTCAGGATTTCTACACAGGAGAGGTTTGTGGGAACAGGGCTGAGGCTACAACAGAAGAATACTGTTTATAACTCAGATCTTTGTTTATCTGCAGTGTCTTGGGGGTAGGGAGCAGCGGCTGATGGAAATGTTGGCGCTATTAAAGTACCTTATGAGTACCAAGAGGCTATTTTTAAATGAGAGGTCACAAACAACACTGCAGCTTCATATCAGCAACAAAATCCACACGATTTTGGCTTTTAGCTTCTGAGACCTCTGCAGACCTACATTACACAAGTAAATACAATCTCAAAGCATTAAGATTCATTTGCCTTAGTGTCAAGAAAGAACCTCATCACTGACTCCACAATTAAACAGAGGGAGAGTTGCTGAGTCCTCAGAGGAAAAAACATGAAGAAAGATGTTTTTAGGAATACAATAAATCTGTGAGGAAAGTGACTCAAAGAATGGCATGGGGAGAGAACAAGGAGTTGTAGTCAGGTAAACTTAACAGACCAACCAAGTGTAAAACATTAATCGTATAGAGTAAAATGTTATACAAATCACTAAACCACTCTGAACTTCAGTTTTCTTATCTGTAAAATGGAGTTAATTCACAGTACTATTGTGAAATCCAAAGGGTGTTCTCTGTCAGTCCTTTTGGTTACTAAGGACCTTTAAGCTTCTTCCAGACTTGAAGTCTTTGCAAATATTATTCCTCCACTGGTAGGAGTGGTCTCCTACAATCTTTTGATAAGTCTCAATTTAAATTTCTTCTCTCGGGGAAACTTTTACAGATCAATACTAGTTCTGGGCTACCAGCAGATTTTCTTGGCACTTAGGTCACAGAATGTTAGAAAATTATTTGCAAAATGACTGGCTTAATGACATTCTTTTCTGCCACACTGTAAGTGCTTTACAGGGAGGTACTTTGTCTACATTATTGCCTACCTAGCAACAGGCCTGATTTATATACCATATACTTTTTGATTTTGCAATCATGTGAAGTAAAGAGATCAGGTATAATTTATGCATTGCTTATACAAGAAATAAATTCTAAAGTTTACTCAACTCTTAGAAGTCAAAGGCATGAAAAGTTTTTAAAATTTCAGTCAAATCATAATTTAAAATTAACATCTATTTCATTCAAAAAAAGAATAACAATGCTTACATTTGAATTTTTTTAAGTTATAATCTTTAAAGGTTGATGGTACCCTGTATCTTTATTTAAAACTACTGATTAACATTATATACAAAGAGAACTTGAAGAAAAAATTTACAAACGTAACTGCTACTACTGAATAAAATACATCTTAAGAGGCATGTCATCTTAAAAAATAAAATCTAAGTGAGAGATTTATTAATGAAATGCTTCCTCTATTCTGCCAGTTTTCCGATAAATTTCATAGTGGCACTTCAATCTCCATTCTGCCAGTTTTCTGATAAATTTCATAATGGTACTTCAGATAATTCTGAAGAACACTTACTTTTCCCTGGTTGGGTCATCTTGATACAAAGTCATAAATGGTTATACTATAACATAATGGCATATTAAACACCTGGTAGATCTCAACAATCTACAGATAGGAGTCTAAGTACTACAAAGTTCTACACGGTTAGTCTGAGTTTCTCAATTCTCACTCCCCACCAGGAAAAACTCCCATTGCCCCTTCACTCAACATAATCATAATTGTGTTTTCCCAAATGGACCAGTTCAAAAAATATAAATTGTAGTATTCTAACTAAGGAAATAAATAAGAAGGCAGATCTTTTATAAAAGTTGTTTTAAGCTACATATTCCACATATAAAATGGGAAATGTTCAAATATCAACTGCTTGAAATCATCTAAGCTCTCAATAGGGGAAATAATTGGCAACTATTCACTGAAAGTAGCATACTTTAGAGATATTTGTGCTAGCTTGGGCACTTTCTGAACAAAAAAAAAATTTATTACTAGGAAAATAACTCTTCAAAGATAATGATTTAATAACTGCTATATAAGTAGGCCCAAGGCCAGGCATGGTGCTAAACTTTTCACATATCCATCTCTACTGACTTCAGTGGTAGTATCTACTATCACCACAGATAACAAAAATGGTTACTTGTGAGAAAAACCAGGATTCAACTTTAAATCTGTCTGAATCTAACATGCATCCTCATAATTACTACCATCCTTTTCTTAAGTTCCTTTCTAGTTGCATTTCCATAAGGCAAATATGGCATCACACAAGTATAAAGTTTAAATATAGAAGTCTCAAGTTAACATTTTCCATTTGTCACTCATTCAATAGCCACTACTACAAGCCCATTATACCTTAATGCTTTTATTGATATCCTACTTCTAATAAAGGAAAACTGGCTTTTCCTGCTAAACAGGGAATGCAGTCTGTAGCTATAGTTCAATCACTACATTAGAACAACGATAAAAAATTTAATTTGTAAAACTTTTATACTTCATGATCACAGATCACAAAACTAATGTAGCAGAGATTAAAAAGAACATGGAACCCGAAACCAGAGATCTGAGTTTTAGTCTAAATTTTACCTCTAAATCAGCTTTGTACTCTTTTAGCACATATCTGAAATTGTTCATTACCAAGAGAGAAATCATTTTTGGTTTGCTGTCTGTTGGTCTGGGATTTTATGCCTACAGTATTGCTATGTTGGAGGGATAAAGTAGGATGAGATAATTTTATGTTATCAATGTGCCATCAAAATGGATATTATCATCCCCGATGGCCTCTTCTAGGGGACAGCAAAGTAGACATGTCTGCACAAAATCCAACCTCATTATTGGAAAAATCCCTTAGAGCAGCAAGACATAAATAAGAGGGACCTCAAGTTCTTTCCACTCAAAAAGCTGTGCTATCAAATAATTTAACTTATCTGAGACTATTTCATCATTTACAAAATAGGATAATAATTTCTCTATGAGTTATAAACCAACTAGCCCAGTACTTGGCTCTCAAGCAATTTAAGTTTTCTCTTTTCCTTCATAATACCAGGTACATAGCATGCTAATAAAGGCCAAATGTGCATATGTGGGCCTGTGTACACAAGCACACACGCAGTAAAGGGCAATATATTAATAGATCCCATGTTAAAAACAGGACAGAACATTTAAATCTTGACTACCAAAGACTTTCATGACACAGATACCTTTAACATTTTTAAAGTATTATCACATTTGACAATATATTTAATAGCTCAATAACTAATTTACAAGAAAGACTAAAATTAAAAAGCACTTTTTAAAAAATAGGGCAATTTATTGTTTTTTTACCGTTAAATTAGACTTTTTATTCAAAAATGAAATGGTAAACTGTTAGGTTGGTACTGGGGTAAATTAAGACATAATAAGTTATATTACTTTCCACTCTCATGGAGATTCCTAGCAGTCACTATTGCTGAAATGATTATCCAGTCATCTGTATTCATTATGACATGGTACAGATAAGTCAAATGGTAAAGAGCAACTTAAAAATATTGTGTTTTAAAGAAATAAAATACTTTTTAAAATCAAAGTATTAACAAGTACCTAAGAGATTCAGTTGGGGTTCTCATCTTTCAAAAGATTTCGGGTTATGATGACCTAGATTAGTTCCAGGAGCAGAGCCATGTTTACAAAATCTAAGATCTTGGAAAGAAGAAAATGTTCTAGCCTGTTTTTTGGCATCATTCATACTACATTGTTTAAAATGAGCTAGAACAGGGGTTATTTATAATCTAAGCTACTGGACACTTTGTCTAATAATATCTTGTACACATACTAGTCAAATTTAGTAAGAATCAAGATCAGGTATAAAAATTAGTTGTTACTGTCCTATAATACCTATTATCTTTATAAATAGCATTATTATTATTATAACCCAAAATATATGCCAAGGTGCACATTATTTCCCTTGTATCTATACCTACACCTCTTTTAAAGAGATATTCTGTGATTTTGTTGATCTCTACTATTATTTTATAAATCTTGATAGCCTTACAAATCCAGAATTAATCATTATTTATTCTAATAAAATGATCTTTTTTACTAAAAGTATTTCCATGGAGCTGATATGTGTCCTTTTGGACAACCACAACTTTGTTAGATAAGAATATTTTGTAAATAAATGAATTAAATGAATGATAACCATTAGGGCAGCTGGTAGTTACTTGGTTGAATAAAACAACTTAGATTCAATTCCAAATCCAGTTTTGTTGTTGCTTTTCCCCTCCAAAAATTCATCACTGGTAGAAACTGTCATCTCTACTAGTTATGTTAGTTATACAAATAATGGATTCTGCATTTTTAATTTTGGAGAATATTAGTAGAAATCTAGTAAAATGAAGCAGCTCTGTAGAATTAAGTGAGCTTCATATAGCTTTAAAGACTCAATTGTTAAGTCCCCAAATGTTCTAGTCCTCTGCTTGCATTTTTCTAAAAATTGCTAATTTTACACAATATTTCATTTAGCTTTACTCCACCCCAAAATGTGCATAAACATTTCTGGATATCTATTACACCTCAGACTCAAATAAATCTAAAACTGAAATATTCCTCTGACTAAGGTTAGTCTCCCTATTTTCTAAAGTAAACTTTTGGGGAGAATCAACATAATCATTGGTTATGTATTAAGTGCTTGGCATAACCATTTTGCTCATGTTATGCCATTATAACAAACCTATGAAATGAGGATTATTATTATCTTAATTTTAACCAGTGAGGAAAGCTCAGAGAAGTTGGGAAATTTGATCAAGATTACACAGAACAACTGGCATGCCAGAAAGAGAACCCAGGTGTTTGCTAGTTCTTCTAAATGCTAGAAACAATTTGTAAAATTAAATGTATAATGAAATTAACATAATTTCACAGGAATACAGTTGGGATTGCCATTATATTTTTTCAATAAAATAGAAAAAAAAGAAAAATACTTATTACGCAATAAGCAAGATTGAGTAATGACTTTTGTTTGGGGGAAGGGAGTACTGTTACCAGGCAACAGTGTCAATTGTCTTCCCAACTGTAGGCCCTCAGATTTTAAAAGCCACTGCTCCACATGATGCTGTTTCTCAATCCCTATAATCCCCTGCACTGCCCCAGAAAGTATTTGGTTCTACCATATCACACTTAGCCAACAGGGACTTTGGAGGGACAGATTAAAGGCTGACATTGTTTTACTTTACTAACCAGAGTTTGAGAAAGAGGTAGTTGCTGAAATTTACGGTCAGAATTCACACATTACAAGCTACCACAACTCAGTTCTACAATCATTTCTTTACTAGAGGTGATCTTATACTATCAGAGGCAAGTATTTAGAGATCCTTAGGGATTCAGGAAGTACAAATTCTATTATCTTCTGAATACATGGTTTTTTGTGCAGAAGGCAAAGAGTTTTCTTTTTCTTCAGTCAACCAACCATCCATCAAAGTTCTTTTTCAGTACACATTCTGCTTATCTAATTATTTCATCCAGCAAAAAAATGAAAAGTACTTATCTTTAGAATTCCTCAATAGTTCCTAACCTTTTAGATCAGGAAGACTTAATTATACCACATAGAGGGGGATATCACCAAGACCTCATAAACTGAGCACTTCAACTAAAATTAGGCTGATTAGCAAAACAAGGCTGAACATCCCACCTACCATCACCCACCCGAATACGCAAACTAAAAATAACTGAGAACACCACAAACAGAAAAGGGTAGTGGAATATAAGTCTCTGCAGACCATCTGATATTCTCTTCCTCTAGGGCACCCTGCCCCTTTCAAAATAGCACAAGATAACCTCCTCCCCTCATCTGTCTGATGACACCAAAAAAAAAAAGAGGAAAGACAGATTACATTTGATTACAAGTTCCAGAGGATAGCGGGCACGTTAGTTTTTGTTCATCAATGTGTATTAGGCATACATATGCCAAGCACAGAGCAGTTGTTTAACGAATATTTGCTTCAGAGAAGTGTCCAAGGTCCAAGATGCATTTAGCAGTATTTTCTAAAAATGACATAATTTTACTACTATACTCCATTTTGGTACTTATCAAAAAAAAGGAGTATTTATAAGAATTCTGATTATTTGAAAAGAACATTCTGTCAAAATACATGCATTTTAAAAATCAAACATTTCTGAAACAAAGTTAAGATGTTTGTACTAAATCAAAAGTATTTTATGTTTTCAGTCCCTTGATGACTGAGTAGTAAGCAAGCATTACAAAGTATTAGATACCAGAGACATTTTGTGGGGGTGGAGTGGGGAATGGGATCAAAAATGGGGGGGGGGGTAAATGCACGGGATTATGGTGATGGCACACGGGTGATTTGGTGATGGGAAACCCACGGGGATTACAATCGAGATGGAAAAAAAAATGTACAAAATGATGTAAAAATAAACTTTTGTAATAATAAATAAATAAATAAATACAAAGTATTAGATGTAGAATTCTACAAAATTGGTGCAAATTGTCTACTTAAGCTGCAATGGAACTATCTAAATACAGAATAAAATGTAAGTTAATGGAGACAAGATTTGAGTATACAAATAGGACAGCAAAATGGCTAATAATTAGAGTGCTCTTAAAACTCTCTGTCCAAACTATTAGCTTTTGCAAATGCCTTTAAAAAAAGAAAGTACCATAGTCAACTTGCTGCATCCCAAATTGAAGGCAAAGAAAAATGAAGTCTTCACCCACAAGGTACTGGCAATGATTAAGCATGTAGTAGACACTAAAATGTGTTTTCAAGCATTTAATAAATGCCAAATCTGCATATCATAAGCTGGTGTAAGAGACAGAGTGGGGGAATGAGACGAATGTTGTCCCGGCCCTAAGGAGAACAAATATTCTAAATGAAGGAAACAGTCAAATATGTCAAATGAAGCAAGCACAAGTTGTAATAGGTATCCTGCTCTTCTTTAATTTTTTTAAAGACATGCTGAACTTCTAAATTCAAGAATTTTATATATGCTACTTCTTTGGTCTAAAATGTTCCTCCCCTCACTTCTCACAGTTTGTTTCTTTTTGTCCCAGACTCACTTTCTCAAAGGGCTTTTATCTAATCACAGGAAAAGAGTGGGCTTTCTCCTGTCCTCAGTAACTTTCTGAGCCTCTGTACATTGCTTTCAAGGTACACAGAATGTGTACTTATCTTACTGGAAGAAATGTTAGTATATTAACTATAATAAGTAATGTTTCTTAAATATTTACTCAGACTCAAATAGTAATCTAAGAATTTACAGATTAGCTTAATCACTACAATATCTAAGTACTACTGTATTAATAGTCTTGTATGTAGCAGACTAAAGCAAAGATGTTTCCTTTATATGTTCTATTTTTGAAAAAATTTTATTTATGCATGCAAGTACTGGGCCAGAGGTGCAGGGAGGAGGGTATGGGAGGATTCACCAAAGATAGTGGGGAACAGAACAGACAGATCTACTGAATTACACTGCTGAGGGGATCATCCGGAGAGACAGGAGAGGTCTGCTTCACCATGTGGGTTACCTCCTGGTAAGGGCTCAAACTCAGGCTGCAGTGGGTGGAGATAGCCTGATAGCCCTGAGAATTTAACCCCTGCACCATCAGAGAGGCCCACCCTTTGTATTTTTAAATCAGTTTAATTGATTTTTAAATTTTTGACATTATCTCTAATTTTTATATACCTTTTTCTCTTTCTATACCTTAGTTTGCAATATGAAATGTCTTGTTTTTCTCTTTGAGTGAATTTTCTGTATGGAATATAGATAATAGCTGACTGGCTAGCAGGAAATTCAAGTTTTACTTTTGAAGTTGGACAGGTCACTTCTTTTTCTCTGAATCTTATGTTTTGCCGACTGTAAAAATGAAGAGACTCACTCTTTAAGAACACTTCCAGGGCCTGCCTGGTGGCGTTAAGGGGTTAAGTCACAGCACTATAAAGCCATTGGCAGCCACTGTAGCATGAGTTCAATCCCTGGCCAGGGAGGTGACCCACATGCACAGCAGACCTCTCCAGTCTTGCTGCTGCTCCCCCTCAGCAGTGTATGTTAGTCGATCTGTCTGTTCTGCTCCCTACTCTGTCTTTGGTGACTCCCTCTCAGCTACCTCCTCCTACCCCCAACCTCTGGCCTCACCAAGTTCTTGTATACATAAATAAATCTTTTTTTTAAAAAGACATTTCCAACTCAGATTTTGAGCAATAAAATTAACAGTAATTTCAGAACAATAAAAGCATTTTCATGTCTTGAACTTTTCATAATGAAATTTAATTTGCAACCTGAGGATTTGTTTTTCATTGTTTGTCAGTCAGAGTCCTCTGGTAGAGAGCTTAACTCTGCAATATAAGCTATAAGCTAAAGGACAGGCCAAAGCTGTCATATGCTGGGCTACAAAAGTATGCCCACAGGACCAGCACTTAATCAACTTAAAAATAACTATGATTTGTGATGATGAATGGGCAAATAGGATCCTGACTCCTTAAAATGATATTCATGGCCACTGAATATATGGCCAGGGGAAGGAAACATTGTTTTAAAATGAACAACAATGTAAACAGATATATAAAAAAATCTAATAAAAAATTACTATGATTTGAATACATGTTCAACTTAAAGGCATAAGTATATTCCTTACTCCAATTTCTGAATACTGAGTATACCATAGCTTCAGAACACATGTCTGAAGAAATAATTTTAAGAAAGGAGTTATGAATGATGAACTCTTTACATTTCCTGCTTTGTATTCTTTCTCACCATAATATACCAAACAAGTCCCCCCTGTAGCCAAATGTTTTTCTTCAAGCTTTGGTGTGACAGTGTTTATCAGGTTAGTTAGAGAATAGGATACATGTTCATTCACTTCATAACACAACTGGGAAAGCTTATCTGAAATTTGGGGGTCTCTGTTACTTTCACAGGTCACCTAAGGTTGGAAGGTACAAGGGACGCAAATCCTATAGAACTTACTAAAGTTCTGCCAGCAATTATCTAGAATGAGAAAAGGAACCTCTAATTTTTTTTTTTTTTAGGAGCCTCTAATTTTATCCTGTTTTTCTCCCCCATGTTAATACATAACCACTTTATTTATTTCCCATATGTCTTATTTGGTTCTCTTAAATTCCTCTTATAAGTGAAATCATTCGATATTTTTCTTTTTCCTTCTGACTTACTTCACTGAGTATACTCTCTTCCAGTTCCATCCATATTGCTGCAAATGGCATGAGTTTATCTTTTGATTGCAGAGTAGTATTCCATTACACACACACACACACACACACACACACACACACACACACATCTTCTTCATTCAATCACCTAGTTTGGGGAACACCATAGGTACTTTAAAATATTATCACAACCACAGCTATTGTACTGTCAGTATTTTGTTTGCTATGTTAGCATTTCCAAGAATTTTCATCAAAAGGAACACAAATCCTTCATATATTATAAAGAATATTGGCAAAGGGATAAATAGAGAAGAAAAAAAATATTAGCTGATAATAGATATGTTGTCAGGCAATTTTTATAATAGCAGATCATAATGTAAATGTGAGAGCTTAAACACTGATTTTAAAACTTTAGATATTCAATATTATCTCTCTGTTGGTTTATAATGGAACTAAATAATAGAAATAAACTGTCAACTTCTTTCTCTAAAATTTCTCTTTAGGGCCTCCCTGGTGGTGCAAGGGGTTAAGTTTCAGCACAGTGAAGCTATCCATAGCCACAGCAGTTAGATCTCACACTCCCCCAAAGCCCCCCTACCTCTACCAGGGAGGTGACTCAAGTGGTACAGTAGACCTCTCTTCTTGCCTACTGCTCCCCTCAGCAGTGTATTCAGTAGACCCACCTGTTCTGCTCCCCACTCTGTCTCTGGTAAAACCTCTCATTCCCCCTCTACCTCTACCCTGCACCTCTTGCATGCATAAGTAAATAAATCTTAAAAAAAAAAAAGCTCTCTTTAATCATACCAAACTACTTAATGCCCCACTGCCAAAATAATACTGAATATCTAAATGGCCAAAATGCCTTACCTTGACATTCAAAACTCTAAACTCCATTCCTTGTAACCCTACAAGTCATATCATTCTACCTGCATCCCTTGAATGTCTTAATTGCTCACCGTGTCTTCTTTTCCAAGCCTATCCCTGTCAATAAAAGTTACTTTTGCATATACTTTTAGAACTTCATCTGAAAAAATCTGTAAGAATGTATACCATGATTGTTCTGGGAATGTTTACTACAGTGCATATTTCTGAGAGCCAAAAAGTTGAAGCAACTTAAATATTCACCAAAAGATGGTCAATTTTATGTTATGTATATTTTACCATGATTAGGAAGTTAAAAATTAAATAGAAAAGTGGCTAAATGATATATGCACAGGATTATTAGCTATCTATACAATTGTTAAAAATACTGTAGTGGGTGTCAGGATGGCCGAGTGGTCTAAGGTGCCAGACTCAAGGAGAAAAAAAAATACCATAGTGGAAAAACACATGGTTACATAAAAACATACAATGTATTAAGTAAAAGTCTAGTTTGCTAAATAATACGCATGGTGGTTTAATTTACAAATATAAATGTACATATATGTATAAAAACACACACTAAAATGTACATGCACACATATAAACTAAAACAAACACTAAAATGTGAAATTTCCATCATAGGGTACAATTAATATTTTCTCCCTTTCTTTTAGTTTACCTGAATTTGGTACTTTTTAGACAGACTCATATTACCATGGTGATTTTTAAGAAGACAATTTAAAATTCCCTACTACTTCATAACAATTTGAAAGATGCTAAATGTACTTGTTTGGGGAGCGAGATATACCTGAGTATTTTGAATCCCAAAGCTACTAACTCAACTTAAAATGAGCCATTTGCATAAGTTGAGAACTTTTCTCATCCTTCAAAACTGAACTTAACCTATTATTGCTTTAAGGGAGTTTCCCCCCAAGAACTCCAAGCTATTGGACACATTTATCTTTGCTCCCTCAATACTTACTTACCTGGCCTTTTGCCCATTGCCCCATGTTGCCTTAACTTACTCATGTTACCTTAACTTACTCATTTTTATTCCAAGGACTTAATAATATAATTGATATATAAGGATAAATGCTTAAAGTATGAATGGATACTTATATTTGCATAGCACTCTAACTATAAAGGGAGTTCCTGTGCATCATCTTATTTAATTCCCCAATAATTTATGAACAGGACATAAATACTCCCATTTGACAAAAACTGACACCTGAGAGTTAATTCTTAGGATTACAAAACTAGCAAATCAGAGAATGCATAAAATTTTCTAGTAAAAATGTTTTATGCTGTCCCACAAGGATATAAAATGCATACAAGCATTCATTCAACAATAAACATTTATTGAGCAGCCACTAAATGCCAGGCATTGATCCACACATGGGGAATATAGCAGTGAACAAATAGCACTAAGTCTCTGCCTTCGTGAAGCTTACATTCCTATTGGGGGGAAAAAAAAAACAGAAAAGAATGAACATAGAACATCTGGTCAGACATTGACAGCAACTATGAAGACTGATGCAGAATAAAGAGAATAAAAGAACTATATTCTTTTTGATAGGGTGGTATGAAATGGCTTGAGGAGAAGGTGATGAATGGGCAAAAAGTAAAATGAAGTAAAGAACAATCATGAGCCATGCATTCCAAATAGGAACAAATGCAAAGGCCCTACAGTGTTAGTGGGCTTGTGATAACTGAAGAACATTCAAGACTGATGCGGTGAGCACGCAGGGAACCGTAGGGGAACATAAAGAAATGAGGTCTGAGTGGAAGCCGGTATTACAGAATTAAAAATATAATTCTCGGCCCACCCTGGTGGCGCAGAGGGTTACAGCACACCACTGAGAAGCTAAAGCCACTTCCGCATGAGTTCAATCCCTGCCTGCCCAGGAAGTGAACACATGGCG
>NW_004567124.1:16890167-16910734 GCF_000260355.1 Condylura cristata | reverse complement strand
CCATCACCAAATCACCCCTGTGCCACCACCATAGTCCCGTGCATTTCCCTCCCTTCCCCCCCCTACAATTCTTTTTCTTTTTAAGGATTTATTTACTTATGCATACAGAACTAGGGTGTAGGCCAGAGGTACAGGGGTGGTGAGAGGATTCACCAGAAACAGTGGGGAACAGAACAGGCAGATTGATGAAGAACACTGCTGAGGGGAGCAGTGGGCCGGTCAGGAGAGGTCTGCCGCAGCCTGTGTATCACCTCCATGTGGACCACCTCCATGTGGATCACCTCTGGGGCTGGGGAGCTTACTCTCACTGAAGCAGCCACGGCCAGCTTGCAATACTGCGCTTTAACTCGTGGCATCACCAGGGAGGGCCCTACAATTCGGTTTCAATTAAAGATCTTGGAATGTCATTAATAGTTCCTTTCCTTAAATCTACGTTAGTCCAAATGTTTTTAAGCTAAAAAAATTTTAAAAGCCTGCTAAAATCTTAACTGCCCCTTTAGATATTTTTTTCCAAAACCAGGAATTTTATTCACTCCTACCTTTACCATTTCCTGATAGCATACTTTCCCTTCTAACTGCTGTTCAACAAGAGAGTCTAACTCCTTTCTACAAAAGGAAGCAACTTACTTCTTTAAAAGACACTGATTAAAGACAATATTGGGACAACTAAAGAAATGTAAACATAATTTTACAAATATTACACATTGGTAATGTATCAGTGTTAAGTTTCCTTGAGTAGGGGAATTGTACCATAGGTATGTAATAGAATGTTCTTATTTTTAGGAGAAACACAGAGCAGAATAGGATAGTAAATGTTTAACTGGCTCTTCAGAGAAAATAAGTCCTGGTTTGTAGCACTGCCAATTTCCATGGGGCAAATACTGACACTACTGTACTACTGCTGATTTTAGGCAACCAACTTGATGTAGAGTTGGAAAAGAACGTAAATCATCAGTGTTCACTGGCTGATACCAGTTTGCTCCATGTTGAGGTACACAGGGACTTATTCTCAAATTATATAAACAATAAAATAGAGAGTAATCCCCTCTCTATGCACACACATCTGTCTGTCTGATCTACTACCTACCTATTAGGAGAGATAAAAGTGGCAAAATGTTCATGACTGATCTATGGAAAAATATCTGGATGTTAATTTTATGATTCTAACTTTTCTGTGGGCACATTTTTTTAAGTTAGGTATATTTTTTTAAAATTTAAGTTAGATACAAGTTTTAAAGCTGGCAATGTAGGGAAGGTTAAAGAAACCATAAGGCCAAGTCTTTGATAAAATGAATAAGTCAGAATTTGTGTGTCACTGTTTGTCAAGTACATCAAGCATGACACAGAATTTTAGTCCAAAGTTATTTTCAGAACAAAACTAAAAAAAAAAAAAGAACCCATTTTGTCCATATTATTAAAGCTATTCTACTCATTTATTGTTATAAGTAGTAATGACAGTTAACTAATGTTATAAAGTTAAGTATTAATGGGTAGTGTGATAACCTTTCATAAAAGGAAATTACTGATTTAGTTATAAAATGTTAAAAAATCTCATGGGTCTCAGAATCAAGATTTATAAATGACCTGCCTTCAGATACTAATACCAAACTTCAAAGTCATTTAAGAATATGTAAGTTTGGGGCCTCCCTGGTGGCACAAGGTATTAAGTCTCAGCACTATGAAGCTATCTGCAGTCACTGCAGCACAAGTTTGATCCCAAGCCAGGGAGTTGACCAGTATGGCAGAAGCAGACCTCTCCTGTTTTGCTGCCCACAGTGTATTTCAGATCTGCCTGTTCTGCTCCCCACTCTGCCTCTGGTGAATCCTCTCACTCCCCCATCCCCACATCTCTGGCCTACACCCTAGTTCTTGTGTGCATAAATAAATAAATCTTTTAAGAAAAAGATAAAATGCTAATTTCCAACTTTACATTGTTTGGACTACCAAAAAAAATGTATTCATATTCCAAATAATGGTCAGACAGAGAAAATACTTATTACTTATAAATAAGTTATAACTAGTTTACCAGGTTAGCCTACCAAAAGTTTCTTCACCTATAATGACTTTTACTTGCAGCATCATGGAACAAGTCTAAATTCTGTGTCACAGAAACATAAGAACCATGCTAGCGCTGAATCAATGGTAGGTAATATTCTGAAATAAAGAAAATAGCAATTTGGGGCACCATTTCACCATTCTCATATTTTACTTCCACCTTCTATTATCCACACCTTCCTCAATCTCTTTTCTTGAACTCTGCTGTAAAAGCTCATTATGGTATATCATCACCCAGAAATGGCAAGCTCTGATTACCCACTTTCCCATCCCCATTGCATGCACATTACAGTTGTGTAGAGTTCAAGGCTGGTTTTGAGATTTTCTATTTGAATACTGGAGAATACAAAGTCTAACAATGCACAATAAGGATCTACTGATATCTTCATGCATGCTATGACAAGCCTTCACAACAGAGATCTGACTGGTTCATTTCCTCAATGCAGCTGACCCAAACTGTTTATCCTTGTAACACTTCCCAACTCCTACTGTGTAACAAACAGGTGCTGAAGTATAGGCTCTTAGTTCATCTTTCCAACAACCCTTAAAATTGATGGTGTTAGAATAAAGAAAAATGAAGTTCAGGTACTGTAATTTGCTCAATTACTCCCATCTGGCTGGTAAAATGTAGGAATAAGAATTTCTAAATTTTACCCCGACCCTTGTGGCATAACTCTTCATTCATTATAGCATGCTGCTGAAAAGGGCCCTCGTGAGCTAATTTTATAACAAAATATGGCCAATGTTTTAATATTCCTCAAAAATTTTTAATTAAATAATACACTTATTAATCTCTACATGGTATTTCAGTCAGGATAATGAGGGGAAAATAAAAATTAACCACTGGGTGAATGGATATTTTTAGACAGAGTGGCCATAGGATTCAGATGGCTAACCTTGGCAGTATGGAGTGATCCTGCCCTTGGGACAATACAGTTGACACACACTCATACTCACATACACAGCATTTCACAGCTTACACTGTTCTTTGACATCATTTCACCTGAGGCTCAGAAGAAACTTTAAGTCAGGTATATTTTACAGAAAACAGGTTTGGAACCTGATGCAAGTCATAGAACCTGTGTGACAGAATGGTTCCCAAATCTAACTTCTAACCTCTTGAGTCTTTTTAATTAACGTATCCTACCTTCTTAATTTTTGTCTCCGACCAGTTTCTTTCTGTCTCTCAGATACAGCAACAGGAATAAATTCAGCATGATGGATAGAGAGCAGAGAGCTTGCAGCAAAAGTTTGGGTGGATCATTTGTTAATCAGGTACACATAAATTAAGGACCACCAATACCAAAACAGTTTTTCTACTCTTTACTTCCTTTATAGGGGTCTGTTTTACTTAGTTGGATTTAGTTGCTACCTTCCTGGTAGTACAGGGTTAAAGTCTGTGCTATCAAGCTATCTGCAGCCACTGCAGCATGAGTTCAATCCCTAGCCAGGGAGCTGACACAAAGGGTGCAGCCGACCTCTCCTGTTTCGCCTGCTGCTCCCCTCTGCAGTGTATTTAGCCAATCTGTCTGTTCTGCTCCCCACTCTGTGGTGAATCCTCTCATGCTCCTGCAGCTCTGTCCTACACTTCAGCTCTTGTATACATAAATGAGTCAATCTTAAAAAAAAAAACAAAAAACTAATTGTGGAAACAGATTATAAACAAAGAAAGATAATTACAAAACCTTCAGTAAACACTGAAGAAAACAAACAGGCTGCTAGAACATAGAACAAAGGACAGCTAATTCAATAAATAATAATGGCCAACACTGATCTTTTTAGATAAGGTAGTCACAGAAAGTCTCTCTGAAAAGTAACATTTACACCAAGATCAAAAGAATGACAAGGGGCAACTCAAGTGGTGACTGCAGAGTACGGTTTCTAGAAAGAATAGTGGAAGCCAGGTCTAGTGCAATAATCAAACACATAAAAGGTGGCAAGTGGGACACAGCAAGTTCCACGGAAGAGACACAAAAGACCTTATAAACTTACAGCATGTCTATCTTTTATTATTATTTTTTAAAGATTTGCTTATTTATGCATATAGAACTGGGATACAAACCAGAGGCACAGAGGCAGTGAGAGGATTCATCAGAAACAGAAAGGGAAGCAGAACAGGCAATGACTAAGCACATTGCTGAGGGGAACAGCGAGTGGGTCAGGAGAAGTCTGCTGGGCCATGTGGATCACCTCTGGGGCTGAGGATCGAACTAGCACTGAAGCGGCTGCAGCTAGCTTGCAGTGCTGCATCCTAACCTGCTGTGCCACCACGGAGGTCCCAACATGTGTATCTTTTATAGGGTAAGGAAAATATGAGAAAACTCAACTCAGATTACTGTTAGATGTCTTTGGTGTTACAAGTAGATTATTGTCTAATATTTTGATTAGCTACTGGAGTTTTTACCTAATCCACTTTGTGTCAGCTTAATAAGAAAGAATAACATAATCAAGGAACAATTCTGATTTTTCACCCATTTCAGCAGACAGAATTAACTAGTGACAAACTGACTTTGGTATACCTACTGAGAAGGGCATACTGTTTTCCAACACAATTTTAATTTTACTTTATTATAAAAATAAGTCAGCATTATTTAAAGTTTAATATTCCCTCAGTTTTAAAAATCTTGAACGTCAAGTGAGGGAATAATATACCATAATTATATAGAAAATTGAGAGGATAAAGAAATAAACATAAATGTTCTTTGAGTGGCTAATTCATTTTTTTTATGCTTGTTCATGATGTATGGTGCTCAGTTCCCACCGATTTCATAATTTTTGAAGTGGGACCATTTAAAGTCACTCTCCCAATACTTAACACATTAGCCTCAAGTCTGCCTTCCAATTATCTTTTTTCTCATCCTTCAAAGAAATAACAGTATTCTGTCTATTAAAAAATTTCTTTCTTACTAGATGACAAGCAAAACACAAAAAACAGACAAGGAGCCTGTATGTCATTCCCCTTAGTATCTGAATCTCAGAAGTTGTTATCAATCTGGAAATTATTTGACAGTTACTGATATGTCAAGACCCAACAGTGTAAATGAATGACAGACCAACAGTACCTAGTTTTTGGCTTGAGATCACAGTGAGTATACAAAATGTGTACAGCCAAATTAGCCTTTCTTTTGTCCTCTGTAGCTTTTCCTACATGATTGGGTATTTCTTAAATTAGAATACGCTCAGCAATAATTCTTAAATTAGAATAGGTACAGTAATTACCACATTTAAACATTTACTATGTGCTAGTCACTGTTCTATGCACATTAAATACATTAACATATTTTATCCTCAAACTAGCCCTATGGCAAGATACTGTCAAAGAATATTGTTACCATTATAAAGACACCAATTCTGGGGCACAGGGAAGATAAGTTGCTCTCCAAGATTACATGCTTACCATTACCTGTTTTGAGTTTTCCTCAAGCCTCTTTTTAAACTAATTTGGTCCCAGTATCTTCAATATTTTGTCATAACTTACTGCTGCCAGTGGAAGGTTAACATATTTGAAGTGCTGCCATATCCTGGCTAGCCCTCTAATAAACTGTAACTTTGGGTAAGTTACCAAAGCTCTTTCTGTGACTCA
Organism: Condylura cristata; assembly: GCF_000260355.1. Classification (NCBI taxonomy): domain Eukaryota; kingdom Metazoa; phylum Chordata; class Mammalia; order Eulipotyphla; family Talpidae; genus Condylura; species Condylura cristata. The sequence goes on along the minus strand of NW_004567124.1, from coordinate 16,905,096 downwards.
GTTTCATTTATCTATAAAATAACATGACAGCATCTACTTCCTTGAGCAATTGTGGGCTTATAGATGAGTTATGTACTTTAAACTACTTGAAACAGTTCCTGGTGCAAAGTTTGTACAAATGATGGCTGTCATTAATACTACTACTGTCACCTCCACCAGGAAATTTAGCTCTGTTTAATCCAGCCAACAGTAGCTGTCATTTCTATTATTTGGTTAACATTGGTTAACAAGGAACTATTCTTAGCAAGTAAACCATGCAACTAATTTCCTTTCTATATTTTTGTAGTCCTTACCACTTCTTCCAACCTGGTACAGTTGCCCAGGAGATAACTGTTCAAGGTTAACAGAGTCGTGTTTATATTATGCTCAGGCTAGAGATCAATTTAGTAATATAATGAAAGGAGTTAGTCTGTTCGGGCTGCTACAACAAAATACCATAAGACTGGGTAGCTTAGAAACAACAGAATTTTATTTCTTACAGTTCTGGAGGCTGAGAAGTCCAAGATCAAGGTGCCAGCACATTCAGTGTCTTTTGACAGCCGATTTCCTCATAAACACCTCATAAACAGCTGCCTTTTCACTATATCCTCAGATGGGAGAAGGGGCAACAGACTTTCTTAGACTTCTCTTATAAGGGCACTAGTACCATTCATAGGGCATCAATCTGATGAACTAGTCACCTCCCAAAGGCCTGAAATCCTACTACCATCATTTTGGGATTAGGATCTAAATTTATGAGTGGGGGCGTGAGTAGGTGGGGGGGGGGGGGGGGAAGTATACAAATATTCAATCTATAGCCAAAGAAAGAAAAGCAAAGATAACACTCCTCTCAAGTTTTAATCTCAAAAAAAAAAAAAAAAATCAAATTGTTTGGTGTTTTCTTTGTGGAACAGGTTTTGTAACAATAGTCTTTACTGAAAAATGATCAATGGTCTACAATGTGTTCAAAATATAAACTGAAAGAGTCTCTTCAAATTATTAACTCACTGATGATTTATTAGATTTTATAGGTCTTAATCTTTCATCACAGTTGGAATTTCAGATAATATTCTTTAGAAACATCTGATGAAAAACCTATTTCTAACCTACATATAATTCATAGCAAATTGACATTTTTAAAGAACAGAAAGATTTTTATTCTGCTTAGATTACTCTTAATACCATAAACTTTGGACTTCTAAAACATTTGGGACTTTTGTAAAAATAAAAAAAAACATAAATCTTATATTCTATTATTTTGAAAATTAAAAAAGATTTATTTATTCATGTATACAAGAACTGGGGTACTGGCCAGAGATATGGGAGGTGGGGGTGGTTGAGAGTATCTACCAGAGACAGAGTAGGGAGCAGAACAGCATATAGAATGAAATACCTTGCTGAGGGGAGCAGCGGGCAAGACATGAGAAGTCAAGACCTTGGCCATGTGGGTCACCACCTTGGCCGGAGATAAGACTGGTGCTGCAATGGCTGTGGTTTGCTTCACAGTGCTATTTAACCCACTGTGCCACCAGGGAGAACCCTATTTTGAAATACGCCTTTAAAGGTATAAAACACATCACTCCTTCAAAAAGAAATAAGAAATAAAACATGAAAGCAATCATAAAAATGTTTGATTGCTTCTGCATAATGCCCATACTTTAAACTTCTCTTAAAGTACCATACATTCAACAATCCTCTTTAGGACCAGGTTCAAACTACATCTTCAGTACGAGGTATAATAATTTGATAATTTGTTTAACTTCTCTAATTGCTCAGCTCTAGTCAGTAGTTAATACAATTTAAAAAATCTAATTATCCCCAGGAATATCAGTCCACCCATGCTACCCACTATATATGGAAATCAAGCTTTAATTGTAACAACAAATGACAGGATAAAATAAATCACACATGTCACATATCTTTTTTTCAGTTTTCTATTTTTTCAGATATATACCTATCTGTGCATACAGATATATAAAGCCTATTAAATCTAAGTGATTCTTAGCAGATCAATGCAAAACCAAAGAAAAATAGAATAGCATTAGGCTATCGCACATGATTATTTCCTTACACCTGTTGAAGGATTTTGCAGCAGACAAACATGTGAGTATCTGTGTATCTTAACATGATAAAAGTTATTATTTAGGGCCCTCCCTGGTGGCACAGTGGGTTAAAACAAGCACTAAGAAACTAAAGCCACTTCAGCATGAGTTAGATCCCCCTCCCCAAGGGTGACCCACATGGCATGGCAGACCTCTCCTGATCCCCCCGCTGCTCCCCTCAGCAGTGTAATTCATCAGTCAGCCTGTTCTGCTCCCCACTCTGTCTCTGGGGAATCCTCTCACCACCCTCTGGCCTGTACCCTAGTTCAGTATGCATAAATAAATAAATCTTTTTTAAAAAAAGTTATTATTTCAAACCTACTATGCCGGTGATGTTACAGTGTAAGTCACAGCACTATGAAGCTATCCATAGCATAGTCACTGCAGCAGTTAGGTCCCCACCAGGGAGCTGACCCACATGGCTTATCAGACTTCTCCTGTCACACCTGCTACTCCCCTCAGCAGTGTATTTCAGTCAATACCCCTGTTCTGCTCCCCACTGTCTCTGGAGAATCCATGCCCCTGGCCTGCACCCCAGCTCTTATATGCATAAATAAACAAATCTTTAAAAAAATAAAACGTACCATGTACCAACCACTGTCGTATTTTATCCTCACAACTAAGAGAAGTTAGAATTATCTCCATTTTACAAGAAAATTATACTTTCAGGGATTGTGTAATGTGATGAAGTTTACAAAGCTAGCAAGTAATGGAAAAAGTATACAAACACAGGTCTGATTCCAAAGCCTTTGCTAATGATAACATCAAAGACTCATCATTAGCAGCATTGCCCAAGTAATATTATGTAACTGTTTAAAATAAATAAAAGATTTACCTCAAACTATGGTAAAATTTTATTGACTACTGTTAAATGTAGCCATCATGCTTTACAGTTACATCCCAATTATCTGAAAGTACATTAAAAGTTCTCCTAACTGACTTTCACTTATCAACCAGCAAGAATGACCATTGCTTTCACATAAGAGCAAACTGACACTGGGGGCTTATAGGACACCTTCTATAAAGTTCCTATGGCCTGCACACATCTACATGCTCAGTGTATGTTAACCAGAATCTGGTGTTTTTATCCAAACCTGTTTATGCCAGTCTATTTATAATTAACGTTTTTAAATATTATATAAACCAAAAATATGAGTAGAAAAAGAGTTTCTGTGGTGAAGACATTATTGAATGCTTCTATGATAAACATATTCTCTCTTCCACCAAAACAAATACCTATTGACGTAAATGCATACAAGACACATTAAAAAAGAATTTTAAAAGAATTTTAATGTAAAAGATTTTGCCCTCAGATTTTTTGGCCAAATCTTATTCCACTTCAAAGAAGACAAAATGCAGATCTTAGGATCTTATTGTTGTGGCTTATATAAGAAAGATCATATCTATCATATCTCTGAAAAACAGACCTAACTTCAATCCTAAAAGGAGCACTGATTCTATTTCAAAAGATAAATGAAATAATTAAGGTTTTTTGTTGTTGTAGTTGTTGTTTTGTTTTTCAATGATTACTCTAGCCAACCAACTTACCATAGCCAAACATGCATTTAGAAACTCTATTAAAGCACAGTTGCATACCACTAAGCAAATATTTCAGTCTCTGAAATGAGAATTCACCTACTTCATTCAGATTTTGTATGAATATCTGAATGGTTCTCCTATTTAGTATCATTTTATAGAGAACTCAGTACTAAGCATGTTTATCTAGTTCTTGAACATAGATTAAAATTAAAAGGAGGTAAAAATAGCTATTTTAACAAGAAAGACTGTTGAGATCATGGGAATTTAAGAATCTGATCCAAAATAAACCAAAAACCCAAACTAACAAAAAAACTCACAAATTTTTGCCATTTCTGGATAGTGACAGAGTGCAAAATTGAAGCGCCTATGATGTCCCTTTATTATCCTCTATATTCTTTAATTTTCTTTAAGGGAAGGGAAGCATTATTACTGTTTTAAAGATCTTTTCACATACCATGATTACAGTATGAAATATTTTTGGCATTTAAAGAGTAAAGTTTCAATTATCCAGAAAATTAACTCAGACTAATCTTTTGACAATAATGTGATGGGGGGGGGGGGGAAATTATCTAACCTTCATTGCCTGTAACTGTGCCTTTCCAACTACAAGTCAAGAAATCAGTTGAGTGAGTTGTGACAACAAATTTGAAAAATAGAAATAGAACAGAAAATACAAGACCACACTTCACATAGTAAAGGTAAGTATGTTTTATGAAAAGTTTATTTCAGCAACTTATCCACTTTGCAAAGCAAACACTTACTCTGGGTCAAAAGAAAACCAGGGGTCTAAAGATTCAAAGTTATTTTGACATATCACATTTACTAAAACTTGCATTCCCATCATTTTTACATCATCAGGCTAAAGAATGTACAATTTTAGAGAGAAAAGGCCTCTTTAAGAGTTTTGATAAATACATTATTTTCCCTAGTAATGTATATCAGTGTACAACTAACACTGGAGTTAGTACTGTTATACCCAAAATAGAAATGGCATGCAAATACTATTTTTTAAACTGCTTATGACCCCAAAATCCAAAACAAATAGTGACTTTGATTTTATTTGCTTATTTATCCTGAGATGCAATTATTAACCTTGGTGCCATTTTTCCAAAGCCGTTGATAGGGTACTATACAAGCAACCTGCTTAATTAAGAGCAAAACTCTTGCTAAAGCTTCATGCATACCTAGCTGATTTTGAAAAACGGTTAGATACTGAAAACTAACCTAAGATACTAAATTAAGCATGGCTTTCTCTACTTCTTTCTAATACATTTTATAAGACACTATTACCAAAGACACATCAACTATAAAAGAAAATGTCTTTGTAATCCACTTTGAAAAAATATAAATATGGTAAACAGTCAGTTTACTACATGTGTTTTAAAAATTCGGATGAGGATACATAAACATTTTGAATCTCAAAGTTTCAGATTTGAGGAATCTGTGATTCTAGTCCAACAACCTACCAAAATACAATAATCCTTTTCCTACAATGTTCCTTGGACTCAAATTGCCATCTGACTGAGAAGTCTTCATTCCCAGCTATTACTATATAAAAGTCTTCTAAAGTTGGTGGTTGCATTAGTCAAAATAAATGAAAAATGAGTTTTCGGTGCTCTTAAGTCCTTGAAAACTCAGCGCATACATTACTCTCTTAAGTCCTGAAAATAAAGGTTTAGAAATCAAAAGGTAAGATACACTTTTGGAGTTGCCTAAAACACAAAAATTCGCTAATGAAAGTAATAATAATAAGAATAATAAAATACTTGTCAACTCACACAATCTTAAATTTTCTCATTAAATTCAAATTCCCAAGTTGAAAAGCTTGCAAACTTCTTTAAAATTGTAGTTAGACTGGCTTTACTTAAAATGAGTAATGTAACTCAAAAATGGCAACAGATATAAATGCTGTTCTTGCCAATTCCATTTTGAGTTACACTAGAGTTTCTCTTGAAACTCTAGCTTTACACTTTGGAAGAACATACTTCCCATATAGAACCTAACTCGTTTCCTGGCCTGGTCCTTGAACCTCAATGACTGAAATCTGTAACAGAAACAAGCAATCATGCAATACACAAAGAGTTGACCCTTAGCGCAGAACTAGGTTAATGCGTCTAAAATGGGGCAGAGGAAAAAAAAAAATCCTACTTAAATAAATCATTTACCTCGGTCTGGCTTCATTTTCACATCCAATTTCCACTGAGGGTGCTGAGAAACACACGTGTAGGTTCTTTAACAGGCTTGCTGCTGATTCTGTGGCTACTGCTCCGTTTCCAAATGCTAAAACAGATCCAAATAAAATTAATCTGGCCCTGTTCTAACACCCGGACCTTGCAAGAAAACTACTGTTAACAGTTAGGCCTCTTCCTGGCACTAACTGCAGTGACAGCACCATCCGCAGGTCTGAAAAAAGCAAAACTCTCTGCACCGCCTCCGCCAGCTCCTCGGGTCGGAGCACCCTTCACTCCCCAACCCCCGCCCCGAGCTCTCCAGGCCAAAGTGTCTTTCTTTGACACAGTCTCCAAAGCAAAAGGAGGATCTATTTATAACCCGAGGTACCAGCAAGGAGGGAGGGCGGAGTGGTGAAGAAGGATTCGAGCAACACAAGCTAACTAACCCCTTTGTAAAACTGGCTGCTGGAAACAGTGGCAGCTCCGCAGGGGCCGGTATCGGAATTCTGCGACCTGGTGCCCGAGCGCAGAAACTCTCCAGGACCCCGAGCGCCCCGCCTAGAGCTCCGCCCGCCCCGCCGGGCCTCACCTGTGTAATTACCCTCTGGCTAGCCTTCCTGCGGCGACCGCGGCCAAGTTTACCCGAGAGTCAGAAAGAAACGCGAGTCATCTCCTCGCGCCCAGCCCCCAGCCCCCAAACAGACTCCTGGGGCGCCCGGGCCGCCCTCCACCAACCCCTGGCCCCGAGTGGCCAGGCCTGAGGTCGGCCGCGGAAAGGTGTTTACAGCTGGGCGCTCGCCCCGGCTCTGCGCAGCGTGCGCGCTGCGGGCCGCTTCCGTCCCGCCGCGGCCCCGGATTTCCTTCACCCCCGCGGCACGGAGCACCGCGCCTGCCCCGCTCTCCGCCGGAGAGTTGTTTTCATGGCTCCCTCGGCCGACCTCTGCTGACTAACTCTCTCTCCCCTCCGGTCCCAATCCCGCCTCCTCTTGGCACTTCGCTTCGCCGCTAGTCCAGCGGCTCACATCACACTCCCACCTCAGACCCGAGGCTCCGAGAGGCGCAGGGCCGGCGAGAGCGGAGGGTGGCGCGCTGCGGCCCCTGGGGCTGCGTTACGGGACCATGGGGGCCCGAGACCACAAGCCCGACGCTGCTCCCCGGCGCCCCTGTGGCCATCCACCCCCGCCTCAGCCGCCGCCTCGCCCCGCTCCCAGTACTCAGTCCCTCACACTGCCCAACTCGCACCCGAGCCCCGCGGCCCCCGGGCTTCGCCCGCCCGTCGCCCCGGCCGGCCCGCTTGCCCCGCGCCTCTGCCAGCTCCTCGCCCGCCCGCTGTCTCTAGCTCTGGCGCCCCAACTCCCGGTCCCCCTCGCTCGCCCAGTTCTTTCTCTGCTGTTTGCCCTGTCAAAACACCGCTTGGGTCACGTGTCCCAACAACAGCCAACCCACCGCTCGTCACTTCCTCCCCGGCGGCCTCCGCGGCGGGCGCCCGGTTGCTATGGCAACGGCCCGCGCGCCCCGGGCTCTAGCCTGGGGGCTTGGGTTTCTTTGCAGGTGCTCCACGGCTGCCAGGGCGGTGTGGAGCCCGGGAGACGGCGTGAGGCGCCACGCGCGTCCGTGGCCCTCGATTCCTGCCTGCGCTCCGACTCCGCCGCGGCGGATCTGAGCCCAGGAATCCGTGCAGCGCTATTAGAACATAGGGTAACTGGGGAGATGTCATTCGAGGGCCTGCCCCAGACGTGAAGGATAATTATAGTCTCTTCCTCCTCCACACGAGATCCTGGCGCAGTTGTGACCGAGCCTCAAGTAGTTTGCAGCGTAATCTGAACCTAAAGTGGCCACCACCCGAGGGTGGACAAAAATGCGCGGAGGAAAATGGGAAGGTTAAGAACAAGAAGCCCCCATTACCCTTGATTTTCCCAGTTCATTAAGGATTTTAAGTAGGATTCAGAACCCAAACTCCCGAGGCTCTGGCTTTGCTAAAAATAACTTTTATAACATCTAAATCTCTGACTCATCGCAGAAGGGCACTTTTGACACCATGTTATTGTTGGGGAACTGTAATTTTGTTGTTGTGCTATAACAATGTGACATGATGACATTTCGTATTGTGATGTTGTGTCATCAACTTAAACACAAACAGATGACAAAGATCTGCGTAATTTAAAAAAGCAACACTAACAAGTACTGAAGCTATTAGCCACCCAGTTTATAGACAATGTATATACTGGCTTGTGAGCGCAAAACAGAGACAGGGAAAAGTACAAAATTTGCAATGTTTTTTGGTTTCATTAGAAAAGCTTTTTTTTTTTTTTTTTTTTTTAGAAACAATTTTGCATAGAGAATCACAACCGGAAAGTACTCAGTTAGGTCTGAAGATGTTTTACCTAAGTCTTTATGTACTCTTATTTACAGTAACTATGCATTACTTGTAGGTCAGGAAACTTTTTGTAAAGTACAACACTGGAAATTACATTTTTTGGCCTTAGATCTACCAAGTGCATGAACTTTCTATTAAGAGGACAAAGTGATATTTTTGAAATGTTTTGATATGTACAATGAAATTACACCACAGTGATCAAACTTACTTCTAAGATTTTATCCAATCAAAACAGGGTAGAACACTCAGGAATATAATGTTTCATTTTCACTGAAGTGCACTAACATTATGAAGATGAAACCACCAGCAGCATCAGTTTCTTAATCTATGTAATGGCTACAAATGTTGACACCCAGTGGATTTGACTTTGATATTATTGAATAAGTATTTCATGAACTGAAGTTTTTACTTATTCTACAATCACTTCTCAATTAACCTTGGTAATGGGAGACAGAAAGAACAGTTACAGATAATCCAAAAACCTAAATTTAGCACAACAGCTGGGACCAAATAACAACTATTGTAAAAGGCTTACTGAGTGAACAGGCAGCAAGATCTGTGATTTTTAGCTCCTCTTTCCAAGCCTAATTTGCAAGAGGCATACAAATCAGAGAAATGTTAACAGCAGAAGCTTAAAATATTGGGCAATCTTGAATACAAACTATTACTTTAAAAAATAAGTTTTATAAATTTATAAATTTAAATGTTACCTTGAAATTTTTTATGAGAATAAGATCTGTTTAAAAATTGGAGATTGAGGCTTCCCTGGTGGAGCAAGGGATTAAAGTGCAGCATTATATAACTATCGAAAAGCCACTATAATACAAGTTCTATCACTGGCCAGCAAGGTGACCCACATAGCTCAGCAGACCTCTCCTGTCTCACCACTGCTCCCCTCAGCAGTGTATTTCAGTACATCTTACTGTTTTGCTTCCCACTCTGGTGAATCCTCTTATCCCCCCACCCCTGAGTGCTGCTGGCCTATATCCCAGCTCTTGTATGCATAAATAAATTAATGTTTTTTTAAAAATGGAGATGAGGGACTCCCTGGTGGCCCAAGGGGTTAAGTCTCAGCACCATGAGGCTAGCAGCAGTCACTACAGCACTGAGTTTGAACCCTGGCCTGGGAGCTGACCCACATGACACAGCAGACTTCTCCCACTTGCCCACTATACCCCTCAGCAGTGTATTTCAATCTGCCTATTTTGCTCCCTACTCTGTCTCTGGTAAATCCTCTCACCCAATTCCACCCTCCACCTCTGACCTATACCCCAGCTCTTGTATGCATAAATAAATAAATCTTTTAAAAAAATTGGAGATCATTATGGCAGTGGGAAAAAGTATTTGGAAAGTATGTTTTTCTTATTCATTCGTCATTCAAGTTACTGTTTCATTCAGTATATGTGCTAGGAATTTACTCTTCTCCAACCCGCTGCGCCACCAGGGAGGGCCCATATGTTTAAATCTTAACCCCTATACTGTGAATATAACATTATTTGGAAATAGGCTCTTTGCAGTGTAGTCAAATTAAAATGAAGTCACACAGGATTGCTTGTGGGCCCTAACTCTAATTAGTCCTTATAAAATAAGAAATTTCAAGACACAGAAAAGATGACTGTGTGAAAAGGCAACAGAGATAGAATGATGCAGCTGCAAGTCAAAGATTTCTGGGTGCACACACTCTGTTAAGAAGCAGGAAGGATTAGGATTCTTCCCCATACTTCAGAGGGGGAAGGCCCTGTCCCTAACTTGATTTATTCCTATTAGCCTTCACAACAGCCTGAGAAAACTGCTGTTGTTTTAAGCCACTCATATTGTTTGATTTTGTTAATTGCTCTCAGAAACAAAGAGAATGTTAGCAAAGATGCTTTGCTGATACTGAAAATTTTCTCCTAAGCCCCAGGTTCTGAATGGTCACAAAAACATGGAGAGCTTTACTTTTATAAATCAGTTGTAAATATGAAAACAATCTCTCATGTCACAAGATAATAATTTTATGACCCACATCCAAAGGGTTTGTATGAATAAATGGTTTAGAATCATCAAAAATATACTTTTAATGTGGTGATTTTAATATAGTGATGGTAGATCTATTTCTCCATAATGTATCATGGGCAAAAACTAGTAGAATTAATTGAAATGTATTAGATAAATCTAGCCTTGCAAAGCAAGTAAAAGAAATGTCAAACAGTACTGTTAAGTTCATGAAGCAAGAAGATGAAAGGCACACAATCTAGTTCAGATCTAAATTGTTTCCAGTTCATTTAAATTCATAGGCGTTCATGGCTTTTTAAGGGAGAAAGAAAAGGGGGGCATTGCTAAGGTGTCATATAGATACCTCTCTACCTTTCTTCAAATTGGTTGACTGGTTTGTTCTTTTTTGAGTTTCCTGTTGATCTACCTTTCTATAACAAGTTTAAGGAAGTGAGAAATGATTCTTTCTGGTTTCTGCTCACAGAACTGACTATAATATTTAGAAATACAAAAGCTTCTGAATTTTAAACCATGGAAAACTTTCATCTGAAGATTTGCTGAACCAAGTCTCTGAGCTTTCAATATTTAAGATTTTTCACAGAATTTATAATTGTTCATTTTAATGACAGTAACCGTGCTTAGCGTTTCAAATATATTTTATGTATTTGTTTTCTATTTTCACCCTCTTATATTTGGGGTTAAGAAATTGAGGCTCAGAGCTGAGTAACTTTCCAAAGGTACAGTCAATAAATAGAAGGAAACTGCTTCTAAATAAGTTCATTTAATTTCCATTGCAAGATTATAAAGTAGGTTCAGTTTTTTTTCAAGATTCATTTATTTATACATACAAAAACTGGGGTACAGGCTATAGGTGTGGAGGGGTAAGAGGATCCACCGGAGACAGAGTGCAGAGCACAACAGGCTGATCTACTAAAATACACTGCTGAGGGGAACAGCAGGTGAGACAGGAGAGGTCTGCAGTGCCAATTGGGTCATCGGTTCCCTGGCAGGGAATCAAATGCCTGCTGCGTGGCTGCAGATAGCTTCACAGTGCTGTGATTTAAGCCCTTGAGCCACCAGGGAGGCCCCATGAAGTAGGTTAAATTATTCCAAAATTTACAAAATGCAAAACTAAGGCTCAGAAACATTGTGAATAGTTGCATATTTAGAATGCAAATTGGTTATATAAACTTAGGTTCAAAGATTTGAGATAAGTTATAAATAGATATCACTGGCTAAATTAATATATGTCAACTGCAAAGAACAAACAGTTATACTTAGTCAATCGCAGCAACCTGGCCTCTCTGAAGGCATAAAGTGTTAAATCTCAGCTCCAAGAAGCTATCCTCAGGCACTGCAGCATGAGTTCAATCCCCCGCCAGGGAGCTGACCACATGGCCAGGCAGACCTGTCCTATCTTACCTGCCACTCCCTTCAGCAGTGTATTTCAGTAGATCTGCCCATTCTGCTCCCCACTCTGTCTCTGCTAAATCGTCTCACTCCCCTGCACCTCTGGTGGCCTACATCCCAGCTCTTGTATGCACAAATAAATAAAATAAAAATAGCAACTAATATTTCTTAAACATTTAAGTAGAAACACTATTCTGAGTGTTTTATAAGTATTAGTTTATTAAATCTCCACACTATCCCCATGAAATATTATTATATCTATTTTATAACCAAATAAACAGGAAAAGGGAAGTTAAACATGTCTAAGGTCAATTAGGAAGTGGCAATTTGTCACACTAAGCAGAATGCCTTGAATATAAATTATTAACCACTGCTAGTCCATTTAGCCTGGTTTTCTACCTAAACCTTAGGTGTTTCTGCCACTGGGCTTCTGCCATACCCCTCATGTGGTCTCCCTCCCCATTTCCTAGATAACCCTTTCTGGATTTTGAGGGTCCACAGTGTTAACTCTGATGCCTTCTAGAACCCATCACATACCCTGTTAGGCTTTTCTTTGAACGCAAATTTAACTTGTGATAGTAAAGCCACATTTTATCTTTTCAAGGACAGAAATGACTTGTATCTGAAAATTACTTTGTATTATTTTATTGGGTGGTACAGCCTGGCCACAATAACTCAAGTACTTGAGGCCATCATGTTATCTCTGACTGTTCTAGCCCACACAGCTGCTAATCACATTTGGCTATGGAGTTCCTAAAATGCAAATAATGAAACTGAACTGCTTTATTTTCAATGTTAATTTATTTAAATATAAATTTAATGATGGGTTTTTGGTTCCATTATTAGAAAATTAGTATGTTTGGAATAACTTGGCTATGTGAATTTGGTCTTTTCAACTGGATATTTAGAGAATCTAAACCCAGATCAATTATTTATTTATTTTAAAGATTTATTTATTTATGCATACAGAACTGGGGTACAGGCCAGAGGTACAGGGGTCAGTGAGAGGATTCACTAGAGACAGAGTGGAAAGCAGAACAGGCAGATTGATGAAGTACACTGCTGAGGGGAGCAGTGGGTGAGACAGGAGAGGTCTATTATGTCATGTGGGTTACCACCAGGCCCCAAATCAAACTTGCACTGAAAGGGCTGCAGCTCTCATATAGTGCTATGCTTTAACCTGCTGTGCCACCAGGGAGGGTCATAGATCAAGTATTTAAATAGAAATTTAGCATCCAAAGGAGAATGTATTATCAATGTAAAACATACCAGATTTCAAAGACTTAGTTTGAAAAAAAAATGAATATAAAATATCTCTATTAATACTTTTAAAATGTTAATTACATTGAATGATATTTTCAATAATTTCTTTAAAAAATTTTAGGGCCTCCCCTGTGGCCTGGGTGTTAAATTTCAGCATCATCACCGCTAAGGCCTGAGAACTGAGTTCAATCCCCAGCCAGAGGGCTGACCCACGTGGTGTAGCAGATGTCTCTTATTTTGCCTGCTGCTCCCTTTAGTAGTGTATTTCAATAAATCTGTGTGTCCTGCTCTCCACTGTGTCTCTGGTGAATCCTCTCACCCCCTGTACATTTGGCCTACACCCCAGTTATTCTATGCAAAAATAAAAAAGAAGTAATAATTATGTGTGTCATAGGAAGTATGAATTTACATGTATTGCTCATATAATATTTCCACTAAGTTTCACTGTTCTAGGACAAAGTGGCTAACCAGCAACACAAAAGACATTTAATACTCAGCTCTTCTCCTACCCAAGTATGCTTCCATCCATGCAAATTTTGGGCTAAAAGCACTTGCTGCTTGCCTTAATCCTATCAAGAATTCTGAGCAGCCTAATGAGACTTGAATGCACACAAAACTGAGGGCACACCTTGGATATGTAGTTGGCACAGCAGTGAATGACACTTCAATACCTATATACTCCATTCAGTAGCATTTTCATAGAAAGTATTTTTTTAGTCATTTCTGTTAGACAATCACAGTCAGAGCTATTTTATGCCAGTGTGAGCTCTTTCCACAGCAGTAATGGATGGACCACACTAAATGATTAAACTCTTCCTGAGCTGGTAGAAACTTTAAAGTTTGTTATAAATTAAATTATTGATCCTTTAAATCTGATTCAGAATATATCAAGTCACTAGAATCTAAAGAGAAGGCCTGTGATAGTGGTTTTCATGATTTAAAAAAAAAAATGCAAGATGGAAGAAAGGGATGAGCAAAGTGTGGAATTTTTTTAAAGATTGATTTATTTATGCATGCAGATTAGGGTACAAGCCAGAGGTGGTGAGAGGATTCACCAGAGACAGAGTGGGGTGCAGAACAGGCATATCGACTAAACACACTGCTGAAGGGAGCAGCGAGTGAGACAAGAGTGGTTGGCTGCACCATGTGGATCACCTCTGAGCCTGGGATCAAACTCACACTGAAGTAGCCGCAGCTAGCTTGCAGTGCTGCGTCTTAACCCCTTGTGCCATCAGGGAAGGCCCAAAGTGTGGAATTTAAGGAGGAAAAGATGTCCTGAACAAACTCTCCAGATACAGGTTTTGTGGACTCCACCCCCAGCCCAGATACTGGAACTACAAATCCCATCAATACCAAAGAGAAGCATGCTGGGGCCTGAGTGTGGAGTTAAGCAGATTGATATAAAACCAGACATGTGGGCTTCAAACATCTCTTGGCCTCATGGCTCACAACTTGTCTCTTGTCTCTTCACTGGCTTTCAGTGTGATAATGGGGTTCCAGGTTAGCAGAATTGGTAGGATGCATTAATTAACTTAGCTCTCTATCTTTCCAAGTTATCCATTTCCCTTTCCCTTTGTAAATAAGCTCATTATTAACCTTTTTGTGTGTGCCTGCAATTGAATCTTAAGTGCACAGGTGAGGACCCATAGTCAGGCAACCCAGTGTAAATTGGGTTGCCCATAACAGGAGTCCAAAGGTCTCTAGTGGAGGACTGGGGGGTGCCTTGGAAGGGAATATGGCTTCGCAGTATCTAAAGAGGTGTGAATCTGTAACTCTAATTATACAGTATTGTAAACCAAAGCTAATTAAAAAAGAAATAAAATGAAAAAAAGAGAAATCATACTATTTGACTTGGGAAGGAGATGGAAACAAGAGTAGTGCTCTCTTACAAAATGAATAAGATCAAGTATATGATCACATACTTCAGAAAAAAAATGTTGAGCAGAATGTAAGAAAAATATTTTCTTAACTTATCATCTTATGCTGCTATTATCTTAGTTTTATTTTAAAGAAGATTTATTTATTTATGCATACAAAACTGGGGTATAGGCCAGAGGTACAGGGGCGGTGAGAGGATTCACCATAGACAGAGTGGGGAGCAGAACTGGCAGATC
>NW_004567124.1:16888462-16889804 GCF_000260355.1 Condylura cristata | reverse complement strand
TGCTGTGCTTCAACCCGCTGCGCCACCAGGGAGGGCCTATATGTATTTTTTTTTATCTTAGGTTTTTAAGAAAGAATAAGTTTGTATGACAGTATAATGATAATGCAGAAAATTCCCAACTCCTTTAAAAAAATTGGAAAACACATAATTGAAACTATATTCTCATATGCATTGCTTGAAGCAAGATAGAGTGATTTGTAATATACATTTTTAAAATATTTATGTATTAATGCATGTAAGAGCTGGGGTACAGGCCAGAAGTACAGTTAGGGGGATGAGAGGGTTAACCAGAGACAGAGTGGGGAGCAGAACAAGGCAGATCTACTGAAACACAAATTGAAACACACTGCTGCCAGGAGCAGCTGAGGAGACAGGGGAGGAGACAGGACAGGTCTCCTGGGTCATATGAGTCCCTTCCATGGCGAGTGATCAAACTCGAGCTACTATGGATGTAGATAGCTTCATAATGCTCTGACTTAACCCCTTTTACCACTAGGGACACAATATATATACATTACAGCAGGAAAGTGCCATGTGGGTTAGCTCTCTGGCTGGCTGGGGATAAAAGGGCTTGCAGTGGCTGGTGATAGCTTCATTGTTCTATCTTTAACCCCTGCACCACTAGGGAGTCCCCTGTAATATATTTTTGATAAATCAAATATCTGCTGCTCTATTACAACCCAAAAGCTCAGTGCAGCATAAAAGAATTCTAGAAGTGATTCTTTTATTTGCCTGCTCTGTATATTTCAATAATTTCATACTGCCATACTTCAGAGAAAAGAGTATTAGCTAATTTTTTGTTTCGAATTGCACAGGCACAATTCTCTACATGTGACTCAATGTAATTGGATTTATTTCCAAAGTGTCATTTCTGTCTAACATAAGTTTAATTCAGTTCAGCATTCATTGAGCTTTGTATGTTAAATCTTTGCTGGGCACTAGAAAAGTAAGTGTCAGAAAAGTAAGTGTTTATCCTCCAAGATTTTATTAATCTAAAAAGGAGATGGAGGTCTTCCCGGTGGTGCAGGGGTTAAAGTTTCAGCACTATCAAGCTATCACCAGCCACTGTGGCATGAGTTCAATCCCAGCGAGGTAAGTGACCCACATGGCACACCAGACTTCTCCTGTCTCACTTGCTGCTCCCCTCAGCAGTGTATTTCAGTAGATCTGCCTGTTCGGCTCCCACTGTCTGCTCCCACTGTCCTCTCACCTCTCATCTCCTGCCCTCCCACCACACACCTCTGGCCTATACCCCAGTTTTTGTATGCATAAATAAGTAAAAGGATAGAAGAAGAAGAAGAAGAAGAAGAAGAAGAAGAAGAAGAAGAAGAAGAAGAAGAAG
>NW_004567124.1:16872732-16888362 GCF_000260355.1 Condylura cristata | reverse complement strand
AGAAGAAGAAGAAGAAGAAGAAGAAGAAGAAGAAGAAGAAGAAGCTGGCCATATAAGTATATGACTTCAATTTAATTGATAACAGAAATTATTTTTCTGAGAGAAATGTACTTCATAAGTGTTTCTTGATTGGTAGGATTATCATATATGAAGCACTCTCCCCTCCCCCAAATCTTCCAGTTCTTATAAGTGCTCATATATCAAATTTCTCTTTAGTGTGCTACCTATATGACATTTTCCTCTTAACAAATTATGGCTTATTTCCGTCTCTTCATTAACACGATTCTAGGAAACATGACTGGGATTTGGTGGCAATCTAGCAAATGGAAGCCACACAGTAGATATGCAACATGAAAAATGAACTAGAATCAGCATGGCTGTCTGGTTTATCAGATGTTGATACATGACAGACCTGGATATTGCTTGTAATCGTAAGACAACACTAGGCCCTGCAAGGTGCCTCAAGGTAACTATCTCATTTGTGGCCCGCCAGTACCACACAGGCAACCTTCTATAAACCATCCAGTGGCCTATGAGTGGCTTAGTGCTAGACAGCTGAGACTATCCAGAGTATATTAAAATGGCTAGTGGCTGGCTAATCATATTGTCTATGATGGTGGTGGTAGGAATGTAGTCACTTGTTTCAGAATGCAGAATTAGTAGCAGCTGAAGCAGACAGAAGACTCTCTGATGGTGAGCAATGGGAAGAGGAATGACAGATCCCCAATTCTGAAAGAGCATTCAATGCTCTTAAGCCAAGAGTTGCAATTAGGCTGCTAGAGACGCTGCCAGCCCCAAATGATGGGAATGAAGGCCCATTTTTCTGTGAAGGCTGGCTGTGCACCTGTTGAGATTTTTGTTTTCCTCTTATGGCTTTGTGAATCTTTCAGTAAATTCCTATAACAAAGACAATCTGAATATCTCTGATTGTTGCAACTTGAAAGCATCTATTATAAATTTGCATTGCTTTTAATTATTGAGTGAAAATGCCAAGAGATATTATTGAATTAGATTACCTACATATGCCAATTAATTCTCCAAACAACAATATATACTAATTACCAACTATGTGCCAGACATGTACTAGCATTAGGTATTTAGTAGTGAACATGATTTAATGTAACTTCCACCTGTATGGCGCTATGTGGTCTAGTCTAGAATACTTAGACTTCTTGGGTTTTAATATGTACTATATAAACATACCTGGCTTCACATGTCTCAGAAGTTTGTGATTTGTCTGCATTTGTTTTGTTTTAAATGTTCATGGTTTTCCAAATATATTACATTGAAAAGGGTAGAGTATTAAAGTCCCCATGTCAGCAGTTTAATGTAAGGATACTTAACATTTATCTGAGAAAAAAGTATACTTCAGAACTTTCTAAGATTTACCACATCTGAAACAAGGCAAACAACAGAAGAAAACAGAGTTAGCAAAAATATAAACGCTTAATTGCAACATGGCCTGGAATAGAGCCAGAACTGTATGCAAGATGAGGCTTGTAGAAATCAACAATAGAAGAGAAAAAAAGTCATGACATTTATATTCCAGCAATTTGCAACAAGTAGTAAGGTGCCTCCTCTAAATGAAAATGAGTCCTGGAAATGGAAAAGCTAAACCTTTTTCTCTGTCCTAAGTAAAAGATAAACTGAAAATTAATGGTATGGATTGCCCAAGATAACAAGGCTGAAAATAAAGATATAGGTGATTCATTAAACTGGATTGAAGAAAGATTGAGAAGATGGAATCTGTTTCTGGTGAAATTGAAATGTCAAGAAATTGACATTGATGCATCCTGCCAGTAACTCAATAGCCAGGCAAAATTTTTAATGCTATATTTCTTAGGCAGACTAAAATTAAGAGCGAATGTTTCTCTTATTGGAGATAAGATGGTCCAGGGAGGAAAGAGAGTTGGGTGAACACTATTAAGTTCCTCAGATGTTCTCAGACTCACTATTCTTTTACTTGGAACATAAGGGGACCTACGTGCTCTTAATTATAGCATATTATTTGAACTTTTTTTGGGCTCCCTTCCAAGATACCCAAATCCCTGAAGTTCTAACTGCTGTATGAATCTTAGTGCAGTTGTTGTAGTACCGCTGTGGAAATGATCTCTTGTCTTAAGTGCAATAAGCTACAGCTTATTGACTATCTGCAACTCTCTAAGTAGAGAACAATGATAACATTATAGAGAGAATTATAGCTATGTAAACTAATTTTAATTACCATAACATTTTATTTATATCATTTTATATGAGAATATGAAAAATAAGGTGATGTGGATAATCTAATGGAAAATATAAGTCATAAAATAGACTCAAGAATAAACAGAAAAACTAGATAGACCAAACATCATCTTAAAAATAGAAAAGTTAGGCCCTCTCTGGTGGTGCAGCGGGTTAAAGCACAGCACTAAGAAGCTAAAGCCACTTCCGCATGAGTTCGATCCCTGTCTGCCCCAGGTGACCACATGGCGCCGCAGACCTCTCCTGACCCGCCCACTGCTCCCCTCAGCAGTGTACTTTGTCAATCTACCTGTTCTGCTCCCCACTATGTCTCTGGTGAATCCTCTCACGGCCCCTGCATGTCTGGCCTGTACCCCAGTTCTGTATGCAAAAATAAATCTTAAAAAAAAAAAAATAGAAAAGTTAGGCAGAGATACACCCTTGAGAAAAGGTCCCAGGCCCAGAACAGATTACCAAGAGTCTACCAAATGATCAAAGAACAGATAATTCCTGTCATATAAATCATCAAGAACCAAGATTGAAAATTCTCCATTTCAGTCTGAGACCAATATCATCTTGATAACAAACCAAAATTAAAAATACTTTCTTCATTTCCTCAAAACATAAGAAACAATCCTCATTTATGAACATAGAAGCAAAAATCATAAATACAGTATCAAAACATGGCAGTATATGAAAGGAAAATTACATCACATGTCACATGCAATATATATTACATTAAAGGAATAAATTGAGAAAGCTTATTCTAAGAATACAGAACTGCTTCAGTTTTATGAAGCCCATGGATACAAATCATACTATCTTACTATAAGAAATAGAATCCAAATGACCATCTTAGGCTGACAGATGCACTTGACAAAATTTAATACCATTCTGATTACAATACCTTAGAGAGTTATGGAGAGGACAATATTCTTATAAAGAATTTACCACCACTTTACAGCAAGCACACAATGGTGAAACATTCAAAGCAAGCACTCCCTTAAAGGTCAAAAACTAGATAAAGATCTTACTCCACCACTGCTATTTGCTACTCTTTGAGGTTTCAGTCAGCACACTCAAAAAGGAAAAGACACATAAGATATAAGTAAATGAAAGGTTGAGATAAAACCATTTCAGAAGTTATGGTTAAACTAGTGGAATGAATAAAAGAATTTGGTACTATGGTTGAATATATAATCAGCATTTGCAAAATTAATAGCTTCCAACATGCCAATAAAGAACAATTAAAATGTTAGGGGTAAAGTATCCATTCACGATACTAAAAAAGACATTATATCACTTAGAAACGAATCTCATGAAAAATGTTAGCAATTTACAATGACATAAAAAAAGATTTAAATAACTAGAAAGACAGGCCATGTTCTGGATCGGAAAATTTGATGTTTTATTTTTATTTATTTAAGGGCTCGTTTATTTATGCATACAAGTACTGTGGTGTAGGCAGAGGTCTAGAGGGGACTTGCTGAGAGGATTCACCAGAGACAGAGTCGGGAGCAGAACAGGCAGATCTGCTGAAATACACAGCTGAGGGGAGCAGCAGGCGAGACAGGAGAGGTCTGCTGCTGATGCAGTTAGAAATAACTGGTCTCTCAGATAAGCATTAATAAGTTTGTCTTCCCCTATTCCTACAGTCCCTACTTGTTTGCAGTTTTGTCTTTTTTCATTCCAAGGAAAAGGGAGTTAAAACACCAGTTGTCGAAAATAGCAATCTGGTGCCCACCCAACTCCACTCTATTCTTTCTGACCCCTATTCTCCTCCCCTTGGCAAACCCACACCCATTTCCCCTCCCCACCTTTTTTCTTTTGTACAAATAGCCTGCAACCTGCCAAAGAGCAGGATGATGGTCTTTCAGACACACATCTGCTGCCCTCCCATTTGTTGACAAATTAAACCACTTTCCTTTTCCTCAAACTCTCTTTATATTGGCTGAGGGAAACTGAGGCTGGCGTTCAGTAACACTGCACCATGTGGGTCACCTCCCTGGCCTGGGATTGAACTCTTGCTGAGTGGCTGTGGATAGTTCCACACTTTAACCCCTTGTGCCATAAGAGAGGCCCCCAGGGTTGATGTTTTAAAGATAAATTTTCTTAATCTATAAATCCACTGTTTAGCTCAATAAAAAATCTTCAAAGAATTTTAAAAAATGTTTTAAGTATTTATTTTCTTTCATTTTTGTTAATTTTGTACAGTGTTTAATCTCCCCTCGCAGGTGTATTCCCCATAGTTCTCCCACCACCACAGCACCTGTGATCCATCACCATAGACCCTTGTGCTGGTCCATTTCCAAAAGATTTTTTGAGTGGAATTTGACAACTTGATTCCTAAAGTTGACATAAAATTTTAGAATTACACTTAGCACATTGAAATGATTACACAAAGAGGACATGAAAACTGGGCCACTTAATGGCATCAGCTCTTAAAAGACTTTGCTCTTCATTCTAATCAGGTAGAAAAAGATATTTGTTGAGATGGCAGATATAAGTGCCAGAACTACTTAAGTAGTTCTCTTCTCTCTCACACATAGATATCTTTCATGCAAAGACTGCAACTAAGTTTTTCCAGTAAGTTCACTATATGATGTCACTGTCTTGCACTTTGGCACATTTCTCTCAAATACACAACCTGGAATTTTGCTACTTCTCACATTGGTCTCTTTGCATTTCACATGTAAACTTTCCACTGACACTGTAATATATGATAGCTTAGACTTACAGCAGATAATTCCCATTTCTCTTTTGAGACTGAATAATTCATAGAATTTTGACCTGGCACCTTTGCGTTAGATCAACTAAAAAATACATAATGCAAACAACACTGAAATCATGTGTAATACATAAAACCCCCTTGTTTTACAACAGTGTTGTTGTCAGAATTAGACAAAAAAAGATCACACATGGTTTTTGAAATTTAATTTAAATATGCTCTTCTGTCTCACTTATTTCCAAGAATCATCACACTTTTCCACTTTTAAATGTAATGATTATGGCATGTGTTTTGATAGTTCTTTCTACTGATCTTTACGTTTGCCATGACCTCTTTTTGAACTTTTTAAAATGCTAATTTCCCCAAATTTTTCAATTTTCTTTCATCTAAGTTGCTCTTTGAACAGTCTTCACCTGTCTCCCATGTGCTAATTAGCTTCCAATCTACTCTGTGACTTCAGTCATCTTTTCTGCTGAACTACAGACCACTCCTCTCTACATTTAAGCTGGATGACCTACAGATTCTTCCTCAGTCTAATAAATCAATAACCTTTTCTTTATTACTTCTGAGCTTTGATTCCTCCTGGGCCTTTCCTTTCTGGGAGATTGGTCATCAGCCTCCCTATTACTCATGCACTCACCTATTGTCTACCTGCTATGTGCTGATCACTATTCTCACTGACCAAAATCAAGGATGCTGTCTTCATGGGGCTTACATTCCAGTGCAAGGAGATAGACAATAAATTGAATAAGTGATTCGGTAATTGAAAGACATGAAGACATGAAAACAAACAAACAAAAAACACAGTAAGTGGGACTTGAGGAGGAGTGTCAGGGGAGTCCTTCCTGACTTAAACTAAGTTAAGGAAACAAAGGCTTGAAGAGGTTTAAGCTAAGACATGAAGAAATAAAGGGAGTTGTTCTCATGTGGCTACCTAAAGACTGTTCTAGACTGAGAGAATTGTCATTGCAAATGCCCAAGTTATCAACATTCTCTTGTTTGAGAAGGAAACTGTGCTTGGAACACAATGATTGGGGGAGGGGTAGAGGGGTGAAAAGACAGTAGGAGGTGAGGTCAGAGAAAGGGTAGATTTCAAGATCATATGGGGATTCAAGGACTACTGTAAGGACTTTGACCATTGCAGGGTTTTCAGCAGTCATTATGCAATCTTACTTATGTTTAAAAGTTCACTCTGACTACTCTGTTGAAATTAGACCATTCTGGGGCAAGGATAGATACTACTAGCCAGTTAGGAGGCAATCCATGTAAGAGCTAGTGTGGTTTGGACTCTTACCCAATCTAGAAACTTCAGTGGACTCCTCTAGTCAGTCATTCCTCTCTCCACTTACCCAATTATTTCCCCAACTACACCCAAAACACACCCCAGATTCTATAGCCAACTACCAGCCACTGCCATCCACCCACTACCACTGCCTCCATTCAGACTTATCTGGATCATTGAAATGTCCTCACAACTGGCTTCTCTGCCTCCAGATTACCCCTTCTTCTAGTTTTTATCCAATTAGTTGGGTATCTTCCAATCATAGGGAATATTAATCTGGGATAGACACAAATTTTACTGTGTTGATGACATTAAGTGAGAAAAGTTTTTTTTTTTAAAGATTTATTTATTTGTGCATGTAGAACCTGGGTACAGGCCAGAGGTGCAGGGGTGGTGAGAGGATTCACCAGAAGCAGAGTGGGAGCAGAACAGGCAAATCAGTGAAGTACACTTCTGAGGGAAGGTGGAGGGTGGGGTGTCAGGAGAGGTCTGCTACACTATGTGATCACCTCTGGGCAGGCAGGGATCAAACTCATGCAGAAGTGACTTTAGCTTCTTAGTGCTGTGCTTTAACCTGCTGCGCCACCAGGGAGGGCGGAGAAAAGCTGATTTTTTAAAAAAGATTTATTTATTTATGCATACAAGAACTGAGTCCAGAGGTGCAGGGTGTGGGGATGGTGAGAGAACCACAAGACAGAGTAGGGAACAGAATAGGCAGATCCCTTGAAATATACTGCTGAGGGGAACAGCCGGGGAGACAAGATAGGTCTGCTGCACCATGTGGGTCAGCTCCCTGGCTGGGATCAAACTCATGCTGCAGTGGCTGTGGATAGCTTCAAAGTGCGGAGATTTAACCCCTTGCACCACCAGGGAGGCCTGAGAAAAGTTCTTTTTTAATTTTCACTTACATTTAGCTGAAATTTACTTTTCTTTTGGTTATTAACGTAAGCAATAAGCCCTCGTATTAGCAAAGCCCACAATTGTTATCACAGAAATGCCAGTTATATCACAGTTGCGGCATATCTCAAGACATCATTTATACTTATTACTTTGAAATTATGATTATTCCTTCTACTACTACATCTTTTTGATGTGTTAATAACATTAAATATAATTAAGAAATTATTTCTGTATTTGCTTCAGCAACACATATACTAAAATTGGAACAAAACAGAATAATACAGAGAAGATTAGCATGGCCCCTGAGCATAGAAGATGGGCAAATTCAGCCCATATTTTATAAATATGATCTTTAAAAGTTGACCATAGATCTGACCCATTCGGGTGGTGGCGTGGGGGTGGATGGGTGGGGGTTAAAGCTGGAGGAGGGAGGAGGAAGATAAGGGGAGGGGAAGAGAACATGATGGACTATGGTGGAGGACTGTGGAGGCTTTGGTTTTGGGAAAGCTACAATGACCACACCTGAGGGGAGAAATCCTATACCATGAAAAAGCAACAATGTAAAAAAAAATAGCATTAATAAAAAAAGGAAATTGTGGCCCTCCCTGGTGGCGCAGGGGGTTAAAGCACAGCACTAAGAAGCTAAAGCCACTTCCGCATGAGTTCGATCCCTGCCTGCCCCGGAGGACATCCACATGGCGTGGCAGACCTCTCCTGACCCGCCCACTGCTCCCTCAGCAGTGTACTTCATCCATCTGCCTGTTCTGCTCCCCCCTCTGTCTCTGGTGAATCCTCTCACCCTCCGCATCTCTGGCCTGTACCCCAGTTCTGTATGAATAAATAAATAAATCTTTAAAAAAAAAAGGAAATTGTTTCAACATTATTGGATTTGTTTAAATGCCTAAGTATTTTAATAAAAATCATTATTATTAAGAATTCATAGGCTTTATCAGACTTCCACAGGGGTGCAAGACCAGAAAATATTGAAATTCATATCATAATTTAATCTATTTTCACGTAATCTCCCATCTGAGTACTAACCAGGTCCAACCCTGCTTTGCTTCTGAGATCAGACTAGATAGGGCATGTTCAGAGTGGTACAGCTATAGACTATTTACATGTAATCTAGTGACTGCCAGGGCCTCCCAGGCTGTGCAAAGGGTTAAGTCTGAGCACAACCAAGCAATCATCAGGGAATGCAGCATGAGTTCCATCCCTGGGCTGGAGAGCTGACCCACATGGCTCAGCAGGTCTCTCCTGTCTCTTCATTGCACTGCTCAGCAGTGTACTTTATCAATCTGCCTGTTCTGCTCCCCACT
Source organism: Condylura cristata (assembly GCF_000260355.1). NCBI lineage: Eukaryota > Metazoa > Chordata > Mammalia > Eulipotyphla > Talpidae > Condylura > Condylura cristata. Next base: position 16,879,910 of record NW_004567124.1, on the reverse strand, counting down.
CTGTCTCTGGTGAATCCTCTCACTTCCCTGCAACCCCAGCTCTAGTATGCATAAATAAATAAAATAAATCTTTAAAGAAAAAAAATCTTAAGACTTTCATACTTTCAAAATCCTCAGCCGCTTGCCAACGTGGATAAGTTCACAGTTCTAATATGCTGACCAGGTTCTTCTCATCCCCGCTTGGCTAAATTGCTTCTGTTTTATTGTAGCAATCCCTCATTCTTTTTCCCACATTCTGACCAACAACACTGTGGCTCCCTGGTGTTTTACCTTTTCATTCCTCTGGAAATTTGCTCATGTTGTTTTCTGAAAAACCTACTGTTATAAGGCAGGGAGAGAGGGACACAGCTGAACCCCCCCAAACTGCCTGCTTTGAACAGGTTCCACCATCCACCGCATCAAGACAAGACATAAGACCTTTAATGGAAAGGAACTTTAATACAGTAAGTGTGCAGTACAGAAAAGATAAGGAATATAGTTTCTAAATCAAACACCCGAAGTTACCCATCCCCTCATGGGTAAAAGTCTACCTTAAAGGGATTGGCCCAAAGCAAGGTCTCAAAGCTGCCACAAGTCTAGAGCACCTTCTGGCGGAGACCCATAGAAAAGGGCCAGAAGTGGCCAGACAAGTCTGGGAGGAAAAGAGCAAAATCAAAATCAAGATAAACACTGTCATCGTCAACCTCCCCACGGGTCTCTCACCCACATCTATTTCAACCAGTCCAGGCCAAGAAATAAGCATGGTTTCTTCGCACATCTCCCTTTGCCCCATGTGCCTCCCTCAGGACTCCTCTGGCTCTCCATCCTGCTTCTTTTCTCCTCATCTTCTCTCCAGATTCTTTTCTTCTCTGCTCAGCTCCATTCTCCTTCTGGGTAGGGCAGGAAACCTGGAAACTCCCCTTTTCCTGGGAACCACCCTGTTATACTACCACCATAGAAAATTCCTGTATCATCTTCAGGACGTACCATTTTGGGGGGATCAAACTCAGGCCTCAGCAGTGACAATGTGATAATGTTGAGATTTAACCCCTGCGCCACCAGGAAGGCCCCACAAAAAACTATCTTATACTTATTGGAATCCCTAGAGGATCTTAATGGATGCCCAGAAATAACTGGAGCTAATTAACTAGAACTACATTTTTTTTAAAAGACTAATCTAAGAAAATCTCACTTTTTAAATTCATAAAAATATGATGAAATATAACTTGGAACTTTGTTTTCAAATCTTTAGATTGAAGAACATGAAATTCCAACAACCTAAGTGCTCAGGGACTGAAGAATAAATGGAAAATTTACTTATATACATACAATGTAATACTACTTAGCAATTAAAAAAAGATAAATCTTATCATTTTTGATAACATGGATGAGCCTGAGGGCACTATACTAAGTAAAATAATTCAGAGAAAACAAATACCCTGTGATTTCATTCATTAGATAGAAGATAAAGAAACAAAACAAAAGTTTAGATGATGAAAACAAAGTGATGATTCCTGGAGGGAAAATGAGAAGGCAAGTGGATAAGCCAGGTAAAGTGTCAGTGTATGGTGAAGGGTGGATTGCACACTGAGGGCCACACTGGACTCCCAAGGTTACACACTCCAAAGGGGTTCTGCCATTCATCAAACAAAGTGTTAGCAGTTGTGCCGGAACTGGGCACACTACCTGAAAAAGCCAGCCACACCGCTGTAAAGACAAGAGGAAACTTTATTGCAAGCTCGAGCTTGGACCCAACGGCACACCAGAGGCGCCTGCCTGGTAGGAAGGGCCCTGAGCATTGTGAGGCAGAGTTCTTATATGGTCCTGGGGGCGGGCCTGGGTGCAACACAGGTCACTGCCTGATTGGTTGACCCTTGCCACCCTCCATATTTGGTATGGGTAACTCCATCCCTGTCAGGGAAACAGAGACTAAAGCATGAAATGGCGGTGGTGAACTTAAATGGAGTATGTCATGTTCTTCATTAGCTACCAATGAAGAGCATCCCAGATTCCCCAAAACTGTCTGCTGTAAAGGGCTCTCCCCCTCACTGCAAAAAGACAAATACACTCAGCGCAGAAAGCCTTCAATAGAAAAGAACGTTAATACAATTAGCATGCAACAGGGATTAGTGTGCAATAGAGAAGAGAGGAGAGAAAGAATACAGTTAAAATAGTTTCCAGTTAAGTAACCAAAGTTACCCATCCCCTAGTGGGTAAATGTCCAGCCAAAGAGAGCTGGCCCAAAGCAGGGCTGCTGAGTCTCAAAATCCTGCCACAGTCTAAGGCACTTTCTGGCAGGGAACCACAGGAAAGGGGCAAAAGGCAGAATCAAAGTACGCCATTGTTAGCCTCCTCATTTGTCTCTCACCCATTTATTTCTTCTCCAATCCCTGGTATAAGACCAAGACTGGGAAGCAAGATTGATTTCCTCATATAGCTCTCTGCTCCACTTGCCTCCTCCAGAATCCTCCAAGCTCACCTCCACCCTTTATTACGTGAGGCAGGAATACAGAACCTCCACTTTTTTTTTTTTTAAAGATTTATGTATTTATGCATATCTAACTGGGTTGCAGGCCAGAGGTGCAGGGGCACTGAGAGGATTCACCAGAGACAGAGTGGGGAGCAGAACAAGTGGACTGAGGAAGCACACTGCTGAGGGATCAGGAGAAGTCTGCCACACCATGTGGATCACTTCCGGGCTGGGGATCGAACTCATACTGAAGCAGCTTGCAGTGTTACTCTTTAACCCATTGGGCCACCGGGGAGGGCTCAGAACCTCCACTTTTAAAGGAGATCTTCTCTGTAACAAACTTTTGGTAGTGAACATAGATGTTGACTTTTAATGATGTGTACCCGAAACCTAAGTAATATTGTAAGCCAATATTACTTCAAGAAAAAACTTTATAATAAAAGAACAAGACATTCCATTTACTTATAAATAAACTTATTTGAAAGTCACAGGCTAGAAGAAGATACTTGTAACCCATCTATTGGACAAAAGTTGAGAGCCACTGCTAAAAAAAACAACTGTAAATCAGTAAGAAGAGGCCAATTGATTCAATAAAAAAAAAAAAAAAGATCTGATCAGGAACTTGGAATAGGAGATCACCAAGTGGTCAATAAACATATGAAGCAAAGCTAAGTAGGTTTTTGATAGCTCATCAGGGAAATGCAAATTAACCACACACAGAGACCACTCACTTTCTACCCCCAAAAGGCTAGGTTTTAAGACTGGCAAAAACAGGTTTTTTTCAAGGATGTAGATCTCAAACTGGTGGTGGGGCTGCAGCATGTTACAATCTCTTTGGGGAAACCATTAGTTTCTACTAGAATTAAATATGCATTTGCTGTATGACCAAGTATTCCCATTGTTTTATCCATAGGAGAAGTGAATGCATATATTCTCACTTCTGCATTATATTCATAGCAGCTTTCAACAGCTCTCAACGCTGACAAATAATTCAAGAAATTTTGATACCTTCATATATTGGGATCTTACCCATGTGCTGATTATAAAAAAAAATGATTTGTTTCAGCAACAGGATGGATTTCTTTGGTGAAAGAAGCTAGACAGCAAAGATTCTTGTCTATGGTTACATTTATATAAAGTTGAAGAACCAGCCAAACTACAAGGTATTTATAGAAGTCAGAAGAGAGTAATTTACCCTTCAGAGAACAGGATGAACAGTGCACAAGAGACCTCATGGGGTGCAGGAAATATAGTCTACAGTTTTAGCTGGATGCTGGTTATCAAAATATATAACAATTCAAACTATATTGTTAAGATGAATGTTGTTTATCCACCTTACTATATATATTATTAAGTAAAAAAATTAAACTTGGTCAAATCTGCAGAAGTGGTAGTGTTTTGGAAAAATCAAACCATGGCAAACACACTTGGAAAATGGTTTTAATGGAGTCCAAAACAAACCACTAAATGACTCAGTGGAAAGAATAAGAAAGTTATTCTTGGATGAATAAAAAGGAGAACGAAAATACAAGTATTTTGAAAATAAGGGCATGCTACATAAATACACCATTTTAGTAGAAGCAGGCCTCGGCCTGTAACAGGGTGGTCCCCAGGAAAAGGGGAATTTCCAGGTTCTCTGCCCCACCCAGGAGGAGAGAAGAGCAGAGAAGAGAAGGAGATTGAAGAAGAAGGAAGCAGGATGGAGAACCAGAAGGAGACCTGAGGAAGCCACCTGGAGCAAAGGGAGACATGTGAAGAAACAGTGCTTGTTTCTTAGCCTGGACTGGTTGAAACAGATGTGGGTGAGAGGCCTGTGGGAAGGTTGACTGTGGCAGTGTTCATATTGATTTTGATTGTGCTCTTTTCCTCCCAGATTTGTCTGGCCATTTCTGACCCTTTTCTATGGGTCCCGGCTAGAAGGTGCTCTATACTTTTGGAGGGCTTTCAGGCCTTGCTTTGGACCAATCCCTTTAAGGTAGACTTTTACCCATGAGGGGATGGGTAACTTCGGGTGTTTGATTTAGAAATTATATGCTTTGTCTTTCCTGTATTGTATACGCATTGTATTAAAGTTCCTTTCCATTAAAGTTCTTATGTCTTGTCTTGATGCGACAGATGGCAAAACCTATTTAGAACAGGCAGGTTTGGGGGTTTGGTGGTGCCCCTCTCCCTACCCTGTAACAAGCCTGGCACAGTCCTGAACCTGGGGTAAGCCAATGGTTCAGAAATCATTAGCTATGTTGAAAATGTTGGCCTCCTAACTATCAGTACCTCTTGAGTTTTAATTTATTTTTGCTGAGATATAATCAACTATATTATTAGGGAAGTTTAAGTGTACAGTGTGTTGATTTATACATTTTTCTTAGTGATATGATTGTTACTATAGTGTCTCCTCCTAGTTTTATCACATCTGCATCCTACTTCTGTTTAGGGCACAAAGAGAGGGGCACTCCTAAACCCCCAAACCTGCCTGCTCCAAATAGGTTCTGCCATCTGCTGCATCAAGACAACACAAAAGAGCAATACAATAAGTGTGCAATACGGAAACGATGAAGAATATAGTTTCTAAATCAAACACCCAAAGTTGCTCATCCCCTCGTGGGTAAAAGTCTACCCAAAAGGGAATGGTCCAAAGCAAGGCCTGAAAGCCTGCCATAAACCTAGAGCACCTTGTGGCCAGGACCCAAAGAAAAGGGTTAGACATGGCCAGACAAGTCTGGGAGGAAAAGAACAAAATCAAAATCAATATAAACACTGCCATAGTCAACCTTCCCTCGGGCCTCTCACCCACATCTGTTTCAACCAGTCCAGGACCAAGAAGCAAACCCAGTTTCTTCATCTGTCTCTCTGCTCCATGTGGCTCCCTCAAGTCACCTTCTGACTCTCCATCTTGCTTCCTTCTTCTCCAGATTCCTCTCTTCTCTGCTCAGCTCCACATTCCTTCTGGGCGGGGCAGGGAACCTGGAACTTCCCTTTTCCTGGGGATGACCCTGTTTCACTTCCACTCTTTCTTGGCTGTTTCTTCACACTAGTAGCATTTAGGACTGAAGAACACTATCCCTTTTGTAGTCTGGTGTGAGATGGGAAAATGTCTTTGAAGATGATCACTTGACTAGGGAGAAAGGGATTGACAAGGTATGGCCTCGAAGGCCAGACAATCCCACATTTTTTTTTTAAAGATTCATTTATTTATACATACAGAACTGGGGTACAGGCCAGAGGTGCTGGGGATGAGAGGATTCACCAGCGACAGAGTGGGGAGCAGAACAGGCAGATCTACTGAAATAAACTGCTGAAGGGAGCAGTGGGTGAGACAGGAGAGGTCTGCTGCGCCTGTGAGTCACCTCCCTGGCTGGGGATGGAACTCGTGCAGCAGGCTGCGGAGAGCTTCATAGTGCTGTGCTTTACCCGTTGTGCCACCAGGGAGGGCCTCAATCCCACATTCTTACAGGTGCATAGAGTCATCCTGTAAGGGTCCTCCTAATACAACCCCAGGACCCCTTGAGTCCTATTTTGTGCTGGGAAGCCTTTGAGGTTCCTCAATCTCACTTGGCTACGTCTTCTAGTTGGTCTTCTTGCCTCAGATGTCCTTTCCACTCTCAAGTCTACACTCCAACAGTCATAGTGATTTATCCCCAAATCAGGTGTGCTCATATCATTCTACTTAAGTGGTTCCCTTTGACTCAGAACAAAATGCAAACTCTGTGGTGGCCAACAGGCCTCATATCATTACAGGCCAGTCTCTCTCTCTTCTTCCCAGCAAGCATCGTCTTCTAAAATCATCTGCTCTAGAGCAAAAGCTTCAAACCTCAAAGAGATAAAGCACTAACATGGAGCCTCCTAAAACACAGCTTCCTTCATTCTCAATGTATAAATGCTTAGACTGAAATAAAAATGTTCATAAAAGTGGCGCCTGGTGGCGCAGCAGGTTAAAGCACAGCATTGCAAAGATTTCGGTAGCCACTGCAGCATGAGTTTGATCCCAGCCAGGGAGGTGACCCACACAATGCAGCAGACCTCTCTTGTGTCACCCACTGCTCCCCTCAGCAGTGTGTATCAGTTCATCTGCCTGTTCTGCTCCCCACTATGTCTCTGCTGAATCCTCTCAACCCCCGTATCTCTGGCCTGTACCACAGTTCTTGTGTGCACAAATAAATAAATATTTTTTAAAATGTGCATAAAAATACCCTATGAAAAATTAATCTACCAACGATAAGTTGGGAAAGATTATTTTTAATACATATAGAGAGGTCTTATATCCCTAATATATAAACAACTATATTAAAAACTATAGAGAAAGAAGAGTAAAAAAATGGTTAATATGGACAGCGGATGTTCCTACATTCTTATTCATTGCACAAAAGAAAGACAAATCACATTTTAAAAAAGATACTCAGTTGCACTGATAACAAGTCATTTTTCTTGGGAAATTGCAATAATCATTACATTGGAAAAAAAATTAGTAGGACAAAATGAAAAATGTACAAAATGAACAAAATGAAGGGGAGGTCAATCCCTCTGAGTGAAGTTGGGGGTCAGTTCTGCTTTCAGTAGCTGTTACTCTAAAATTAGAACACCCACCCTGTCCAGCAACTCCATCTCTCACCCAGATGCCCAACACCATTCTCTCCCCAGGGAAGGGAAGGGAGGGAAATAAGGACTTTGTTTTGGTTTCCAAAGATGAATCTAGTCTTGAGTAAAGGCGGATTTCATATTACCAGCTCCCTAA
>NW_004567124.1:16855068-16871622 GCF_000260355.1 Condylura cristata | reverse complement strand
CAATATTATCCAATAGTGCTCAACTAGTTGCTTTATTAACATATGATAGGAGTTTTCTTCCTCCTAGGTAAATTAAAGCTTCTTACTTGACCAGGGTCAAAAATTCAATTGCCTCCAAGAGCCTAACCAGGTAATAATTCTTTGTAACTGGCTGGTGGGAGGTGAATGATAATGAGGGGAGAGGATTGGGCCATTGGGAAAGGCATGTCCTGCTTGAAGGCTTTCACATTAACAAAGTACAGACCAAATCAAACATGTCCAAGCAAGTTTTACTCCTCCAGGTTTAGAGGATGTCCAAATTCTCTTTTAGGTCCCAAATCCCTTGATAACCTAAACATTTCGTATTTGTTAGAGGAACTGGCTTGGATCCCCTCTCCCAGTAGTTATTAACCTGTAAGTCTCTTGCTGGTCACCTGTCATTGCAAAAATCATCGGCCTTTATGTGGTAGAGTGGTTACTATTGAATGAGTTCACATAAAATGTTTCAGAGATCTGTGGAACTTGGCCCTAAAGCTCAAATTCTGTTGTCTTTCTTCATGCACCAAGCTCCTGGGTACAAAAGGACAAGTTACAGATTATTTTCCACTTTGGCCTTTTAACAAAAAAATGCAGCTGAGTCCCTTTCACCCAGCCCAAGATTGCACCCTATTCCCACTTTATCCTCCTTGAACATTCCAGATAATCTCTTACTTCTTCCTGTACAAGCTACCTGAGCCCTTTACTTCTTCAACTGCTTCACCCCCACTGCCATATACACTCTTTTCCCATCCCCCTGTTCCACAGCCCCTTTCTCCAAACACATCTACTAAGTCTCATTCACAAATGTTCACTGCCCCAGAGTATGAAGATCTGGATGTCTCCAGGCAGTGGCCACTCTTTTGAAATTGGTTTAGAGAGGCCTTGGGTCCAGAGAGTGGGGTACTTGGGTTACCTTTGGGAAGTTTCACCAGAGATCCCTTTGGGTGGGATGAAGTGACTCAGGTTTGCCATGAAACAGAGGCATTAGTTACATCCAAAAGGGCAGGCTTATTATAAAAAGGGAGAGAAGAGTGAAAGTTCTTACACAGATGCAAACAGGCAGAAAACAACACCCAAAAATGACAAGTTTGTTACAAAAAGCCTGAGGCTGCCTCTATTACTTTGCAAACTAAGGTCAGTGAAGAAAAGCACTGGCATGGTCACATGTGGGCAGGAAGGCTGTTGCCCTGCAAATGGAGGAAGTTGGTGACAAGGCGAGATTGCACTGATACAGGTGGGGAGTATTGCTGGCCCCTGCTAGTGCAGACATAGCACTGATTTAGTCTTCTTTTCTTCTGAGGGGCACATTCCTTTGTGGAACTAACTTTTATTAAATTATTTTCTTCTAGGGTGTGGCTAGGTTGATTTGTAAGGACCAGTGATTCTCTACAATGGCCTTCAATCTCCATTTTCCCTTCTCTGGTCTGGGCCTCAGGATATTTTTTATAGCATCTGATATATACTGTTATAACAATTGGTGCCCGTGGATTTTTCATTTCTACAGCTGGGTGAAGGACTATGGTAATCACTTCTCCCCCCACCTCCAGCTTCCATCACTGTGTGAGCCAGGCTTCTGGTCTTGTAGTGCCTTCTTTCTAAATTTCCTATTTTATAAGACTGATTTTTTTAAACATACAGAACTGGGGTACAGGCCAGAGGTGTGGGGAGTGAGAAGGTTCACTAGAGACAGAGTAGGGAGCAGAACAGGCATATTGACTGAAACACACTGCTAAGGGGAGAAGCCAGGTGGGTCAGGGGAGCTCTGCTATGCCATGTGGGTCAGCTTCCTGGCCAGGGATTGACCCATGCTGCAGTGGCTGCGATAGCTTCATAGTGCTGTACTTTAACCCACTGTGCCACCAGGGAGGGCCAGTTTCCTACTCTTAAACTCCATCAGTTTCAACTGTTAATAGAGAGGCACAATCTGTGTGAGGGGGAGCCCTAAGAGAAGTGTTTTAGAGAAATAAATTAGAGAGTCTAAGCTGTTGCAATCTGGCTAACTCCACATAACTTTGTTGGTAAATCTGATTCCTCTGACTTTCCATTAAGAAGCTCAGGACATTTTGGCCCTCCCTGGTGGCACAGCGGGTTAAAGAACAGCACTAAGAAGCTTAAACCACTTCCTCATGAGTTCGAACCTGGCCTGCCCCGGAGGAATCCACCTGGCGCGGCAGACTTCTCCTGACCCTCCCGCTGCTCCCCTCAGCAGTGTACTTTGGCGATCTGCCTGATCTGCTCCCCACTCTGATTCTGGTGAATCCTCTCACCCTCCGCATCTCTGGCCTGTACCCCAGTTCTGTATGAATAAATAAATAAATCTTTAAAAAAAAAAAAGAAGCTCAGGATATTTTTTATTGTTATGACAATAATGATGTTGACCAGCTCTATAAGAACTCAGGGCTACATGTTTCTAAAGCCAGTGAATTGCTGAGTTGTGTTGCTGGCAGGTGGTGTCAAAGAAACGCAGCTGAGAGGCCAGGCATTCTGAAGTTCAGAAGCCTAGTGGGTAAGTGTGAGAGACAGCACATAGAAAATTGCAGTTGAAGCTAGTGAAGTTTTTTTCCTGTTTTATACATACTTATGTGTAATTTTATGTCCAAAGGGGCAGACCTGCGCCTTTCAGCTCTGTTGACTCATATTACATAACAGCTTCCTGCTCTTAAAGCCACAAGGTCCTCCCTGCTTTCCTTTGCCAGCATCTCAACTTCATCTCCTACCATGCAGTCTTCCACCATGCTCCAGATGCATTGTCTTCTAAACATACCTTGTCCCCAAATAAGTTCTGCCCCAGGGCCTTTGCACTGGCCATTTCTCTATCGGACATTCATCTTGCTGGCACTCCTTCCCTTTATATAAACATCAGGTTCCTATCATTCATTAATCAGCTCATTGAGTATCAATCTTTCTGAGGTTTTCTCCTGATTGTGTCAGTCAGAGAGCCCAGAACTCTCAGGAAACTGCCATGTTTATGAATTGATAAAAAGTTTATGTTCTCCAGTCTTTCCCCCTTCCTAGATTTTAGATATCATGACAGTGGAGCCTGTATTGCTTCTCACATTATCACCACTTCCTAAATTAATACCTAACATATAATAAGTGTTCAAAATTTGTGAATCTGTTGAAGGCAGGATAAGGGGTGCCCAAAATCCCACAAACCAGCCTGCTAGAAATAAGTTCTGCCATCTGGCAAATCAAGACAAATGATACTCTAGTGCATAAGACCTTTAATGGAAAGGAAGACCTTTCATGGAAAGGAAGTTCAATACAATTAGTGTACAACAAAGACAACAAAATAGTTTCCAGATCAAACACCTAAAGCTAACCATTCCCTCACGGATAAAGGGTTAAAGGCCCAGTCAAACAGGGCTGGCCCAAAAGCCTGCCACAAGTCTAAGGCACCTTCTGGCAAGGACGCATAGGAAAGGGGCAGAAAGGGCCCAGCACATCTGGTACAGAAGGGACAAAATACAAATCAAGAAAAACGCTGCCATTGTTAACCTCCCCGTGGGTCTCTTACCCACCTTTGTTTCAAAGTTCAACACCAAGAAGCAAGCAGTTTCTTGACATGTTTCTCTACTCCATATACCTCCTCTAAGTCTCCTTCTCCAGCTTCCCCTCTTCCTTGCTCAGTCCCACCCTACCTTGGGTGGGGCAGAGAACTTGAAACCTCCTCTTTTCCTGGGGACCACCTGTTACATGCTAAGTAAATAAACAGGCTCCTGTTCATTCACTGGCTAAGGATTATTATGTCCTTTCTCTGTGCCAAGCACTGTGCTGGGTTTAGGGCTGAAATACAACACAGACAATACAGGCAAGGTCCTCTCAGGAGGTTTCCAGCTTGGAAGGGAAGATAATCACTGCAATGTGCTTTAAGAAACAATAAAGAGGGCCCTCCCTGGTGGCGCAGTGGGTTAAAGCACAGCACTAAGAAGCGAAAGCCACTTCAGCATGAGTTAGATCCTTGCCTGCCCCAGAGGTGATCCACATGGTACAGCAGACCTCTCCTGACCCACCAGCTTCTCCCCTCAGCAGCTTTTGACGGTCTGCCTGTTCTGCTCCCCACTCTGTCTCTGGTGAATCCTCTCACTGCCCCTGCACCTCTGGCTTGTACCCCAGCTCTGTATGCATAAATAAATAAATCTTTAAAGAAAGAAAAAAGAAGCAATAAAGAAATGGTCTATTCAGATTGCTGTGAATGTATATACCAGAATCACTAGTGGGGGAGGTAAGCTAACTGTCAGAGAGCCCAGAATTCTCAGGGATCTGAGCCACATTTATGAATTGATAAAAAGATTTTATTCCTGGAAACTTGATGGGCTCCCATGGAGCAAATGACCCATTTCTCATTCTCAGACTAATTTTCTGTTGAGGAGGCTAATCAAGACTAGCCTGTGGCACCAGAATATTTATCAGCTCCATGAGTTTAATTTGAGAACAACCTTTGAATCCAAGTTTCAACACCCAAGGAATACAGATTCTGGGGCTGTCCCAGGGTTCTGATTGTCCTTTGGAATTTGTAAAAAATCTGCAAAAGGCTTCCTGTAAAGTTTTAGAAAGGGACACAGGGGGGTAGGGTCAGGTTACTCACCTCTAAGAGGAGCAACACATCAATCTTGTTGGAACCCTCTAAATTCCCCTAAGTCTTTACTTGACTATTTCAATCATACTGTCTGACTCCTGAAGGCATTTGGTTTGTGAGCCCTGCTTTTATTTATTTATTTTTAAAGATTTATGCATGCAAGAACTGGGGTGCAGGGAAGGCGAGAGGATTCACCAAAAAAGGGTGGGGAACAGAACAGAGCTGCTGGAATACACTGCTGAGGGGAGAAGCAGCTTAGACAAGAGAGATCTGCAGAGCCATGTGGGTCAGCTCCCTGAACTCTTGCTGCAGTGGCTGGAGTGGCTTGATAGAGTTGTCTTTAACTCCTGCGCCACCAGGGAGGCCCAAGCCCTGCTTTTAGAATACATTGGCTATCCAGAGATTTAGGACTGTGAAATCTCTGCAAAGTTTACATTAAGCTAACATTTGGTGAAAATCAAATGCTAAAATGCTAGTGATTTGGGTGCCAAGTAAAACAATCTTCAATACTAAGAAGTCAAAGTTTCTAGAATTATAAAATTTCAAATACTAAAAATTAATCAAATGAAATTTTTTTGGCACTTTTCAGTGTTGTTGGCAGGAGCAAATTTTATCCTTTGATGATTGTTTACTGTTGCTGCCTAACAAATCACCTTGAAACACAGGGACAAAAAAAATCATTTGTTTATACTCATGGAGTCTGTGGGTTACAAATTCTGTCAGAGCAGAATTGGGGACAACTTGCCTCTGCCCTGTGATTCTGCGCCCCCAGTTGGAAAGGAAGCTGGGACGATTTGGTGACTGAAGGTTAGAATCAGATGGCGATATTGTCATTGGCACTTGATGTAGGCTCTGGGTGAGACACACCCACCTTGTTTCTCTGCCCTGGCTTGTTTATGAGTCCTCAGAGCAGGGTATGGGCTGCAGGAGTGAGGGTCCCACCAGAAGAAGCAGAAGTGTGTGACATCTGCATGCTCTGGGCTCAAGGTCACACTGTAAAAAAAGCATGTGGGGTGGGATTACTACAGGCATCTTTGGAAAGCTCAATCTGCCACAGCAGTAGATTTGACTTTCAAAAAAAGCTAAAAGTTGTTAGAAGTTGAGTTTGATGAAAAATATAGATGAACGAGGTTCTTTTTGGATTAAAAAAAATTGAGGAGGATGACCATTCAATAACCTTTCTGTGGCTCACATCTGGTCCAGAGTTCAGTTTCAAAAGTCCACTTCTAGGTCTTTTAAAACATTCACGTTCATTCCACCAGTTCCTATGGCTGATTTGATTAGACTTTGCAATTAGTGTATCATCTCCAAGGGGGATTATTTGAAGAACTGCATTGAGACAGGTGCATGCTTACATGTGGGTTTTATTAAAAAGTAAACTATAACCTCATCATCTTATATCACTTTTAGTACCTACAGCCATCAGCAAAAGCTATACTTTGTTTTGGGGATAAATCCTAGGTAATGGCAACAAATACTTTCTAATGGTATTTTTCAACAGTTCTGATCACTAGCTCCTAGAGTTGGGAAAATCTTCTCCTGGGAAGTAATAATAAATAATCCATGTAAGTATTAAAAGACTTCCACAAAAGAAACCTATCTGCCATTGTTTAACACTGTGGCCAAAGAAAACTCCCTTCTCAAGGAGATCCTATTAATATCTTTTGGAACTGGTGTACTGTGGAAAACAGAGCCTGGATTCTTGTCCCCAAAAAATGTTTGAAAGCTGTGACAAATAAGCGCTGTTGCTTTGCCATTTCGTCCATGATGTTCATTTTTAACTTCTGATTAAACTGGTGCCAGTTGATCTGATTAGCCTGGGGGAATCGTGGACATCTGGACCATTTGATAAAGACTCATTAATATACCACAACCATGTTGCCTGGGTTTCAGGGCCACTTGAACAAATGTGAAAAGCAATCTGGGGTATAGACTGTAAGAGAACCACAGAGCTGGACGAAACCTTACAGATAATCTACTGTAACTCCTGTACCTTAAAGATGGAAACTGAGGCCTAACTTCTGTTGGGTGACTTCCTCAAGAAACATTTGTATGTGCCAAACAGAATTGGAAGCCAGCTATTCTTTCTTAGGGTAGCTTTACTAAATATAAAAAGTACACTTAGCATATCAGGATAAGTTTGGATCCTACGTCCTTGAAAGCAAGAACTGGGAATCAGACCTTGGAAGACTGCTGTTTATTAGCTTATATAGGCAACATACTAACTCACTCATCTGCAAGCATTCTTCTTCTCTCAATGGAAATGATATTGTATCTTAGCTGCCTGATAAGAGTAGTTGTGAGGTTGAAATGAGGTCATGAGCCCTGTGGGGTCCTGTGCAAATCTAGGAGGTTGATTGGTTTGCTTGCTCTCTGGTAGCAATTAGTCTCCTCATTTCCTAGAAATGTGACTCTGGACTCTTTAGTAGTTGAGTGGTTTGAGATATTGATGACTCACCAATGACATAAGTTTTCTGTAACTAGCCACTCTTTGTTTTACCTGTCTGACAGTAACACAAAATCAATCACCGAAGACCTCAAATCACCTCAATGCATAGGTCTAAGGATTTTTAGAGATAAAACAAGAGACATGGATATCTCCCTATTGTGCTCAGATGTCAGAGGATGAAAGGCTTATCTTGACAAATCTGGAGGTAGGAAGTCTAGTGACCCCCGCCTTTCATCAATGCTGGTGGGGCTCAACAAGAATATCAGCAGAGGCCACAGACAGAGTGCCTAAATACTTAAAAGTTGTAAATGAAGCTGACCAATAGCTAAATAAAATGATTTTTATCTTCCTACCCTGACAAGTGTACCTTTATAACAACCTAGAGAGACATGTTTGCATTAAAATTCACAGAATCTCCTACCAAAAGGTGGCATCACAGAGAACTGAACCTGGTGACCAGCCCCTGCCCCACTTCCTGTTCTACCTGACACCATTGAGCTCTGCGAAGGCCAGTCCTGCTGGCACAGATATCCCACCTTCCACATCCAAACTGCACCTCTGTACCGCCTTTCCATCTAGCGGGTTGCTTACTGGTTATATCATCCATTGCTGGGAGTGAAGAGAAAGTTTGCACAGGCTCAGATAGGGGCTCAAGGTTGTTTGGACACATTTCGCCAAATATTTTCAGACAGAATTGTCACCTATTCATATGTTTCAGGGCAATTTAGATATTTAAGTATTTGTTCCAAGCATGAAATAAAAAAAAAAAAACACTTTTGCTCAAAAATGTTTATTAACAGCGCTATCTACTCCCCACATGTTTTAGGAAATGTTTGATTTTGATTTAAATGTTTGGTTACACACAAAAGATCTTCATTTTGTAGTCATGATGGCTAGGAATTTTATCAGCTATAAAATGACTATAGAAATTGCTTTTCCACTAATTTAAAGATCTATTGTGGAGTAAGGTGAAATTACTAAACTGAATTGTTGAAATTCAGACATAACTTTTCTCATTACAGATCAATCCAGTCAAATTGTAGGAAGAAAATAGTTAGATGGGTATAAGAACTCAAGTTGGAATGTGTCCATGACAGCCAGCTAGCCAACATTCCAGGCATAAAAACAGTGGTTATTTTTCCATTTCATTACTTTTTATGAGACATTGCAATAATGGTTTGTGCCAGGTAACTCTGACAAAGTAATTGAATTCTAGAAGTAGTATTCTAAACCCAGTTGTGCTACAAGAAACAAAAATATGATTTCCTTTAAAAGTAATCCATCAAATATTTGTTTAAAAGATAAAACTGTTTAGCGTCTCCCTGGTGGCGCAAAGGATTAAAGCACAGCACTACTAAGCTAGCCACTGCTGCTTCACATGAGTTCAATACCTGCCTGAGGTGACCCACATGGAGCAGCAGACCTCTCCTGACCTGCCCGTTGCTCCTCTCAGCAGTGTACTTCGTCAACCTGCCTGTTCTGCTTTCCACTCTGTCGAGGTGAGGTGAACCCCCTTACCGCTCCTGCACCTCTGGCCTATACCTCAGTTCCGTATGCATAAATAAATATTTTTTTAAAAGATTTATTTATTTGTGCGTACAGAACTGGGGTACAGGCCAGAGGCTCAGGGGCAGTAAGAGGCTTCACCAGAGACAGAGCAGGGAACAGAACAGGCAGATGGAGGAAGTACACTGCTGAGGGGAGCAGCGGGCGGGTCAGGAGAGGTCTGCCACGCCATGTGGTCACCTCCGGGGCAGGCGGGAATCGAACTCATGCGGAAGCGGCTTTAGATTCTCAGTGCTGTGCTTTAACCCGCTGTGCCACCAGGGAGGGCCCTAAATAAATATTTTTTTAAAAAGATAAAACTGATTAGTTACATGAAGGGTTCCAGTGATCAACAATAAATTACAATATTCTCACAGTAGTTTTTCTAGAAGATTACTAAGGATTTATAAAACAGTCTACTCTTTCTCTTAACATTGGTAACTGTGGGGAAGCCACATAGACTTCAGTGTACTTTGGGTTGAAGGCTTTTGGAACATCCAACTACTCTGGTAATTCACAGTATGCCCAACCCAGAGCCCAGGAGGCACTGAAAAGGACCAGAATAGTACTTTAGGTGACTGAATCCTCATCTGCTGCTTTAGCTATTTGCTATCCCCCTACCCACCAAGTGCATTTGACAGATAGGAGGTCTCAAATGAGGATGGAGGTAGTTGAAGACTAAGGTCATAAATGACACATCAGAATAAATTCTTGACCTTCACACATTCTGAGAAACAAGAGTAAAAGTTTTTGCTAAGCAATTCTGGTTAAGTCATTGTTGACACCATGGGGATGCCAGTCAATGATATGCTCCCTCCCTTCTGGTTCTTAAATGTGTGAGAAGTAGGTACACTGACCCACAACTTTAGTTGATGGTAAAGCTGGAGGAGAGCATACAGCATATACCTGTAGTCTAGGTCAGGCGTTTTGTTCCATCTGTGGAGGGGAGAGCTATTCTGCAGAGCTCACTTGGCCAGACTCTGCAGGGAAGGGAGTTTCTACCTTATTCTCTATCAGACTCAGCGAAGGGTGCCAAGGTGATGTGCCTGCAGAAGCCAGACCCTGAATACCCACCTAGCAACATTTGCCTTATGGGAACAAAATCAGAGGATAATGTCTCAGGGAAGGTGAGCAAGGGATGTGACCTTTATCCCCATGTGACTGTCATATCAGTTATTCCTCCACAAAGGGTAGAGTTGGGAGCAACTTTCTTACTTCCCTGAGAGGACAAAAGTGTGGGCAGAAGTTACCATTTTACAGGTCAATAATGGAACATGAGAAGAAAAAGAGAAGTGTTCTCTCAGCTGTCATGTGACTCAGTCTTATCCTCTCAGGAGAATATTCCAGAACAGGTAGGACCTTGAAATTGTATTTTTAAATAAGCCTAAGTTTTAACCAGTTCAGAGCAAGGTAACATTCACTCACTCCCTGTTGTTCACAGGAGGTTGAGTGCCAGAAAGCAGATGTAATTTGCAGTTCAAGCATTTGCCACTGAAACTCTGAGATCAGTCCTGAAAATGAGCCAAGGATGCCCTCCTGAGAACCCCACAGGACTTCTTTGAAGAGAAAAAAAAATTTTATATTCATTTTTATAGGAAGCTACCCTGAGGTTTGAAAGTTGTCTCCCTTTTGAGAAAAGCTGTGTGCCATTGGAGAGCTGGAGGGGTAATCTAGCTCTGTGCGTATTAGCAAGGCTGAGCTTGCAGAAGCTTCCTCTGAATCCTCATTCTGTTCTTCAAAGCCCTTCTGTATGACTTCCTCATATTCTAGAAGACCTTTCCATCCATCTAAACTTGTCAAAACAAGCATTCCTACATTCCATCAGGTACAGTTCACAAGTAGATTGTAGGGGAAAAAGAAATTGATTAACATAATTGACAACGAAATGTGAGTCTCAGCTCTCTTTCGCCATCTTGTTTGCAATTGTATCTTAAATAAAAGCATTGATTTACAGGTATAAATCTCTCAGCAGTTTAAACCCCAGGGGGACTTCTGAAGTTGTTTGCCGGGGAATCAGGGATGTAATTATTCCCAGCACCAAGCAGACAATACAGCCTTCTGTGGAAACATGGATTGAGTAAGGACCAGGCACAGATTCA
Source organism: Condylura cristata (assembly GCF_000260355.1). Classification (NCBI taxonomy): domain Eukaryota; kingdom Metazoa; phylum Chordata; class Mammalia; order Eulipotyphla; family Talpidae; genus Condylura; species Condylura cristata. The sequence continues at coordinate 16,860,932 of NW_004567124.1, read as the reverse complement.
ACAGAGGTCAAGAAGGATGAAGACAAAGAAATGACCATTGATGAGCATAGAATGAAGTCACTGGAAACTTAAAGGAATTAGGGAACAATGGTGATGTTGGAAGATAACACAGCTAGCATAAATTCCATTTAACCAGTAGTTTTGGGGGATTTATCTGCTAAATTCTGGGCTGGATACAACCAAAGTCACAGGGAAAGTACATATTGATTTGGAAGAATGAGACAGTGCTTGGAAAGGGTTGTAGAATGAAATACTTGAATTCTCTGGTCACCTGAAACCATGAGTGTATTTCCCTGCTTCTAAGCAACCCCTTCGTCTTGAACAAGGGAAATGCTAATTTCTCTCTAGCTGCTTCGCTCATGGCCATGTCCCACCTTCATGGCAAACCTTATCCTAGGCCAATCTTTTTATCCACCCAAATACCTACTCTGTTCATCTCCTGGCAATCCTTGTATTCAGCCAGGTGGGCACTGGTTGCCACCTTATTTCCTTCACACTTCTTGTCATTGTCAATGCTGTTTTTCCCACCACATCTCAAGCCCCAGCTGTTCCTATCCCTTCTGAGTCCTGCAAGTCTTCTAAGCTGGCACAGGTTTTCAGAGACTGCCTTATCTGGGCAGTGTTCCGCAAGTGCCAGATTCTTTGTCCTCCCTGAACTCCAAGTAGGAGATGAAGATCATAGCCGCTGTGATCACAGTACTAATAATTATGCCCTACATTCTCTTTTTTCAAAGTGCTGACATACTTTGTTACATTTGCACACAAAACAAAGATCAAATGGTTAAATGGCTCACAGATGCTAAGGAACAAATGAAAACAACTTATCTAAACTTTGAGATATGCTTTTACAGACAGGCAGAGCCGGGACACCTATCAGCAGATGATACAACCTGAACATGTGCAGAAATCACTAACCTTGGGCTGGGGTCAGAGCAGAGGGTCACAAAGAAGGGGGTTGAGGAAGAGGTGTGTGAAGAGGGAGCAGCCCAGACCCCACTAAGGGGAGGGGTTCACCAACATGGAAAATCCAATTATTTAGGAAACCTCTCCTAATGTGGACCAACTTTGTAACTATCCAATTCTTCATCAAAGTCTATTTTCTTTATCCTTATCCACTCCTTGGCCAATAAAATTTAACTCCTTTGTTCTTAACTCCAGTCACCAAAAATCTACATAACACCATTCCTCTTATTAACTGAAGATAGAGACTCGAATTTTTGCTTGTCTCCTTGCCAAGTGATTTACAATGAAGCTTTTTTCTTTTGCTGAATATCTGGTATCGTGGTGGTATCTGTCTCCATGCAGATTAGGCAGCACGCCCATTGCTTGGTAACAAAATCACAGGATTATTCAGAAGACTGTGAGGGATTAATATTATTCCTACCTAAAAGTCAAAGCCAAAAATCAACCAGGGCATTGAAGTCCAGAGTCATGTTTCTCCTGAGGCCGCACACCCCAAGATGCTTTGTAACTGCCACGTTGGTTTCTCTACTTTTTAAAGTTATGATTTCTAATTAAAGGTTATCTTGCCCTGTTTGAAAATTATTTCCTGATGCTAGTTTTGGCTCTCTATTAAAATTGTATTTCAGGACAAAAAATAAATTCTCTTCTGCATTTTGGTATTTCCTAAGTTTTACTGGGCACCCCAATGTGAACTGGGTTGCCTGTCTGGGTCCTCACCCACACACTGAAGATTTAATCATACTGCAGACACACACAAAAAGGTTCGATAATGGGTTTATTTACAGGGAGAAAGGTAAAGGAACAACCTAGGGGAAAAAAAGAAATATGAGTGAACTAGAGTGTCCTACCAGTTCTGCTAACTTGGACTCCACCAGCATGCTGAAAACAGATCAAGAGCGAAAAGACCAGCCACAAACCATCAGGTCAAGAAAGCCCTGGAGCCCAACATGTTTGGGTTTTATCCCAACCTGGCTGTTCAGCTCCACCTTCAAGTCCCAAAATGCTTCTCATTGGTATTGATGGGATTTGTAGTTCCAGTATCTGGAGTGGGGGCGGAGTCCATGAAACCTATATCTGTTACATAAGCACTTGGAACTTTGTATATTGAGTATACGGCTTTGACTTAGAAAAAGCTGCCAAGATGTTATGGAGGGCAACATGTTTATATTCCTGCACATTGTGTGAGTATGAACATTTGCCTTTGCTAGAAGGCACCAAGGCCTTGTGACTCTTTTGGACCCTGTTCGGGTGTTGGAGATGATGGGGCACCCCAGTCCAGGAGAAGACCTCTGAGGTGGCAGTACCATTGCTGGCCTAAAAGAGCTTCAATGTTATTGTAATAATGGAAAGAGATGAAGTATCTCTTCTCAAGACAACTCCTACATGATTAAATTTCATTTAACCTGATTTGAAATTCCTCATCTCCATCAGTAGTGGCATCTAACCTGGCATAAGTTCAGGGGAAGAGGGAAAAATCCCGACTCTGACTGACATGGTGATCATCCTGATGAGCAGAACCTGCCAGGAGACAGAGTTGGCTCTCTCTCTCCCAGGCCTCCTCAAGGTTCCTCTTTGCTGCTTTTTCTGTAGTTAATTCAATACTAATTTACTCATTCAGCATCCCCTCCCTGGTCACATTTAAGGGAGAGCAAAGGAAGAGAGTCTACTGGGCCAATTACCACAGGGATGGCCAAAGGGTTCAGGTGAGAGTCCATCTATGGACCAGGATGGTCTAGGGAAGGAAAGGTGATCTAGAAATTACTGTGCTGACTCAGGGGATGATCCCTGAGGGAGAGGAAAGAGGAGTTCTACAAAAGTTCCAGACCAGATTCCTTGAAGGTGAAGACACTGAAAATGATTACGGTGACAGGCTAAGGAAAGTTCGGGGTTCAGTAGAAGGGAAGGGTGATCCCACAACCTGGGGTTATGGCTCCTTGGTTGGTGTATCTATGGCTTGTTTCCATGTAGATTTCTGCCCACAGTTAGGTATATAGTCTCAGAAATATGACACCAGGATGATTTGCTTAAATTTACATTTATACATATAGTGAAACACTACATTTATTTCAATACTTGGAGCAAATCAATAGTTTTTCAGAAGCTATTGATTATTGCATAAAGGATTAATTTGAAACAGCATTTAAATCAAGTCTGTAAGCATGCCAGAATGAAATATTAATGTATGCCTCCTAGTTTCTGATTCTGTCTTATGGATCACTTTTTATAAACATGTAAAACCTACTTGATTCCTAAATAATGACATCACCTATTCCAGAGAAATTGACTTTCTCTAGAGGAGAATCAATCAAATTATGACAATATAGCAAACATCCTGAAACCACTAAAATGGTTGAGGGAATAAGAATATTTATTATAAAAATTATTTCCTTTTCCAGGATTTTGATTCTCTAAATTATCAAATAAATCCTAGAATTGGCTGTGAAACATAAAACAGGAATACCTTTAGGATTCTGAATAAGGAAAAGTAAGTATATTCATATATATGTGTATGCCCTTGTTAGAGCACCAAGGTTAGTGAAAGCAAATAGGTTAACAATAGTGTAAGATAACATTTAATCAGAGATCAACTTAAACTGGAGAGACAAACATGGCAGATATAATGCATAGGTGCTGGTTAACAGATGAAGTTTAATTCATGATTGAAAGTAAAATACTAAATACTTACGATAGTGCTGCCTCTGCCAGGAGCTGTTCTAAGTGATTTAAGTACATTAACTTAGTTCTCATAACTGCCGCGCCTGCACGGCAGGGATACGAGTCTGCGCGGGGGACGTCGAGGTTGAAGAGTCAGCACACGTAGATGGTTGCAGCAAAACGTTCTCTCTCCCCTCTTATCCTTTCCAGCCTCCCTTTTATACCCTTAATCCCAGGATGTTGGCCTGGGGGCAGGAGGAAATCTCCCCACATGTGCTACTGCGATCAGGGTGGATATTAATCAGTTAGGCCACTCACACAAGTGGCAAGATGTCTTCTTCCTATTATGATCTTGTGCTTAAGCTCTGGGGGTGGTTGGGGAGGCTCATAAGGCTGGGACCTAACAATAACAACCCAATGTGACAGGTCTTGCACTCATTTTACTGATGAGAAATCTGTGGTACAGATCAGTTAAGTAATTGCTTAAGGCAATATGTGACAGTACTGAGGACATGAGCTAGGCATTCTAATTCCAAAGTCTGTGAGCCTAACTACATGACTTCTCACATTTCTGTTACAAGTAGTAATAATAAGAACTTTTAAATTGCTACTTGCTATATTAATACCCAAAGTAAACCTTCCAGAGTTAAGTCAAGTACCTGCATCCATGAGATTGCCTTTGCTGCATAATAAACCATATCCAGAATATCCCATTTTCCATCTCCCAGAAATAATAAATTGTACAAGCGATGGGCTTGTTACCCAGCTCACTTATGCGAACTTCCGGTTACTGGTGGGCCCACGTCCATTCTGTGGCATTCCTAATGCTGTATTGCTCCCAAGGCAGTCAGCTACAGGCTGGTGAGTGACCCATGGGTGGGCCCTCACCTGAGCCCTCTGGCGATCACTGTGGTGACTAGTCCAGCAGACGCTTTCCATTTGATCTCCCTTAAATGTGACTAGACAGGGGGTACTGAAATGAGCAAATTGGCACTGAAGTAAAGAGTTACAAAGGGAGTCCTGAGGCAGTAGAAATCATGACTAAGCGGGAGTCATGAGGTAGAAGGGACTGAGGGTGTCAGTTCCCCATGGGTAGGCGGAATCAAAAACAAGAGCCTGATCTCAGGGTCTGAGTCACAAACTCAGATCCTGATGGGTGTTGCAGTTGAGTCCCAAGTTACTATGGATTATCAGGGCCACTGGAAATCTTTAAATGGCAGGAGTGACGTCCCCATGACGCTGACAGTGCCCCAACAGAGCTGTCCTGCTCCTTTCAGTACCCAGGTATCCTCATAATTCATGGAGGTGTTTTGATCATCACTGTTATTTTGCATCTTGCAACCGGAAGGAAACTGATCCAGGGGCTTAGACTTGGAGCCTTGCCTTCTTTTTGGTCCCTCTCATCTCACTGGTTACTAACAAATCCTGCCAAATTTGTCCTCACCTTCCTTGTGACTGGGGGTCCTAATTCCTTCTGTGTGCTGGCAACCATGGCCTCCTGGCAGGGCCTGCTTAAAGACCTCAGAAACATAATTTTCTACTTTGTTTAAAAATGTTTTGGTGAAGAACTTCAGTGGGGTTTGAACTCTTTGTTAAAAAATTGTAAATCAGCCTCTTTTGATTAGTATGAGATTATCACTGATTGAAATCAGAGAACATGGAAATTTCCTTGCTGAGTTTCAACAAAAATGCTTGCATAATGGTTATGTGCGATTGAAAAAAGAACAATTATCATGATTTACAAGCACACATCTTCCTTTGGGTCTGTTTTGGTGAGGTGTCTTTTTTTTTTTTTTAAGATTTATTTATTTATGCATACTGAACTGGGGTACAGGCCAGAGGTGCAGAGGCGGTGAGAGAAGTCACCAGAGACAGAGTGGGGGAGCAGAACAGGCCAACTGACGAAGTACATTGCTGAGGGGAGCAGCGGGTGGGTCAAGAGAGGTCTGCCACACCGTGTGCGTCACCTCGGGGGTGAGGATCGAACTCATGCTGAAGTGGCTTTAGCTTCTCAGTGCTGTGCTTTAACCTGCTGTGCCACCAGGGAGGGCCGGGGTGTCTTTTATAAGCCATGACAGCCACTAAAACTCAATGTCAAGGTTCCCCAGATAAGAAATTGGAGCTCAGTTTATTGCTCACACCTCAATTATCACTACTGCTGTTAAGAACAAATACAACAAATACTTTTTAAAATGCATATTTAACGCATCTATCTCATTTTGAAAAATTATATTTGTTCCATCTTA
>NW_004567124.1:16839700-16854968 GCF_000260355.1 Condylura cristata | reverse complement strand
TGGTTGCAGCAAAACGTTCTCTCTCCCCTCTTATCCTTTCCAGCCTCCCTTTTATACCCTTAATCCCAGGATGTTGGCCTGGGGGCAGGAGGAAATCTCCCCACATGTGCTACTGCGATCAGGGTGGATATTAATCAGTTAGGCCACTCACACAAGTGGCAAGATGTCTTCTTCCTATTATGATCTTGTGCTTAAGCTCTGGGGGTGGTTGGGGAGGCTCATAAGGCTGGGACCTAACAATAACAACCCAATGTGACAGGTCTTGCACTCATTTTACTGATGAGAAATCTGTGGTACAGATCAGTTAAGTAATTGCTTAAGGCAATATGTGACAGTACTGAGGACATGAGCTAGGCATTCTAATTCCAAAGTCTGTGAGCCTAACTACATGACTTCTCACATTTCTGTTACAAGTAGTAATAATAAGAACTTTTAAATTGCTACTTGCTATATTAATACCCAAAGTAAACCTTCCAGAGTTAAGTCAAGTACCTGCATCCATGAGATTGCCTTTGCTGCATAATAAACCATATCCAGAATATCCCATTTTCCATCTCCCAGAAATAATAAATTGTACAAGCGATGGGCTTGTTACCCAGCTCACTTATGCGAACTTCCGGTTACTGGTGGGCCCACGTCCATTCTGTGGCATTCCTAATGCTGTATTGCTCCCAAGGCAGTCAGCTACAGGCTGGTGAGTGACCCATGGGTGGGCCCTCACCTGAGCCCTCTGGCGATCACTGTGGTGACTAGTCCAGCAGACGCTTTCCATTTGATCTCCCTTAAATGTGACTAGACAGGGGGTACTGAAATGAGCAAATTGGCACTGAAGTAAAGAGTTACAAAGGGAGTCCTGAGGCAGTAGAAATCATGACTAAGCGGGAGTCATGAGGTAGAAGGGACTGAGGGTGTCAGTTCCCCATGGGTAGGCGGAATCAAAAACAAGAGCCTGATCTCAGGGTCTGAGTCACAAACTCAGATCCTGATGGGTGTTGCAGTTGAGTCCCAAGTTACTATGGATTATCAGGGCCACTGGAAATCTTTAAATGGCAGGAGTGACGTCCCCATGACGCTGACAGTGCCCCAACAGAGCTGTCCTGCTCCTTTCAGTACCCAGGTATCCTCATAATTCATGGAGGTGTTTTGATCATCACTGTTATTTTGCATCTTGCAACCGGAAGGAAACTGATCCAGGGGCTTAGACTTGGAGCCTTGCCTTCTTTTTGGTCCCTCTCATCTCACTGGTTACTAACAAATCCTGCCAAATTTGTCCTCACCTTCCTTGTGACTGGGGGTCCTAATTCCTTCTGTGTGCTGGCAACCATGGCCTCCTGGCAGGGCCTGCTTAAAGACCTCAGAAACATAATTTTCTACTTTGTTTAAAAATGTTTTGGTGAAGAACTTCAGTGGGGTTTGAACTCTTTGTTAAAAAATTGTAAATCAGCCTCTTTTGATTAGTATGAGATTATCACTGATTGAAATCAGAGAACATGGAAATTTCCTTGCTGAGTTTCAACAAAAATGCTTGCATAATGGTTATGTGCGATTGAAAAAAGAACAATTATCATGATTTACAAGCACACATCTTCCTTTGGGTCTGTTTTGGTGAGGTGTCTTTTTTTTTTTTTTAAGATTTATTTATTTATGCATACTGAACTGGGGTACAGGCCAGAGGTGCAGAGGCGGTGAGAGAAGTCACCAGAGACAGAGTGGGGGAGCAGAACAGGCCAACTGACGAAGTACATTGCTGAGGGGAGCAGCGGGTGGGTCAAGAGAGGTCTGCCACACCGTGTGCGTCACCTCGGGGGTGAGGATCGAACTCATGCTGAAGTGGCTTTAGCTTCTCAGTGCTGTGCTTTAACCTGCTGTGCCACCAGGGAGGGCCGGGGTGTCTTTTATAAGCCATGACAGCCACTAAAACTCAATGTCAAGGTTCCCCAGATAAGAAATTGGAGCTCAGTTTATTGCTCACACCTCAATTATCACTACTGCTGTTAAGAACAAATACAACAAATACTTTTTAAAATGCATATTTTACGCATCTATCTCATTTTGAAAAATTATATTTGTTCCATCTTATTTGGTAAGATGGAAACAAATATTACATATGGGTTATAATCTCAAAACTTTTTAATGGATGGGTGTGTGATAAAAAAAAAAAATTGGAGACCCCTGGTCTAGAGAATACAGTGCTAGGTCTTCGAGGCTTTTCTGCAGCTCTTGTTCCTTGCCTTACCCCCATACCTACCCTCCCACAGCCCTGCTTTCAATCAAGCTTCCCATGTTTCTGGAAGCTCATGCTATTCCAAACTACCCTGCAAGCGTCTCTCACATCATGTGGCCTAGCTGACATACCTTTATCCTCCTTTCATCAATCCAGAGGGTCAAATTTTAGTTAAAAAAAAAAAAGTGTTCCCTAACTTTTAATTTCTTTCACACAATAGAATACAAATTCTAGTTTCTAGTATACTAGCAGTCAGCGGCTTAGTTATGTTGTGCTTTGTGTTGGATTACAAACTAGATCCTGACACTACTATGTGTACTAGTAAGGGTATGGCTAGCCTTTAAAAAAAAAATAAAGAAAATTGATTTATGCTAGAAGAACTGGGGTGTAGGTCAGAGGTATGTGGGGGATATGTGTGTGTGAGGATTCACCAGAGATAGAGTGGGGAGCAGAATACCTGCTGAGGGGAGCAGCAGGCTGGTGGGGAGAGGCCTGCTGTGCCATAGGGGTCAGCTTCGTGGCAGGGCTAGAACTGAGGCCACAGGGGTGATAGTGTGATACACTGACACTTAAGCCCTATGCCACCAGGGAGGCCCTAGGTCTGGTTAGGCTTACCTGCATGGTGATATTATTCCTGAATCCATAGCAGACTTCCCCCACTGCAGTGGCTTGCAGTCTCCCTGGGGGTAGGCGCTCTGCCGAAGGACCTTCTCATTCCTCAACACTCACCATCTCCAAGCACTTATCTTACTTTCCTCACCTGCAACTTGAGCCACAGGCCTTGTGGCTAGGGCAGCCTCTCTGCTCCTGTCGCATGCAGGCAAGGGGTCTGGGGGGAGTCGTGCCTCCTGGGAGACCCTCCACTGAGACCTAAGGGGAGTTGGTGGACACCGGGGCTCCCTTGTCCTATGGGCAAGAGTACTCTGAGGAATTTTCTACATTCGCCCCAGGGTTCCACAGGGGATAAGTCTCCAGCTGCCCATGGTGCTTGCCTGCTTGGCAATATGGCTTCTCTGTCTGCCTTTCCTTTCTTCTCATTTCTCCACTTGCCCACAATGTTTCCTGGCACCACCTCTTAAATGAACTACTTCCGCTCAGAGAGTTCTTTGAGGGGAAACTGAACTGAGACAAGAATCTTTAAAGGCTCCCTTAGTGCAGGTGTACTGGTGGCAAATTCAGTCTTGGTTTATCTGAAAACATTTTTGTTTCGCTTTTATTCTTGGAAAACAGTTCTAGATTGTCAGCTGTTTTCTCCCAAACTTTGAAAGTGTTATTTGACTGCTGATTGTGATCCTAGCGGCTGTTCTTTTGCAGGAGAGCAGCCTTTGCTTCCTGAGAGATCTCTTTGTCTCTGGTGGTCCGCCTTTTTCTAATTTCAGCCCCATCATTTTTGCTTGTCTCTTTTTCCCTTTTTAATAATTCTCCTTTTTATTAATTTAGATAATTTATATGACATTGTTTGACAGGCTTTCTGTGGGGATGCTAGCATTTATGATGGCGGGGGTAGTTTCTACCATGGCCTGGTGGCTTTGCTGACGGTCGCTCAGGTGACTTTTTCCTTTTGGACTCTGGTGCATGCCTCTTTGTGTGACCTGAATCTGTAGGAGCTCTCCGGCCTAAATTGAGCCTACTTCCTATCAGAGGAAATTTTCATTTGCATCTGCACATTGGAGGTACCCCTTGCCTTGGGACCTTCTGGCTCCTTCCAGGGTCTTTGGCTTCATCTAAGGTTCCGTTTCCCACCTGATGACACAAGGCTTGCTCTCTATATGGGTTGAATCATGAAGCCCCCCCCCTTCATTTTCCCTAATTCATATGTGTAAGTCCTTACCCTAGTACCTCAGAGTGTAGCCATGTGAGGAGATGAGGCCTTGAAAGAGGTGATAACTTTAAAATGAGGCTGTTAGAGTGGCCCTTAACCAACGCCACTGATGTCCTCATATCCGGAAAGGACAGCAGGAAGATGCGGGCACAGGCGTGACAAAGGCAAGAGGCAGCAAGCGGCACACAGTTGAGGTGATAGAGAAAGCTCAGAACAACCAGCCAACCTGGTACCTTGGTTCTGGACTTCTGGCCTATAGAACTGTGAGAAAAGGCTTACGTCATTTGAGCCATCCAGTCTGCGGCTTTTTGTGGTGGTGGCCCTAGCCAAACAGGGCACTCATCAGGATTTGTCTCAGCTTTCCTTTCACCAGTCTGGTTTCTGCTCACAGATCCATCTCTGCTCTGGGGACATTCCCCTTACTTCCTACAAACTCACTGATGTAAAGAAAAGTATGTTTCATTGCAGATCTAGTGGTCTCTTGGGTAACTTTTCAGAGCATCGAGTTGGCCTTGCTGTCAGAAGTGCCTTGAAGTTGATTGCTTTCTCAGGTGCCAGTTTAACACTTCTTTCATTGATGCTATCTTCCCAAGCAGCCTTCTCCCATGGTCATCTTCCCTCTCCTTCAACTTGTAGCCCTTATACATGCATTATTTATTGTGGTTTAGGCTACCTTAGAATTAGCCACCAACTATTTCCCTGAAAACAGAGGCTCCTTTCACACAGTTCAGATGGCAGTCCTAGACACAGCAGGCACTGATTTAGTGTTTAGGAAAAGAGTGGATATAAAATAGAAAACAAAGGACTCAAATTCTCTTAGCTGTGAATCCTACACTGAACAGACTGCATGAAGCCCAGGATGACGGTGGCTAGTAGGTGGTTCAAATATGTCCTAACAACAAAAGAACCCATCTGACACCTGATTCAAGGAGACTTAATGAAAAGAACATCATTACTGGTCAGACACACCTGAAGGAAATGAAAATTTTAGTAGATCCTATCAGTAACTCCAAGCCCTGCTCTTCCTGAGAAACAACAAAAATAATAGAAACTAAAATTATCTCGCAGAGCCTCACACCAGAAGGAAAATACAGTCACCTCTTGTGACTCATCCAGCCTACTTGGCAATGATTTTCAGAGTCGTCTTCCAATTAGGAAGCAAGGCAGAAGAACCAAGATTGTTTAGTTAAGTCTGTGTGGCAACTGACATTAGATTAAAACTACATCAAGTCGCTTACAATACGGGGACTTAGTTTGTACATAAATTCTGCTTATGAATATTACGAGATCCAGGTTTCTTCCATCAGCTCTGTCATTTTATTTGATTGTGGAAGAACTAAAAAAGAATTAAGGAAACGTAAGATTGAATAGTTATAGACCTGCCTGGTCCGAAGTATCTTGTTATTTTAGCTTGATTTTCAAAGAGCTAACGGAAAAGACTCACTCAGGAAGAAGAAGGAGCAGCTGGGAAGCAAATGGAGGTGACAGATGCAGACACACTAGGGCTGAGAGAAGTTGGGGGCCACAGCTACCTTTTAAGGGTGATGCAAAAATTTGAAAGGGGCCTTCCCCCAGCCAGCTCCAAAGGGCTTTTTGAGGGGTTCCAAACAGGCATCTGGAAATGGGAGAGACAGCTGCAACTGCACACCACTTCTGCCATGTATTCAGGGACACTGTGTCAGTGACCTAAGAGGAGCCAGTTCTAAGTCTACCGAGTCAGTGAGCCTGCTTGGAGTGTGCTTATTCTTAGGCCAGTGTGAACGGAAAAAACCTGGACTCACTCAGATACAGATTCTTCTATGGGCTCCATTTTCTGAAGGGCCCTGGAATCGAAGGATCCCACAGCCTTGATGGTTCTAGAAATTGATCTTTCCAGTGTTTCTTTTTGGAAACAAACCCAATAGCTCCCTAAGTTTAGCTTCCTTTCTCTTACGGGAATGATTATACACAGATACACCCAGACTAGTTATTTTCTTGTCCAGCACTTGTGTAGCTGATGGTTACAGGAATATAGATTTCCTTCAGCATCCCTCTCTTGCTAAAGAAATGGTAAATCAGTATTGCTTCATTCTTTCTTTTGGTGAGAAAAAAAATCCACTATCCCCCATTTTGCAAAGAATTTTTCTCTATAGCATAACACTTCAATTGTTGTCTTTATCTCACATTCGTGATCAATTTCCTGTTGACTTGATTGTCTGGTGCGTATGCCATTGGAGCTTATGACTAATGCACACCACCTCCTGAAGAGGGCCTAAATCACCTACCTGAAATTCTAGTTCTTTTGTAATAGAGTCACATCTGGTTTCTCTTCCTGGTCTAGTTAAGGTAGGTGATATGGAAACAATTTCTCTCCCCCCTCCCCAATGGGGCGGGATGTGGACTTAGCACAGTACTGCTGCTCTATGCACAATAGCCAAGATATGGAAACAACCTAAATGCCCCAAACTGAAGAGTGGATCCGGAAGACATGGTATATACACACAATGAATACTACTCAGTGATCAAAAAAGATAAACTCATGCCATTTATGGCAACATGGATGGAGCCTGAAGAACTTATGCCAAGAGAAATAAGTCAGAAGGGAAAAGACAAATATTGAATGATTTCACTTTTATGTGGATTTTAGAGAAAACAAAGAAAAAGTCAGACAAAGACAAACCTTGAAAGCTGACCCAGATGTGGTGAAAATAGGGGTGGGGAGTTCTCCCTGGTGATGTGACGGGTTAAAACATAGCACTATGAAGCTCTCAGAAGCCACTACAGCCCAGTTCGATCCCTGGCCAGGTAGCTGACCCACATGGCGTGGCAGACCTCTCCTGACCCACTCGCTGCTACCCTCAGCAGTGTATTTCAGTAGACCTACCTGTTCTGCTCCCCACACTTTGTCTCTGGTGAATCCTCTTACCCACCACACCTCTGACCTGTATCCCAGTTCTGTAAGCATAAATAAATAAATCTTTAAAGAAATAAATAAAAATAGGGGTGGGGGATGGGAAGAACAAAGGATTATGGGTGCTTTGGTGGCCATGCCTGGAGGGAGAGATCATCTTCTATACAAAAACTAACAACTATGTAGTAAAAAAGGTACTTCATTTAAAAATAAATTAACTTAAAGGAATAAAGAAAATGGTAAAAATTCAGGTGTAAAGAACTAAGGAATTAAGGTTGACTTAATTCCTCTGAGAGAGAGAGAGAGGAAGAAAGGAAGAAAGAAAGAAAGAGAGAAAGGAAGGAAGAAAGAAGCTCTCCAAAGGGTTTTTGGGGAGGGGTAATAAATAGTTTTCACTTCTTATAGCTTTTACAGTCCAATTCTCCAAGCTGCATACAACCAGCACATTGAGTTAGGACCATCACTGGGTCCTATCTGAGCTTTCTTGTCTTATAATACACCTTAGAGAATACCTGAACCTCTGTGTAAGTCAACACCAGGGATAAAAATACTTCTCCCTGCTCTGACTGGGGAGAGAAGGCTTCACCATGGAGAGCGGGGATTGCCATGAAGGTCACCTGCTGTACTAGGACACGTTGTTGCTGGACAGTCACCCAAACATGAGTGTGGCTCACACCACACACTTCCTCCAGAAGTGTGCTGGGACGACTGGGAGCTCCCTTGTAATTTCAGAATGGTGGAAAAGGCTTTCTTGTGGGTAAAATACCTCCCCTACCCTGAAAACGATCCACCTGGAGGCCTTTAACCAGACATGTGATAATACAAATCTTCTGAAAACCTCATATTACAATCTAATTAATAAACAAACAACTATCTTTGTTAGAAGGCTAGCTGCATATGGAAAAACAAATCCAGCGTACAAAAGGTTTTATGTTGAAGTTCATCTTCTTTCCTGTGCTTATCCTTAGTCTCCCCCGCCACCACCCTTGTCCTGGCAGTTATACTCATCAGATTCAGACTCACATATTCTTCCAAAAATTTCCCATCCGTATTTACCGCAGGCATATGTGAGACAATGCCCCATACAGATGCCACTTTCGTTTTTTGTTTTGTTTTTGGTAAAGGTTTATTTATTTATGCATACAAAAACAGAGTACAGGCCAGAGGTGCAGGGGGTGAGAGGGCTCACCAGAGACAGAATGGGGAGCAGAACAGGCAGACTGACTGAAACACACTGCTGAGGGGAGCCGTGGGCAGGTCAGAAGAGGTCTGCCGTGCCATGTGAGTCACCTACCTGGTGCTATGTGTGTCAACTCCCTGGCCGGGAGATTGAACCCGTGCTGCAGTGGCTGCAGATAGCTTCATAGTGGCTGCAGATAGTTGTACCTTAATCCCTTGCACCACCAGGAAGGCCACAATCCACCTTTGCTTTTTGACCTACATGGGAGCACACAGTGATGACTCCCCACTTTTGTGGCCTCCTTGCTTGCTTTATGGGCTGATTAATTCTGAGGGGAACTTAGCACTTAGAGATGTACTCAGGCTCCCTGCAGCTGCCCTGTGTTCTGTGACTAATAAACTAGACACCAGAGCTCACTTGTCTTAACAGGGTTCAAGAGGTTCCATGTTTCCTTGAGCAGAAGACATGACCAAGATCACTGTACGGTGACTTGTTTTGGTAAGACAAAGCTTTAGAACAAATTACTTACTCCACAAAACATGGTAAAACAGGACCTCCCTGGTGGCACAGGGGTTAATGTCTCAGTATTATGAAGCTGTCTCCAGCCCCAGCCAGGGAGCTGACCCACATGGCCCAACAGACCTCTCCTGTCTCACCTGCTGCTCCCCTCAGCAGTGTACTTCAGTCAATCAGCCTGTTCTGCTCCCCACTCTGTCTCTGGTGAATCTTCTCACCACCCCAACTCCTCTCTGGCCTGCACCTCAGTTCTTCTATGCAAAAAAAAAAGTTTAACCCAAACATTGAACTTTCAGATCTCACTTGCTGGTTATGGGAAACTCAAAAGACAGCGAAACAAGTTAAACCACATGTGCACGAACTATCACCCAGGAGGTGACATTCTCCAGGCAACCCTGTGTCTTCAGCAAATCAGAAGCATGAAAAAAGAGACAGTAGTAGAGTGAGACATGTTAAGGACATACAAAACAGGTGCAGTGTATGGTCCTGTTATAGATACAAGTTTAGATGAACCAAGGACATTTTATAAGATAATTTGGAAAATTTAAATTGGGAGTTACATATTAAGGAATATACTAACATAATTTAATTTGGCTGATTGTAAAATTTTGTAAATATATAGGCATAGGAATATGTTCTTATTTTTATAAAAGAGGTACAGTGATGTTAAAACAAACAAACAAACAAAAAAACAGTGTTTCTCCCAGTCCCTCTGCTTCTTCCCCCATGCTTGAAACTCTGAGTTCTTAAAGTACAGGTTACCAGATCAAGGTAGTCTGATATGGCTGTGCACATTTTCGCTCTGGTTGCTTAAAAGCAGGTGTCATCATTGGCAACCAGGGGTGGGGTGTCTAGGAGGAAATTACAGCAAATCACAGTGCTTGCAGCCATGCATGGCTGTCTTTCTTGAGCTCCCTCTTTGTGGGTATTGAGTTCTTGTATTAAGTTCTGCTCAGTCAGCAGAGCGGGTGTGTGTTATGTAAAGCCTTGGATTCTTGCATCACTGTGTTCAAGCCCTCTTACCCACATCCTGTCAGCTTCAGCTGCAGATGTGGCAAGAAGCCCCAATGCAGCACAGGACACCTGCCTTGGGACCAGAACCTGTACTCTGGGCCTCGGTACCTGGTGGGTCCCAGAACTAGCTATAACGACTCCTGGTTGGGAGGGATGCCTATACCAGGCCAGTGGGACTTGAGGGTCACCCAGAAACATGTCTGGGTCACTACTTTCAATGAGAAGAGCACCTGTGACCTGGGCCCTCAAGCTCCCTGAGCGGCTCATTTGGACTAGATCTGGAGATTCCCACAGAGATAGCTGCACTCAGTGCCCCCTCCCTGGCCAGAACCAGGAACACCAAAACAGCTCCTTCTGGAACTGATGCTTGAAGCTCATGCGTGTGGATCCCAATATCTCTCAAGCCCATGCTCCAGGGGTCCCTGCTGGTTCTGGCCTGTGCCATGTGCCAGGTATCTTTCACACTCTTCCAACCTGCTGCTTTGCTGAATGGGCTACCTGGATTTTCTGAGGAAGTTAGGTAGTGAAGGTAAATGAAATTTGCCTACTGCCATGTTACTGGGGCACCCAAGCACCCAAAGCCCATCTGTCCCTTAGCAGTAGACTATGGATTAGGAGTGGTTGCCGGGATAACTTTAAATTGGTCTCTTTTCTAGTTTGTTTGGTTTTAGTTGGGTGATTGAGGTCACTCTGGGAGAAGCTTCACAAGTAGCAGGAAGCATGGTGTTTTACATTTCATGGCCATTATCCTCCCACTTCAATGGAGGAAAGAAAGCATTAGTCAGGTGGGTAGTGGAATGAGGAACAAAAGTTCCTAGTCGAGGAAAATCAGAATATAAAATATTACTAGAATGCATGCTTTGTTTGTCAGTCATTGCTGGGAGGGTTTGGCTTAATGAGCATAACTCAGCTTCTTCTCCCAGCTGTCAGAAAACTACCCCACAGCCCTTCAAACACCCTCCTCCCCCCACAAACACAGAAGAATGGTTTCCACTCCATGGAAGGTGAACTGAACTCATCCAGCTCGGCTTTCAGACCTAGCTGTGGGATTTTAAACCAGGCTTGTCCTCAACTGGGGCACTACGGTGCTAGACTTTGCGGGACTTCTGGGACTTGAAAGAGAAGAATGGAATGGAGTTCCTTTCAGGCCAAACTTCTAAGAGAAGCCAACAGAAATTTGATAATAGCTTTATTTTAAAATGTTAGATTTCCTATCCTATTAATGGTCTTAAAATTCTTTGTAATCTTTCTTTGAAAAGTCTTTAAAATTTCACAATTCTCTTTTTATTGTTATTTCAACAACAGGAGAAACACCCAGGGGAGGCAAGGCGGAGGGCTCCTTCCCGATGCCCCAGGCAGGGGGTGGGAGGTGGGTGGGGACAGGGTGGGGAAGATAATTTTTCCTCCAAGCCTTACGTCACTGTTTACAACTTCTTTTCTCACTGCCTCATCACTTAAGTGCCCATAAAAATGGCATCTTCATACAGTGATCATATATTAAATAATCACCACGTCATTTCCAGCTGGAGGATCTGGGGTTGTCTCTTTGTTTTACCTGACAATCTTCAACCTCGTTTTCCGTCCCGGTTTTTCCGATGAGAAACTAGTCATGTGCTGCCACCTACTGGCCAAAATACATATCACTAAGGAGGTGTGGTATCAACAATGTTTTAACCTGTTTCTGAGAAAAAAAGTGCTCGTGCTTTAAGTCACTGGGCTGCTGTTTTCACATGATTCTGTTTGCAACCTATTAAACGAAGAACTGGTCTACACCAATACTTTCAGAGAAAAATTACGGTACACAGTTGTTTAAATCAAGATTTTGAGGCAGTAGAACTCTTCTGTCTTGCCACTGATTCTCTTGGTAGTATATTACAGTAAATCTGCCTGTTCAAAATAAATAAATAAATAAAAATCAATCAATCAAGGCTTTGGAACGTTTTATGTTGAGATAATTTTACTTAACAAAAAGTTGTATAAATAGTATAGGATAGTCCCTGTCTGCCCCAATCCTAGATAGCCATAGTGCAATTATTGAAACCAGGAATAACATCAATATACTTTTAGCTATCTATAGACAGCTTGTCTTCCTGCTAATGTCCTTGCCCTGGGTTCAACTCAGGAGCTCATGTTATTGTGTCTCATTTCTTCCCTCTGTCTTTCCTAGTCTTTTTTTTTTTGTAATATAATAGTTTATTTTTACATCATTTTGTACATTTTTTTCCCCCTAGTCTTTTTTGAAGTCTTTCTTCAAAGTGTTGTTAAGATCAACATTTTGGGAGAGTTTGGGTCAGTCCTTTTGCTTAATGTCTCCCAGTCTGATCCTTTTTTATGAGATTGAAGAAAAGTATTATTGACAGTGAAGTATATCAGGGATACTCGATGTTAATATGCTTTATTTATAAAGATTTATTATTTATGTATACAAGAGCTGGGGTATAAGCCAGAGGTTTGGGGGGTGGGGTGAGAGGATTCACTAGAGAGAGTGGGGAACAGAACAGGCAGATATAATAAAATACACTGCTGAGGAGAGCAGTGGGCGAGACAGGAGAGGTCTGCTGCACCATGTGGGTCAGCTCCCTGGCCAGGACTTGAACTCATGCTGCAGTGGCTTCTGACAGCTCTCTAGTGCTGTGTCTTAACCCCTTACAGCACCAAGGAGGCCCCTCTTACTAAAGTTTTACCTACCTAGTTCATTTATCAATAAGTGGGGGTGTTTGCAGCAATTATTGCTGTGCAGCAATTATCACCTGGACCAGATGATTATCTAGTTCTACATTGAATGCATTTTTTTGAAATCTACTGGAAAAAAGGGCTGCCCCTTACTTACTTACTCATTCAGTTTTTTATATTTCTATTTATAGCCATATGACCTCATGGCTATTTATTTTATACTATAATTTATAATCTGATATTACTATTGTTTACTTTATCATTTGAAATGTCTAAGCTTGGGCTTTTACAAGTTATCAAGTCTGCCCATGTGCCTTTCTTCATGCTCCATTATTATTTTGTAATATCACAGCATTGAGGTGTAATTCATAAGCCATAACATTCACCCTTTCATAGTGTCCAATTCAGTAGTTTCCTGTATATGTACCAAGATTGAGCAACTCTCACCACTATCTAACCATAGAACATTTTTGTCACCGGTTAAAAAAAAAAACCCTTTACCCACAAGTAGTTACTCTTTCCTTCAGCTCCTGACAATCACTAACCTGCTTTCTTTTTCTATGAATTTGCCTATTGTGGGTATTTTATCTCAATGGAGTCAGGTAATCTGTGCTCTTGGTGTCTGGCTTCTTTCACTTAGCATTGTGCTTTTGAGGGTCACCTTGGTGTAGAATATACCAGTTCTTTTCATACTCCATTGACTATAGAGACACAACATTATTTTTGTTACTTAAATTATTTTATGTGACTAGAAGCACATTTTAACATTGCTTAGTCCATGCATTCCTAATAGTTTGCCTATTTGTTATTCTTTATATATAATCTGCATGTTTATCCATGACAGGTGCCCCTGTGCCACACAATATTGATGTATCTGCTCTTCTGCCCCTTCTGGTAATTTCACAGAGTTTAAGAGCTGTTTTGTTGGACATGCTACACTTTGTTTATCCTGTATTCATGGATAAACACTGTGCTTGTTGTCACATTTGGCTTGTATGACTAATGTTGATACAATGTTTGTGAACAGGTTTTTCTGTAAACATATTTTCCATTCTTTTGGTTTTATACCTATGAGTGGAATTACAGAATCAAAGAGTAATTCTGTGACTAACTTTTTAAGTAATTTCCATAATTGTTTTCCAAACAGGTTGCACATTTTTATATTCCCACCAGGGGCATATTTTTATATACACGATCGTGTTATCTGTATGTAAAAACAGTTTTACTTCTTTCTTTCCAGTCTGAATTACTTATTTTTCTTGCCTAATTGACCTTTTTGGAGCCTCCAGTACAATTCTGAATGGAAGTGGTGCTACTGGACATCCTTGCATTGGCCCTAACCTTAAGAGGAAAGAATTCAGCTTTCTGCCTTTAAGCATGATGCTAGCTGGTGGCTTTCTATAAGGGTATTTATCAAGTGGAAGGAGTTGCCTTCTATTTTTGTGTGTTAAGAGTTTGGTCAGAAAGGGTTTTGAATTTTGTCAAATGTCTTTTCTGTATCCACTAAGGTGATCATGTGGATTTTGTTCCTTAGTGTTTTATGTGGTATATTATATGAATTGATGTTAGGATGTTAAACCAATCTTGTATTTTATTTAAGATTTATTTAGTTATGCATACAGAACTGGGGTACAGGCTAGAGGTGTAGGGGTGGTGAGAGGATTCACCAGAGATTGGGAGCAGAACGGGCAGATGGACCAAGTGTACTGCTGAGGGGAGCAGCAGGCGAGACAGGAGAGGTCTGCTGTGCCATGTGGATCACCTCCCTGGCTGGGGATCAAACTCACCCTGAAGCAACTGTGGCTGGCTAGCTTGCAGTGCTGCGCTTTAACCTGCTGCACCACCAGGGAGGACCAAACCAACCTTGTATTCTCAGGATAAATTCTCCTAAAGTTGTGGTATCTTACCTTTTTTGTATGTTGCTGAATTTGGTTTGCTAGTACTAACTTTCTGTGGGGAGAAAACTCATCTCTGGTTGAGTTTTGCTGAGCTAGAGGAAAGACGGTGTCGTCTTTCTGTTCTATTTACAGTGATCATGTATATAAGGAGCAACATAAGAATATCTAGCCTATGTCTTGGTATGATAGAAGAACAACAAGAGAACAAATATAAAGAAAAGGGCTTCACTTGCTTCTGGTGACTGTAGATACACATGGACCCATAACACTATGGAAATGTGAACCAGTTGGGCAATCCTGGAGTCAGACATAAACTGAGGAAGCAATGACATGTTTGTGCAGAAGATGCCAGAGGTATGAAGGGAACTGCAGTTAACAGGGAAACCTTCGCATGTTTGGGTGGCCCCCAACTTGGTCTTAGGCTTTCTCAGAAGACCATAGTGGACAGGGATCCAATTATTTTGGGTCCCTCACATATTCTGGACACATAGCAGGAGATAGTGACAGGCTGCCAGCCTCTGACTCAGAGTCAGTCTATCACTGAGGCAGACCAACCAACCACATAAGGAGCCAACGATGCAGGGGCCCTCAAAACACAGAGCAGGTTTGGGAAGAATATACGTCATCAGGAAAAGCATTCAAACAGTTTTCATGGGAAACAGAATTTTTCAGACTTCTTTCTGTGCTTTTTAGATTTAGTATTGTCTAGATTTTGTTCTTGTTAATTTTTTTTATTTTACAAAAGTTTATTTTTACATCATTTTGTGCACTTTTTTTCCATCTCAATTGTAATCCCCTTGGGTTTCCCATCTGTTGTTGATAATTTTAAAGTAATATATCTATTTTAGGGATTTGTTTTACAGAAAAAATATTTTAACAGATTTTTTTTTCAAAATATCTTGATTGCATCTTTTTTTTGGAATTACAAAATTTTTTATATATAATAGTTTATTTTTACATGTTTTTGTGTATTTTTCCATCTCAGTTGCAATCCCCTTGGGTTTCCCACCACCAAATCACCCATGTGCCATCACCAGAGTTTAGTGCATTT
>NW_004567124.1:16836893-16837725 GCF_000260355.1 Condylura cristata | reverse complement strand
TCACCTCCGGGGCAGGCGGGGGATCGAACTCATGCGGAAGTGGCTTTAGTTTCTCAGTGCAGTGCCTTAACCCGCTGCGCCACCAGGGAGGGCCGGGAGTAAAATTTTAACACCCAAAAGAGAGCACAATACATTCTCTCCCATCACCCGTTCATACTCATGAACACATCTGGTGAGTGAATTGTTCTTATGAATGTAGTTACTGGAACTGAAGACCCTGCCCAGTAGGATGGAAATAGGAAGAATCTGCTTGAGAAGGAATTGAAGCCAATTAAGTTTTATAGATACTTATTTGCCATCTGCAGTTAGCACATACACCATTTTACACACTTCAACGAAATAGAAGAGAAATGCTGACCTCATCTAGACCTCTCCACTCTCAAGCTTCATTTACAATGTCTTCCCGGGTGTCCCTTAGTTTCTCTCTGTGGAGATTTCCAAATCTACACTCATTGGCCCTGTTTTCTAAAGACCTGAGGTATTGAAGTGGGGCAGTGTTTGGAATGTCTGCAGGTGTCTCTTACTCTGTAAGTCTCAAAGGCAATTCACCCTGTAAAAATTTTTTCTCTGACAGGGTCCTCCCTGGTGGCACAGTGGGTTAAAGCACAGCACTATGAAGCTAAAGCCACTTCAGCATGAGTTCGATCATGGGCCCCAACCCAGAGGTGACCCACATGGCATGACAGACCTCTGCTGACCCACCCACTACTCCCTTAAGCAGGGTACTTCGTCAGTCAGCCTGTTCTGCTCCCTGCTCTGTCTCTGGTGAATCCTCTCACCGCCCCTGCACCTCTGGCCTGTACCCCAGTTCTGTATGCACAAATAAATAAAT
>NW_004567124.1:16833190-16835982 GCF_000260355.1 Condylura cristata | reverse complement strand
CCTTTCTAAGAGGCTGAGGTATTCAAAGAGTATAGGCTACCTTTGCTAATATTTATTTTTTTTATGAGAGTCAATCAGTTTCCTGTTGATGGCTAACATCTGTATGTTAAAGGTCCCACTTCTATTTAAACACATCCTCCTGCTCCACTAAAGAACATGTCCTTATTTTTCTCCCCTTAGGCAATTTTTTTAAACCATAGTATTGATTTAAGTTCTCAAGCATGTTGTCCTCTCAGGTCCCCTCTTCCTCCAAAGAATATCTATGAGCTACTAGTTTATGATTGCAGAGAGAATAAAAACAAAAGAAGGCATGAATTGTCTAAATTTAAAGTGCTGGAAAATCCAACATTTTATTTACTACATCTTGGTGACTACATAAATGCTGAAACATTTTAACACTGAAAAGCATGATGGCATCATCACTTGCTTTTTTTTCTTTTTTTCTTTTTTGCTTAGCAAACACAGCAGATGATATTGCACGGCATAAAGTGAGAACAGTAGCGAAGCTTAAAAAAAATGAAAGAAACCTTAATGCAGTACAGGAGATACTCATAAACAAACCAGAATAATGCCTAATGCATTACATCTTTTGTTGCTACACACAGAAATACAGGAGAAGCATTGGACAGAGAGAAAGAGAGAGACAAAATATTAGCAACCAACCATAACTGGGTACAATAATCATTTAGTCTGAAATGTAGATGCAACGTAGAAACTATCACTGCTTTCTAATTGATGAAGAAAATGACAGCAACATTTGTCTTTTATCAAAAAGTCTTCTAAGCCCCTCATGGTTAGGTTTTTAAAATTAATTAAATTATGTAATTAACTTTTTCCTCCCCCATTGCTAAGGAAGAACTCCCTCTGCTCTTGGAAGATTTTCTACTCTACTGATCCTTTTTTTTCTTTTTTTTTTTTTTTTTTTTTACCTGATGATTGTCTTAGGCACCCTCCTACATAATAAACCATCAAGCTAACTTGAACAGGGAAACTGAGTCACACTCAAACAATACCTAAGATCAAAGGTATACTGAAAATAGAGGAGGGGGAGATACAGGTCTAAGTGAGAGACAGATGGGCTCTCAGAGGGATAGGAGACACAGGAAGATATGAAGACAACTACCGAAGCAAGTGGAAGACAATGTTTTAAAGTTTATTTTGTTAAAAAATACTTGTCACTTGGTTCAGACGGCAAATCTAAAATGAGCCCACAATGATTATGTAATAAATGCAGAACATACCACAGAAAAAATCAAGACTAACACAGAAACAAAAACTATGATCTTGAGAATACAACTCTGTTCAGTGTATCGTTGCTGATGGTAAAAGTCTACTCCCTCAACCATTTTTCCTGGACTTTCTGTAACTCACTGCACAGCATTTGTATTTTAAAAAGAAAAAATAGTCAATGCCTACCACAGAGCACTGAATGATCCTGCAACTCAGAGCAGATTTATTGCCCTATTAAAATACATAATGAGTATAAAAATGTTTCTAAGAAAATGTAACATTTGACCCAAAGTCTAACCCCTCCCTTTCTTTTCCCACCCCAAACACCTATTGGAAAAGAAACTAAAGTAAAACTCTGGTATTGAGAAGAAAAGTATTTACATCTATGGGTTTATGCCAAGTATGTGATGCGACTTATGTTAGCAAAATAAGATAAAATAGTGGGCACTGGCTCTTCTGAGGATTCCACCAGTTAGGTCAGAATCTGTGTGTGTGCTAGCTAGGGCCGAGTGTCTGAACAGCCTCCATGAAGGGTCTGGGGCTGGGACCATCTCTAACTGTGGACAAGAAAATTCAGGAAGATGAAGCATGAGAAGAGACAAACCCAAGTGGATCTGGGGTCCATAAACACTGGAACTCTGACAGTAATGGTAGTCCTTCAACTTTGTTGGGGACCTATGGAGAGACTAAGGAGTAGTTTTGGGAAGGAGATTCCAGAAATACACATGGAGAAGAATTTGTAACGTTGAGACATTTTCTTTAAGTTGGATTGATAATTAGGACGGAGCTATCAAGTAGTGCTTCTCGAGGGGTAGGCCTGAGAGGCAGGGATTTGGTCAGTTCCCCTCAGGCTTGACTCACAGGAAGGGCCTGAAGCGGACATTCCTCCTCTCAGCTCAGCAGAAGGACCCATGTCTCCATGCCCAGCCCCCTGCCTAGAAGCAGTTCAGAAACTTGGTGAAATTAAGATTTCCAAATTCAAGTTAGCTTGTCTTTTTCTAGTTTTTACACTCTTTACTTCTCATACCAGTGAGAATGGTTTGGGAAAAAAAGGAACAATATCAATATGTCTCACAAATGCCGGTGCTTTGAAACATTAAATAAGTCTTAATTCTTTGGAATTTCAGGTCTAACCTGCAAAGAAATCTTTCAAAAAAAAAAAAAAAGAATTAATAAATTAAAGGAAGAACATGAATAATGCCTTCTCCTAAGTGACAGAAAGGACTACTTGAAACACTCATTTTGGCATGTACAAGTTTTTTGAGGGGGAACCTGGCAGTGTTCACAACACACATCGAAGTGCCTGCTAAGAGAAAGCTAAAGATACACCCTGCAGTTAAGAGAAGCTCTTGTCTCCAGCTTATCTTAGCATCAAGAACAGAAAGATTGTAACAGAAAGCTTTGGCCATTTCAATTCTACTATATACATTTTAAAAACTACACAGTTATAAATTAAAACAGTGATTAAATAAGCTCATATAAAATGTAATTAAATTAAAAAAATCACAGCACATTATAGAGAAAAATAGGAACCAGTTTCACAAAAAAGAGATTATATATAG
>NW_004567124.1:16825711-16833090 GCF_000260355.1 Condylura cristata | reverse complement strand
GGAAACAAATTTACTACAAAACACAAAAACTTCAAAAGTAACCATCCAAACAAAAATCATTTCTTATTCCATTCTGCATTTTTACACAACCCTTAACCCACCTGGGGGAACATTTCCAGAAATTAAGTCTTCCTTGAGCAACAGAGCAGTTCTGTCAAGAAAATAAACCCCAAACCAAAGCGGGGAGCGGGGGGTGGAGGGGGACATCCCAAACATACAAACTACAAAATAAATAAGAATTATAAAGTTTCTTTTAAAAGTAACCTTAACAATTATCAAACTAGTAAGTTCTGCCTTATCACATAGACTCTCTATACAACATAACCCTAAAACTTTATTACTATGAGGTATTTGGAGGAATTGGTAAAAGAGATGCACGGCCTGCCTGGTCAAGGGACTTGGTGAACTGGGGGAACCTCAAGAGGGAACGGGAGGAGGAGCTTTGGTTTATCAGCAAGAAACTGGGGGAAAAAAGTCATCCTTTGGTATCAAAGAAAGTTTCATTGCATGGTTGCACGGAAAAAGCACCACGGTGAATAATTATTCCTTTTTTTTTTTTTTCATTAGTGGCCTTTCTAAGAGGCTGAGGTATTCAAAGAGTATAAGGTGAAAGAGGTCAACAGCGGTTTAACACTTTGGTTCAAGCAAGGCACTCATCCTAGGAGTTTACAAAGTTTGCAACATGTTTGCCTAGAGATTTACAAGTAGAACTAGCAGTAATAAGAGTAGTATTTCCTAATGTTGTTGTTGTTGTTAGTATCATTATTATTAAGAATGAAGACAAGTTTACACACTGAGAGAAGAGTGAGGAGGGAAGAAGAGGTGGGATAAGGGGAGGGGTGAGTTCCCTCTGCAGACCAAGGCCGTGCATGAAAATATCTTTGGTATTCTTTGGTATCATCAATGTGATTAAAATCACCAATGGAGATCGAGTGAGGTAGCGTCTTTGGTTCACACTATAAATAGTAGATCTTTACACTTTTTTTTTTACACGTGGAAGTAGCTATTTCTTACCTTCTGCTGCTTTGTCCATACTATTTAGGAAATAGTTACCAAATGTACTGTAAAGCTAACCACACCACAATAATAACCCAGAAGGCCAATCGCATCTCAAAACGGCCTCTGGTGTTTGAATGCACCCTAAACAAACTAGATAGGAAAGGGAGAAGTGCTTTCTCTTTGTTTGCTAAATGCATAGTTTTCATCCTGTATGTACAAAGAAGGGTGGGCCTTTCTTAGGGAAAATGCCTTTATAGCTCCTGTGAAAATGTCCTAGGACTCTTTGGTATAGCAAAGTTTGCATTTAACCTGCTAAGACGGGTCATTCACCTGGGGTAGCAATGGAAGTGGCATGAGTCCAAAAGTAGCATCATGCTTTATTATATTTTCTGGAAATTTATTTAATTAATTTCCTTGGGCAGAGTGAGTGACATCCTCAGTTAGAACTTCTGGATTTTCCCATACATGTTCTTTGGTCTTGGGGTCATTTCAGCTGCAACCAGGGACAAGAATACCCAGGTTCTGGCATCCAGAGTTCTTTCACCTGAACATTTACTCACGTCTGAGCTTGTGGAGTGCCAGGATGTTGCATTGCCACTCTCGCTCTTGGCCCCCTTTCAAGGGAAGCTTCCAGGGTCATGAGAGCACCTGAATGACTTATGGCCAAAAGTAGTCTAACATTTCGAAGAATGATATACCTTTTTAGATGAATTTTGCTAAAAGCTGAGAAACAATGGGTGAACAAATGGCATGTGATTTGCTCGGCTGACTGTGATCGGTTAAGAAGACTGAGCTATAAATCAATACTAGATTAAATCGGAAGTAATACTAGATTAAACAGAAACATTTTTTTTTTCCTCTGTGCCAATTCAGAAGCAAAAAAGATTGTGATACATGATGTAGTAAAGATATTGCTTGTGAGAAGTTGGGTTTGTCCATTAAGATTTCTAAAAAGCAAAAGCTGTATGCTTAAACAGTCAAGTAAAAATTGCTTTTCAGGCTCTGACTTGTGCATTTGTTTATGAGAAAATATATCTCTAGGCCCTGAAATTGCATAATGGGTGCAAATTCAATGCTGGTATGAACATTATCTTTGGTGTTAGCAAATAGGATCACTGGTTATCTTTCAGAAAATATGGTGGGAACAGTAAATATGAAGTAATATTCTTTGAGACCTTATCTACACATTACCAAAATAATGGGTTGAAAATACAAAATGCTTTGGATTACCTTGAGGAGTAATATAGTAAAAGCAAACAAAAAACATGGTTGTTTAAATTCAACATTTGTTTTTCTTGGGGTATTAACTTTGGTAAGGTTGTGTAAGATACACCTTGAATTTCCCTGCATTTATAATTCTGTTTTAAATAAATAAGGCTTTTCTCCCTCCTAAACTATAAGTACTGTTCTCATAGCTCCTTCTATTCCTGGAGAGAAAAAGTGAATCAGGTTTTCTCATTTTTATGTTACTGACTAGATTACATATTTTAAGCAAATTCAAAGGGTGGCCGTTTAAATGGCCTCTTTTAATAGTTGAGCTATAATTGTGCCATTATTTGGAAGGGAAACTGTAAATTGGAATCTAGGATGAGATTAAAAAAAAATACTGAAACAAAAAGTGTCAAGGCAAATGCAGTAGTTGATCAAAGGACAAGTATATGTTTGATTTCCTTTTCTCATTCAGTCTGAAGGAGACACAGATGGCTCACTGGCCTAACTTCCTCTCTCCAGACGCCTGTCTCTTCTAGACTTAGATAAAATGCTGAGATTGGATGCTAAGGAGTTAGGCTTTGTGTCAAGATAGTTTAGTATTTTAATGAATCTCAATAAACAACTTATTGTTGAGATAGAATTTAATGTTATATTTCTAGTTAGGTATGGTAATTAACCAATAATTTACCTAACAGTACAACAGGCATTCACTTATATGAGTTACAATTCAACTGAATTCAGAGAGAATTTTTCTGGAAATCAAGTGATTCACTTGGGTAATATTGTTGATAGCACAACTGTGAAATTTGGCTTTGATTTCTAAAACCCTAATTGATTTGGAAAAAGCAGAAATTTGAAATTTTTGTATTTGGAAGCTCAGGTCTAGTTTTTTCTATCTATGTGTCCCCATTAGAGAGTGGAATTTATGTTATAAAATTCCCAGCTTAATGCAGTAGCAAGAAAGAATGTAGTATGCTGTGGAGAATATGCTTTCGTGAAATAAACAGCGTAATATCTGTATAACCCACAGTCTTGTCTTACACCAGAATTCTGATTTTTTCTACACAGTTTCAACAATAACACAAATTTTTCAGATGCAGCTGCTGTTTCTATGGATATCCGTGCCATAAAACTTCTGGGATTGGTAATAAAAACAGCTTCCTTACACTTTTAGTATGCTTACAAATACTGGGTAGTTCATATTAATACTACTGTTGGGCTGCCCACTTTGTTTCTACACAGATTTTTAAAAAGATATTCAGTGTCAAATGCATTAAGCAAATTTACATCAAATTAACTTCAGCTTGGAGCCCTTCTTAGTGGTCTTTCATTAAAAACATTTGAACCAATTTTCCAATTTAGTAACTTGCCCTGATCAGTTTAGTTTTGTAGTTTACAAATGGGGTCCTACTCCAGAAGCCTACCCAGATTTCTTAGCACAGAACGAACGGATTTTGGGATCACTGTGGATCTACTTAAGTGGCATTATGGACCCCAAAAGGGAGTGTGCCAGCTAGATGTACATGTACTGCACTGACCTTTCTGTTACAATACTAACTGCTTACCTGAAGCTACATTCTTTCTTGCCAGTTCTGAAAACTAATATTTCAAATGCTTCAAGAGTCATAAATAATAGTCATGATTTCATGTGGCTAGATCAGTTCATATGTATAACTTTACATAGTATCTTGTGTAAAAATAGCTTTGGTTATTAAAATCACTGCAATAAAATACCTGCACTATAATATTGTGTTCTTTGGTACCTAGGTGATTTTTTTTTTTTAAATGAATGGACTCTTGTTTCATTTCTTAAAAAATATCTGAACATTCCTTAACAAACAAAGAGAATGCACTGGTTTAGGTGTCATTCAAATTTTCTTTGCTGGGTTTGAATCTGCATTTAGGTTGCGGGCCTGGCAGGTTCAAACGCTAGGCTAGACGAGCGAAATCACATTCCTAATCCCATGAACTCAGACAACCCCACACTATGTTAGTTGCACTCTTAAAGCACAACCCTTCCTGAAGACCAGCCCCGCCCAAGTCCCTAGCCACTGGTGGTGTGTGTGTGTGTGTGCGTGTGCGCGTGTGTACATACACACCTACACCCATGCACCCACACACAGTACTGAGACACTGTACACCTTCTTGGCGCAGTGGAACAGATGAGAAAGTCCAACTTTAAAGATGTCCACTCATATCACTATGCTCCAAACCAGCAAACAGCCAAGCACAGTGAGAATGATCATGGATTGAAGGTGTGAGATCCAGTGGTGTTTTCCCACTCATAACTTTTCTTGCCAAGTTGTTGCCCCGCTGAAGTGTGTGTCTCTGAACAAAGTCAGAATGCAGGTGAGCTAAGTCTTTGGTTTCTTTGAACTATAAATAACACTTTTTTTTTCTTCAAATATTTCTAAGTATAAACCTGCTATCTTGAGGTCCTGGTCTTTAAAAATTTTTTTTTTTTTATTTAAAGCTTTTCCACCGAGGTTTTAGTTCGTGGTTATTCCTTCATGCTTTGGTACAAGTGCTTGATGAAGAAGATGAGTTGCCTGAATTAGAGCTGCCCTCGTCCTGCCATTTGTCCAGACTCCTCCTCCTCGCATTCATGAAGAAGTTGCTGACGGTGCTGAGCTCCAACCCCAGCTGCTGGGAGATGGTGATTTGCAATTCTTTGGATGGACGCTTATTTTCCTTGAATATTGCATGTAGAGTTCGACGCTGGACATCTGTGAACACCAACCTGGGCTTTTTGGGGGTGTTGCCTCTATCTTTCCCATGTTCTTGCTCTTTCCTTTTGCACGCTGCAAAGAAGCACAGAGGATGTTAGAAAAAGCTGCTTGGGAGATCTATAGGAGAAAAGCAGAGTCAAGAAAATTTGTGAGCCATTCCTCACTTGCTCTTGGAGTCCTCTTCCCTTACTTCCCCCATCTCCCTCTGAGAGGGCCTGCTTTCTCTCTGTTGGCTTCTGATTTTGGCACTGTGGTGGGCTGGGAGGGAAGTGTAACAAAAGGAAGGAGAATTAGGAAGAGGTGGAGTTCTGTGACAGTTGGGTGTGGGTCCTGCTGTGACATGCATTTTGCCCATGGTGAGTCAATCATCTGTAGAATGTAGAGTTAGGGCTAAACAAACTCATTGCTTGAATTTTTAGAAAAGATTTACTTATTTGTATATGCAAGGGCTGGAGTATAGGCCAGAGGTATGGGGAGAAGGTGAGAGGATTCACCACAGGCAGCGGGAGGCAGAACAGGCAGATCCACTGAAATACACTACTGAGGGGAACAGTGGGAGAGACAGGAAAGGTCTGCTGTGCCATGTGGGTCAGCTCCCTGGGATAGAACTCTTGCTACAGTGGCTGTGGAAAACTTCATGGTGCTGAGACTTAATCCCTTGCACCACTATAGAGGCCCTCATTGCTTGACTTTTTATATTGCCATCTGCAAAAATGATATAAAAATACCTCTTTGGCCTGGTTATGGTAAGGAGGTATGCAATAATACATACAAAAATTTATGTTAATTGAAGTGCTTTACAAATGCAAACTCTTTATCAGCTGGAAGTGGTTGTAACCCTCAAATGTTCTTTAGACTACAGCTGGTAGAATACTTAGAACCTGAGAGTCTAACAATGAAGCAAAAAGGAATTGCATCTGCTTCCCTTCCCATCTTGTTTTGCAGGAAACTAGCTATTCAGAAAACTCTGTATGGCGTGTGCCACCATGCCCGTCACACCATCTCCTCCTGATTTGTTAGTGGAACCGGAGCTTATAGAGGTTTGAAGCTGCTTCCTCACCATCAGGGCTACACCTGCCATATCAGTCATGTTCACCTTTTGGGTCTCTCTGTGCCTCCTTCTTTTCTCTTCATCAATACCTCTTAGAGTCCTCTTCTTCCTTTCACCATTTCCCACTGAAAAGGCCCATTCTCTGCTGCTGCCTTTTGCTCCCATATCTTGAAGCTGCTTCCTGGTTTTTAGCGCTATTTTGGTGTATCACTCTAATAAAGCCCTCAGACTCTGGGGGTCAGTGTCTACAGATCTCAGAGATTGTACTTTTTTTTGGCTCAGTGTGGCTCACTGGCTTCCACCTTGCCAGTTGGCCACAACAGGGCTGCAGAGCTAATAATGCCTTCTCTGCATTTTCATCTCCACTGTGAATCAATCCTACAGCCATGCCCAAATAACCATACACAGGATAAAAGCAGTACTCTGCCTACACAATTGCCTACACTTTAAGGCAATGTTCCTAGGCCCTGTCTCCCATCAGAATGCTGTCCCATGTCCCCCCAAGTAGATGTTCTGGAGCAGCCATTGCTACCTTCCTATCTGCGTGGCTCCATGTTGACATGAGCTCCAATCACAGAGATAGGCAGATGGGCTGGCTTCCTGGTGGAGGAGGGTCTGCTGTTCTCTCCTAGCTCATGAAAACCTCCAGTTGGCTGCCTGCCTCTTGGTTCCTTCTCTACCTCCTGCCTTGTTATACCCCAGATTTCTGATCCCTTGCTAGATGATTCAACAACTTTGTCTTGATATGGCTTTTGGTCCCCAGGTAGCCCTGCTCCTCTATTTCCCTATTCCAGATCCTGGACTCCAGAGTTCCCCTAAGAAATTCTACACTCATCAGCATAAATTAGAGCTCAGCAACCTAAAAAAATGGGTGATAGCTGAAGACACCCCCAGTCTTTGAAGTCCAAATATTTTTAACCAATGTACTACTTAGTGAAAATATTTTGAATATATGATTCCTGATATGCTTTATTTATCAAATATGTACATGGGTTACTATAACACTGTACTTTGGGGCATTTTAAAGCATACATAAAATATAGGACAAATTTAAGGGTAAGATAAAAAATTAATACACAAAGACATTTTCTTCTACATAAGCCTCTACCTACCCTGGTCCTAGAGTGCATTTACCCCACTCAAGGGGACAGTTGAACCATCAGTGAAAATGGGGGAGACTTATATCATTGAAGAGAGTTATTTAGGCAGTTGGTCTTAAGGTACCTTTCATAACATAGCCTGGCTATGTTATGGGCTAGTATCACCCCTTGCCCACCATGAAAGGCAATGACCGCACAATGGGGCCCATCTGTTAATGCTCAGTTCCCTCAGATCTTTGAGCTTTATGTACGGAACCAGCTGATAGTCCCCAAACTCAATCCCTTTCC
>NW_004567124.1:16796668-16825611 GCF_000260355.1 Condylura cristata | reverse complement strand
AACCTCCAGTTGGCTGCCTGCCTCTTGGTTCCTTCTCTACCTCCTGCCTTGTTATACCCCAGATTTCTGATCCCTTGCTAGATGATTCAACAACTCTGTCTTGATATGGCTTTTGGTCCCCAGGTAGCCCTGCTCCTCTATTTCCCTATTCCAGATCCTGGACTCCAGAGTTCCCCTAAGAAATTCTACACTCATCAGCATAAATTAGAGCTCAGCAACCTAAAAAAATGGGTGATAGCTGAAGACACCCCCAGTCTTTGAAGTCCAAATATTTTTAACCAATGTACTACTTAGTGAAAATATTTTGAATATATGATTCCTGATATGCTTTATTTATCAAATATGTACATGGGTTACTATAACACTGTACTTTGGGGCATTTTAAAGCATACATAAAATATAGGACAAATTTAAGGGTAAGATAAAAAATTAATACACAAAGACATTTTCTTCTACATAAGCCTCTACCTACCCTGGTCCTAGAGTGCATTTACCCCACTCAAGGGGACAGTTGAACCATCAGTGAAAATGGGGGAGACTTATATCATTGAAGAGAGTTATTTAGGCAGTTGGTCTTAAGGTACCTTTCATAACATAGCCTGGCTATGTTATGGGCTAGTATCACCCCTTGCCCACCATGAAAGGCAATGACCGCACAATGGGGCCCATCTGTTAATGCTCAGTTCCCTCAGATCTTTGAGCTTTATGTACGGAACCAGCTGATAGTCCCCAAACTCAATCCCTTTCCCCAGGGACAAGTCCTCACTGTACAGCTAGGTCAAATTCCTGAAAATTGCTGACTAGCCTGAAATTAACTATAGGTAGCTTGAATTAGCTCATATAGACACAGCTAGTGAATTCACTTATTCACATTCGAATATGAACACACAAGCTTTGCTCTTTAAAATTTTATTGTATTTCTTTTTCATCGAGGTCACATTGGTTTACAACACTGTCTATGATTCAGAGGGAGAGGATTGCATCTCTTCAGAAGTTGGTCCTCCACACCACACCCACAAAAGATTTGTTTTTGAGGAACACTGATTAGTGGTCACATAAATGAGTAGCTGCCAAGTATAAAAAATAGACAGGATATTGGCTGTGCTTGATGACACTACGAGAGGCCTCTCAGAGGAGGGGGTGCTAAGCTGGGCCCTGAGGGATAAATAAAAGCTTGCTCCTGAGAGGGAAAGTGAGAAAACCTCATTCCTAACAGGGGAGCAACACTGGTGAAGAACCAGGAAGTGACATTACACTGGTATTAGAGGGACAAAAGTGAAGACAAGAGGAAAGCTATAGACAAAGTCCTTTACAGGTAGACAGAAATCAGATTTGAATTATCCTGTAGGTAAGAAGGGCTGGAAGGTTTTGACAAAGGGTTTTGTGAGATTAAATTTGGGTTTAGAAAAGCTCCTTGGGTTGTGTTGTGGAAGATGCTTTGGAAAGCAGCAAGATTAGGAACAGGATGCTGTGGTGACTCTGAACCCTTCAGGATAAGGCACTCATTCCCTTAGCTTCTGCTGTGACTGGAGGCACTCAACTGAGGCCTGCTCTGGGAACTGCCCTTGGCCAAAAGTTATGCCACCCTAGGAAATGGGATGGGGGTTGCCCACATCCAGTGGGGGTTGAGAGGATCACAGAATAGGTGGTTGAAGGTTGAGGAGAGAGTATGTTGGAACTGAAGAAACCTTCAGTTCCAGAGGACCCAAGGGATTGGTTGAGGCTATTCTTATAATTACACCAACATTCAACTTCTTTATCCTCCTGATCTGATTTCCTCCACTCCCTGACAGAGATGATTTTCCATAGCCTTCTCTGATAACCTTCCAGCATGCAAGTCTCAGAAACTCAAGTTTCTGTTTCTCAGAATACCTTATATGAGATAGAAGGCAATCAGAAATCTAATTAGGACCATATTTTGGAAAAAGACAGTGGAAGATGAAGAGGGAGAAAATTCAAGAGGATTTTGTGACAGCTTGGCTGGGAAGGTAGAGTTCAAATATCTTTCAGGTTTCTGGGTGGATGGTAGTAATGAAACCATTAGGGAATACAGATGGAGGAAAGAGTTTTATAGGGTAATAATCACTTCCATGCATTTGGAGAGCTAATTGGATATTCTGTTAGAGATCTCCAAGAGGTGACTGTCCAGTAGATAGCAGGTATATGAGGTAGGGAGCTTAGGAGAGAGCTCTGGGCTAGAAATATAGAGGAGGAACTCACACAGGACCCAACATGGTAAATTACATTACAAAGAACACAAGCCTATGGAAAAATGAGTAACTGGGCATAGGGTGCAGGATTAGTTCATTTATCTCTCAAAAGGCAAAGCCAAGGGAAATCACAGATATATCCATTTTGTATCTAACCAGAATGGATGTCTGAATGACTTCAAAGTCAGTATCTGATAGGTTGATTGGGAAGAAGTGCCCCCAAGCCAGCATTTTCTAAATGGCCTCAGGCAAACGATATGATCTCCTATAAGGGTTCCTTGAAAATATGGTTTGCAGAATAATCAGCCTGAAAAAGCCAAGAAAACTATCCTATTTACAACTTTATCCCCCCAAAATTAAATATCTGGTAATAAACCTAACAAAGGAGGTGACAGATCTATACAAAGAAAGTCACAAAACATTGTTAAAATAAACAGAATGGCCTCCCTCATGGTGCAAGGGGTTAACTCTCAGCACTATTAAATTATTGGCAGCCACTGCAGCTTGAGTTTAATCCCTGATCAGGGGAACTAACCCACACGGCACAGCAGACCTCGCCTCTTTCACTGGCTGCTCCCTTTGGCAGTATATTTCAGTCAGCCCACCTATTCTGCTTCCCACTTTATCTATGGTGAATCCTCTCACCCCACATCTCTGGTCTACACCCCAGCTCTTGTATGCACAAATAAATAAATCTTTAAAAATAGAAACAAAAAGACACAAAGAAATGGAAAGAATTCCCTATTCATGAATTAGAAGAATTAACATTATCAAATGTTCATCCTACTAAAAGCCATTTACAGAGTCAGTGCATTTTCAATGAAAATCTCAAATGGCATTCTTCAAAGAAATAGAACAAGTATTGCTGAAATTCATAAGCAAACTGGTCAAACCACTATGGGACACTGTGCAGAGGACCTTGAAATTATTAAAAATAGATCCGTTATATGCCCCAGCAATTCCACTCCTAAGAATCTACCCAAAGGACACATAAATTCAAAAATATTAATTCTAAAGGAAATCTGCACCCCTGTTTACTGCAGCACTATTTATAGTAAGTAAGATATGGAAACAATTTAATTGCCCCAAAACAGGTGAATGGATCAAGAATGGAATATTACCCAGTAATCAAAAAGGCCTGTTCATGGCATTTGCAGCAACATGTATAGAGCTGGAAGGGATTATGCTCACAGAAATAAGTAAAGAACATAACAAATAAAAATTTAAAAAGCATATGGTTGGGGGCTTCCATGGTGGCAGAAGGGGTTAAGCTCAGCACTTATACCCCTTATGTAGACTTATCTTAGTCCTCTCTCCATTCTACTGATGTCTCTACTTTCTCATTCAGCAACTCCAACTTCTTCCCAGAGTCTTCCTCAGATACAGCCACAGGCATTTAGTCACAGACACCTCCCTCTAGTACCCACTGAGTGCCCCTGATAGCCAGGCACTGTGCCAGCATGTTCTGTGGACACACAAGCCAGCCAGGCTTCCAGCTCCAGGAGAACCCTATACCCAGGTTTTGACTGACATATGCAGTTCTTGAGAGCTTGAGGCAGGAACTTTCCAAACTGTGTTTTCCCAGCATCAGTGAATGAGACATTAATAGGCAGTCCTCACCAAAAAGGGTTCTGAAGCTTGTTTAATTTATCTTGGAAACAGTTATATGTGCCAGCACATGTCATAAATTTTGAGAAGACTACGTATGTCAAGTTTATTTACTTGATTTGTAGACCATATATATACATATATATATACACACACATATCCATTATACACACACATATATATCTGTATATATATATATATGTAAAGATTTGCTTATGCATCCAAGCATCTAAGAGCTGGGGTACAGGCAAGATGTATGTGTAGGGGGTGATATGATTCACCAGGTGAATTGTCCATGGGTGAGACAGGAGAAGTCTGCTGTGCCATGTGGGTTAGCTCCCTGGCCAGGAATTGAACTCCTGCTGCAGTGATTGCTGATAGCTTCATTGTGCTGAGCTTAACCCCTTCTGCCACCATGGAAGCCCCCAACCATATGTTTTTTAAATTTTATTTGTTATGTTCTTTACATTATATCATTTTATTATATATTTTATATTAAACTGTTTATTTACTTATATTGTTATTGTAGCTTGTAGTTTCATTGGGTAACTTCAACAAGGAGGCTAGGAGAAGTTACCCACAGAAGTGAAATCATATTGCGAGAAGCTCTGACGGTAGAACTACACTGTGAGACCTGCTAAGAGAATATGAATGAGAACAATGCTTTGGAATTTTCTCAGGTTATCCTTCAGGGCAGAGATACCTAATGGCGATTGTGAAAGGTCACATAAGCATGCAAGGGAGGAGAGTGAGGGGTAGGGTGGGGCCTGACAAGAGGTAGTGCTGTATGTGGAGCAGCAATACAAGTGTTTTATGTGAAAGCTGTATATTTTGTGTGGGTGTACAGCTCCCATTAAAAATAGAGAAGAGGTGTATTTCAATACCTCTGCCTGTTCTGCCTCTACTCTGTCTCTGGTGAATCCTCTCACTCCCAACTCTATCCCCCACCCCCACCTCTGGCCTATACCTCAGCTCTTGTATGCATAAATAAATCTTTTGAAAAAAATAGAGAAGTATTTCTGACAGAGCTAGATTAAGGGAAGAAGATCCGTGTAGTTCCTGAAAGCCAGTATGGAAGAGGGAGAAGACCTGTCGTGAGTCACTTCTATGAAGGTGGGTGTGCAGATCTATTTGCAGGATGCAGAGGCAAAGTGTGGCAGGCAGGAAACTTTGATCTTCTCCAAGGCTGCAGTCACTGGAACAAGTGCTGTGTGGGAGGTAGATGTGGGTGTGGGAGATGATAAGAGGTGGAACATGACTTTGTGTCCCGTGAGAATAAAAGACCAGAAAGAATGTTTTTTAAGACATGCAGACAAGGATGGAGGCTTTCATTTCAGACATGCCAGGGACCTGTGCTTTGCCCATAGCCAGAAAGCCAGGGGCAGGATGTTTTCAAGGAATATGAATTCTGTAGAATGTTGAAAGATATTCCAAGAATAATGAGTTTTGAGGTCAGTCTGTTGGGAAGTGCTCATTTAATTTACAATTAAACACACTTCTTAATAGCCAGATTTTTGGTAGCCTTCAGCATGTTATATACACTGATACTGTCTAGCTTATGGGTCTCCCAAATTTATTTGTTTAAGGAACTCTCTATTCAGGGAATTTCCCTCTGAATGGTACTGCTTAAAATGGTTGGCAGGTTGGTTTGTGAACTCTTCTGAAAAGCGGCAATACCAGTACATAAAGCTGAGAATAAGCAGATAGAACATTTGATGGAAGTCTGATACTGCTGCAATAGTCAGGTGTGTGATGACAGTTCTAATAATGCATTTTTATTGTATTCTCAAAACTACTGGTCCAGAACAGATGGAAATTAGAAACTACTAGTCCTAGAAGCTCTGTCTTAGAATATACTTTATTAAATGATATACAGTAACACCCTAGAATAAGCTGTCAACCAAGCATTTGAGTATCAACTTTATCCATTTTCCAGATTTAATGACAGAGTATTTTATGACATCCAAAGTGCTGATGGAGCTATGCAAAAGCCTGCCAAGAATTTGTTTGGGAATAGGCAGGCATGGGCATAATTGCCTAGGAGATATTTTAAAGGCAAATGGATTTATAATGCAACTTCTAGATAAGGCTAGGCTCGGATAACACAAGCTCAAGAGCTAACTCTGTGGCCACTGACAACTATTTGAGCAAGTATGTTACCTTCTTTGAGCCTTAGTTTACCCAGTTGCAAAAGAAAACAATGGCCTTCTTTTCTTACAGCACTGTAATAAGCATCAAGCAAGATAATACAAGTTGAAGTGATTGTTACAATGACAAATCCTAAGGAGCGTGCTAAATGTTTGCAAATCCATTTTCTCACATTTCCCTCACTGAATCTGCATAGCAGGCGCCAATCTTTGCTCTGCATCTACTCTGTGTCAAGGAATGCACTGCTGGGGGGCCTCTCCTGGCTTCAAGGCCAATTACTCCCTCAATTAAAACCTGTCCAAGGTAGCCTTTCTCTGTCTTTTGGAATATACTGCTATTATGTCAATTTTCTCACTCTATCTTCTCCACCTTTTCTTTATGGCCTCTCAAAAAAAAGTGGAACATGGCTGTGTGAGCATCTCAGTCAGTCCTGCACATAATCCAGATCCATCTGAATGAAGGTGATAAAACATAAACTCACATGCTTCAGTGTTAAGCTTAGGGATTAAATCAATATCAATAACTACAATTAACTACTACCACAGTTGCTGTGAACACTTTAAGCATTTGCCCTCCTAGATCTCTGAGTCATTAAACAATCGATACTTTAATGCTTATTAAATTTCTACTTATTCATTAAAATCATAGGGAAATATGTTTAACATGCTTCCTTCTTGGCATATTTATCCCAGAGTTGGCTGCTGTACCAGAACTGAACTGTGGACCAGAACAGATGTCTTCTTGGGGCCAAGGAGCATTTCAACCTGCACTCACTGACAGCGAGCTGAGGGTCCAGGTGAAATACGTGTCCTGTATGTTCTTGGCATCTGAAGGAGGAAGGTTATGTAAAAATGTGGCCCTGATGCCCTCCCTGGTGTCGCATCGCGTTAAAGCACAGCACTAAGAAGCTAAAGCCACTTTAGCAAGAGTTTGATCCCTGCCCTGGAGGTGACCACATGGTGCGGCAGACCTCTCCTGACCCACCTGCTGCTCCCCTCAGCAGTGTAATTCATCAATCTGTTCTGCTTCCCACTCTGTCTCTGGTGAATCCTCTCACCACTCCTGCACCTCTGGCCTGTTCTCCAGTTCTGTATGCATAAATAAGTAAATCTTTTTTTAAAAAAAAGATTTAAAAAACAAAAACAAAAACATTGCCCTGGTTGTGAGAAGTTTTGGGCTTTGCTTCTGGCTGCATCATTAATTAGTTGAATGATAGTTTTCAAGTCTCTTAATCATGCTGAGGTTCAAGTTCCTTCACTGTGTGATAAAGGGACTGGACTAACCTTACAGCCCCTTCCAGGTGCAGCACTGGGACTTGCTGTGAGTGCAGCTTTCCTAGAACGCCAGGGGAAAGTGCGGGCAGGATACACCCTGTCTGGCACTATTGCTTTCTGTGTTAATGCAAGGTGCTCAGAGAAGTGTGAGGGTTGAATTGTTCACTCCAGGGACAGCCGGGCAACCCCTCCAGCCACCACCTCCCTCTCACACTGGGAGGCAGAGATGGGAAAGAAGGCCTGAGGGTCAGAGCACCTGAGGGTGAGTCAAGGTATAAGATGTGAGCTCAGTAAGGGATATCATTAGGTCTTTTAAGATTAGAAGACTGGAACTTAGGAACTTATTCTTAGGCATAATTTTAAATGATCTTTAGAACATTCTAAATGATCTTAGTTACACTAAGGAAGAATAAGGAGAAGTATTTCTTGAGGGCATGGTTGCTGCACAGAAAGACAAGTGATAATCAGGGATGAGCACACTTTAGGGACTGTGGTATCAGCTGGAGCCAAAGGAATGGTAAACTCTGCCACTTTACTTTTTTATGATTTGTTTATTGTGCATACAGGAGCTGGGGTACAGGCCAAAGGTGCAGGGGTGAGAGTGAGAGGATCCACCAGAGAAAGAGTGGGGAGCAGAACAGGTCGATGTCTGAAATACACTGCTGAGGGGAGCAGTGGGCGGGTCAGGAGAGGTCGCCTGGCCCTATGGGTCAGCTCCCTGGCTGGGGGTTGAAGTCGTGCTGCAGTGGTTGTGGAGAGCTTCATAGTGCTTCATCTTAACCCCTTGCACCACCAGGGAGGCCCTGGATCTGTCACTTTAGAGGCATTATTTTAATTCTGACAACAGCTCTGTGAGTTATCACTCTGCATAAATGAAGTGCATGTATCTGGGAGAAGATCTGAATAAACGCATCTGGGAGAAGGAATTGCATCTGAAAATCTGACAAGATCCTAGAGAGGCAGGGTAAGAGGACTGAGGGCTCCTCAGGAGAAACCAGGCCAGGGAAATTTCCATTCACATTCTTTGGGAGTCAGAACCCAATGGACAGAGGAAGAAGACTTTATACCTACAGCTGCCCCATTTATACATGGCTTGTGCCCTGTGATTTCTTCCTCCAAACAACTGCCCCCACATCAGCAGTCATATCATTGTGGAGGAGGTGGGCCAGAGAGAGGCAAAAAGGGAGACAGATTTTGAGGGTACTGTGAAACTGTCTTGCCACCTAAAGACAGTGTGGCATTTCAAAGGGGCTTACTGAGAGTCAGTTTTAGCCCTCAGAGTGAACACCTTGGAATCTGACTCAGTTTCTGCAGGGCCTTACCGAACATCCCAATGTACTATGCTTAAGAGAGCTCTGGGCTTCAGGAGAAGGGAAGAAAGGATATAAAAGCAGTAGGCCAGAATTGGTAAGTCCAGAGGGACAGAAAGTAGTAGGCTGCTGGTTACCTAAGGAAGGCTGGATGGTGTGGGGTGATGGTCACTATTGCTAATGGGTGTTAACTGTTCTAAAATTGATTGTAGCCATGGCTGCATACCACTGTGATAATAGTACATCACTGAATTATTTAAATGGATGAATTGCATGGTATACAAATTACGTCTCAATAAAAGTATTTAGGAACATAGTTGAGCAGGCACATAATGAGGGGGACTTCCTCTGGACTAAGGCAGGACAAGCAGGAGTCAGTTGTTCATGCCTCCTGGCTCCCAGAGATCCTCACTTGACTGCCAAGCTGTTTTTCAAATAAACTCTGCAAAACAATATATGTGGAGGCACAGCCATGGAAATCAAACCTTTCAGTAAGACCAGATAGGGGTCAGGAGAGGTGGAGAGGGGGTCTTAGAAGAGAGTGTGGCAGCCCTGTCCCTAAGCCCATTTCCTAGGCCAGCACCCAAGAGCAGGGCCGGGGGCTCAGACTCCGGGAGCCTCTGTCATAATGCCTTCTGCTTTCCCAGACTTATCTTACCATTCTGTGTATATTTTAACAAGCTAGACCCCTGGTCAGTTTTGGAATAAGAGGCCTCTGAAGTGACTGAGAGGGCACAGCATTATGTACAATTTGAAAAGTGACTCCAGTGAATTCTAACTGTGGAGGCTGTGGGCAGCCGATGCAGAAGTGAGGGCCTGAGTAGATCATCTGGAAATTGCAATGCCCAGCAGAGGGAGGCAGAGCCAACTTGCTTTGTGTCTGTGAACTTATGGGGAGCCAGAGCAACCACAGAAGCAACTTCTGGACATGCACATGAGAGGCCTAATAAGAAAAGGAAAGAGAAGACACCCTGAATGAGGACTAGTCACTGTAACGCAGCCCTGAATCTACTTTTTGGTGCCCCCAACACTTCCAACAATGTCAGAGAAGCTAGGTGACTTGCCTGTGGGCACAGGGAGGGTCAGCAGGCACTCGCCAGCAGGCCCTGGAGACAGATGTCAGCATGCTGGACACAGCACATCAGGAGAACTCTCCTGGGGATGTGAAATAGGGGCAGAGGCAGCTGGTGAAGGGAAGCCCAGGGAACCTGCAGCCCAGGTGAGCAAAACAGGAGCAGTTCTGTTGTTGTCAGGTACGCTGGAAAGGCTGCAGTTGAGCCATCCAGGAAAGTGGGCCAAATGGAAGCTGAGATGGGATGAGTTTGGGGACCAGAGGGGACAGTACCCCCATGTTGGTCTGAGAGTGGGGTTGGAATGAGTCTGGTTTCAATAAGGGTGAAAGGGAGCATGGGATAGTGGTTTCTATATGGATAACAGCTTTGATAAGATTCCAGAGGAAACTGAACTGACCCACGTGGAAAAGAAAAGGTGGTATAATTGGGCCTCAGCTGAAGACAGGAGAGGTCTGCTCCATCAAACCCTGGGTGGAAAAGCTAGCCAAACCTTTCACCACTCCCTTGTTTATTTTATTAACAGTGCTGTCCAGGACAGATACCCACCCTGCACCTGCTGCCTGGAGTCCTCATGGAATAAGTGTATTTCTATCAGCCGTGTTTCTTTAGTAAACCACCTGAGCTCAGCCCAGGAGGCTGAGGCTCCTGTACTTTGTGATCTAAGGAGGGCAGAGGCTGCCTGGCC
Organism: Condylura cristata; assembly: GCF_000260355.1. Classification (NCBI taxonomy): domain Eukaryota; kingdom Metazoa; phylum Chordata; class Mammalia; order Eulipotyphla; family Talpidae; genus Condylura; species Condylura cristata. The sequence goes on along the minus strand of NW_004567124.1, from coordinate 16,815,303 downwards.
TCGATCAGCTGAACAGTGTAGCTGCTTCCTCTGCACTTGATGCTACACCTGTAACTTCAACAACTACCCCTGGTGGCTACTATTATCTCTCACTCCAAGTGGAGGCTCAGAAGTGGGACGACCCCAAGTCATCCCAGCAGTAAATGTTAAAGCTGAAATTTGAGCAGGTGTGTGTGTTTGTGTGTGTGTGTATGCACCCCCTTATTCCTTACGCACACTTGGGGAGAAATCATAGAATTATACCATGGCCTCTAGTTTTGTTGTTCTTCCTACAAATTTTGTCTTCTTTCTTATGTTTTGCTTCCTCTCTGCACAGGTTGGACCTGAAATGGAAAGAGGAGCTGGGAACCCTCATTGAAAGATAGCATTTTTAAACCCCTATGGTACTTGCACAGTTTCCTCAGCACAGTCTCAAGTTTTTTGATACTGACAGGAAGTAACACCCATCACCTGACTTTCCCTCTGTGGAGCTCTTTTCTGACTCTGCAGCTGGCAAGGGTCTCAGAGGAGAAATCACTGCCTTACAATAATTTGCTTGGTCTATAACAGAAAGTAATAGGGGGCCCTTCCTGGTGGTGCAGGCGGTTATAGCACAGCACTATGAAGCTATCTGCAGCCACTGCAGCATGAGTTTCAATCCCTGACCAGGGAGGTGACCCACATGGTGCATTAGACCTCTCCTGATTCACTCTCTGCTCCCCTCAGCAGTGTACTTTGTAGATCTGCCTGTTCTGCTCCCCATTCTGTCTCTGGTGAGTCCTTTCACCGCCCCCCCCCCCCAAAAAAAAACCTCTGGCCTGTACTCCAGTTCTTGTATGCATAAAACAAAAAAGTAATAGGGCTTATTTGTGAAAGGGTGGCTTGGGAACTCTGATATTTAAATTCTAACACTTCTCTTAATGTTTGTCCATTGTGGTCACATTCCATTAAAAAGTTCCCTCAATAGTTTGGAGTCCAATAATTGATAACTTATGCTACTGATGACCCAATTATGATGTTGATTCCACAAAAAGAGTCACATCAATAGCAGACCCAATGCTTATTATACATTGTTCTGTCTAACAAAGCCTGTAGCGAATTATCTTAATTTGCACACCCATTTCTTTAATTAACAGTCATATCTCAACTGTATAATAGTCACAGCAATTGACAAATATGAAATGGAATTCTCAAATAACCTTGAGTTTTACTTCTTGTTATAAGCCATCAGACATTTTCCAGCACTAATTTCAAATTAGTGGTTTGCTTTGTTTGCATTTCTACAAAGTCATCTATGGAGTGAAATGATAAATGCTGGTTTCCCATTGATGTATATCATACAATTAAGCCTCACAAGGGAATCTCGAAAGCCTGAGAGGGAAGCCAGGGATGGCTGCTCCATCATGACATTCAAGGACCTTGACATTCCGACCCAACCACCTTTCTTATGTCACCCACTGTCCACCCACTGCCCCTCACTCCTGCCACACTGCTCAACAGTCAGTCCTAAACACACTATGAATTTTTGTGCCTCTACACCTTTGTTCAAGTTATTCTCTCACTCTTCTCTTTTTTCTCCATCATACAAAAAGTTTTCCATGTGCTCAAGACCTAGTTCAAGCATCTCATTTTCCGCTCAGCCTTCTCCATCCCACTCTCTTCCAGGGAGAACTGCTGTTTCCTGTGCACAGAGATTTCCCTAGATAAGTAGTTATTTACCACCCATCTCTTTCACTAGGCCATGAGTTCCATGGGTGCTGAGGGTTACTTCTTTAGCATGCTCAGCTTTCTAGATGACTAAGTTGGATGTGGCTAGACAGAGAGAAAATGGAGACACTAAAGGCATGAGTCTTTATGCTCAAAAAATGTCTTCACAGAATGGAGACACATGCAATCTCCTTAATTCTTGTACTGCATAATTATTTTGAAGTAGTTTAGGGGACTGTGCGGTGACAATTCCTGAATTGCCACAGAAACCAGTGAAAGGCAGACTGATTCCCTGACAAAGGAATGTATTGCCCTCTCTCTTATGATTTATTCAGACAGGACACTGAAGTAAATGAGCTGGAAGAGGAGAAAGTACAGTCTGAATTTGGGATGGGGCGGGAAATGAGCTGGAATTAGGACAACCCCGATGAGGTGTTCAGGGTACACTGAGTGCCAGAGGGGACTGTCTATCTGTCCTTGCCAAGTCTGGGTGTTGACTGGTCACCATGTGCCTCGATCAAATGCTGACTCAATAATGACCTGATTTGTGGATAATGTCAGAAAATATCCACACTAGCTACAAATGCGAGACCATCCCGATTACTCACCTTTGCACCTAAGTTCAGAATCCATTTTGTTGCTGGCAAAACAACTGGCTTTGACATGATTTACAATTTCTTGGATGATGCAAAAAAAAATGAACCCACTTGTAAGACATGGCCTGTGTGAGAAGAAAAAGACCTCAAGAAAACTGCAATAGGAACCCAGTGAAGAAAGTCAGGGGCAAAGGCCAATGCTGATGCTAACAAAAAGGGAGCTGCAGACTGGACAATGGAAGGAGTCAAGACTGTAGTGGCTTTATCTATGTGGTGGTGATTTTGTAGACTTTTTAAAAATTTATTTATTTTTTGGCCCTCTCTGGTGGTGCAGCAGGTTAAAGCACAGCACTGAGAAGGTTAAGCCACTTCGCATGAGTTGGATCCGCCTGCCCCGGAGGAGATCCACATGCCCCGGCAGACCTCTCCTGACCCGCCCACTGCTCCCCTCAGCAGTGTATTTCGTAGATCTGCCTGTTCTGCTCCCCTCTCTGTCTCTGGTGAATCCTCTCACCCTCTGCATCTCTGGCCTATACTCCAGTTCTGTATGAATAAATAAATAAATCTTTTTTTTAAATTTTTTTTAAGATTTATTTATGCATACAGAACTGAAGTACAGGCCAGAGGTGCAGGGGCAATGAGAGGCTTCACCAGAGACAGAGTGGGGAGCAGGGAGCAGGACAGGCAGATCAACAAAGCACACTGCCAAGAGGAACAGTGGGGCAGAGGTCTGCTGAGCCATGTGGGTCACTTCCAGGCTGGGGCAGGGATGGAGCTTGCAATGAAGTGGCTGCAGCTCGCTTGCAGTGCTGCATCCCAACCCACTATGCCCAGATTTTGTAGATTTTTATGTGTCTGGCTACTACTTGGCCCCTAAAGCCACTCCCCACCAAGATAAACCAGGATTCATCAAAGAAGGGAGAGCTTTTAGGGCTAGGGTAGGTCACAGTACAGGACAGATTAGCTTGGGATGCTTTTTTAAAAATGCTAAATAGTAAAAATAATAAGTGGGTGGGTATTTGTCAAAAGAACACAAGAGGTAAGTGAAAGGGGCTCCCTCTGGTTAAATCTGGGATAGTTTGAACACAAAAGTAGTTAGTACAGTAACAAGTTATAAACTGTTGGTAAAAAGGACATGCATGGGTCTAGCCCAAAAATAAATGGCTAGGCAAATGAGGCAAAGGGTGCCTCCCCACAGCAGGGAGCTGAGTGCTGAATTTTGAGCATGGCAGGAGTGCTGGCAAGGAAAAATAGCTTCTAACCATTGTGATAAAGACTAGATAAGACAAGAGTCTGCAGATGCCAGATCTATGGAGAATTTTGATGTAGAGCAGGATATCTGCAGAGTCTTGGTATCTCACAACTGACTGCTGGTTAGTTGTAAAGGAGGAAAAAAACCCAAACAATCCATTGGTAAATACAGTGGAGAAATGAGAGGGCAGCTTGACTGAGGGATCACAAAGAACTCACAGTTAGGTGAGGAACAGAGAGACCTTATGGTCCTCCAGGGTGACTCCCTGAGGACACACCTCACTCAGGCAGCTGTCTGGGCAAGAAAGCATCACCTCAAACAGGAAAACAAAAGGAGAAGTAGTTGCTTTATTTTTTTTTAAGAGAGGGATGGTAGTCTTCAGATATGTCAGTGTTATTGAAGACCAAGAAAGGCTGTGGATGTGCTTGGGAAAGGAAAGATCTGACAAGTTCACCCAACACTGGATCCTGTACTGGAAGAGACTGTGGTGAAAGACACTGTGGGGTCAACTGAGAAGTCAACTGTGGCTGGAAGAGGTGACCCTCCTTTCCATGGAGGTAAAGGTAAAGGTAAAGGCCATGATGTGTGTAACCTACCCTCAAATGATTCACAAGAATACTCCATGCAGACAGAGTGTGTGTATTTCTGAAAGATGAATATACAAATATTCCGTAAAGTTTGATGTATAATGTTGCTGACTGCCATGTCATTCTTTAAAAACAACAACAACAAAAAAAAATGAAAAGCCCTGAAAACACTCAAATGTCCTATGTTAGGAAATGGTGTTGGAGAGAATATAAATTTAAGATATCTTAAATATATATATAAATATTTATTTAGTTATGCATACAAGAACTGGGGTACAGGCCAGAAGTGCAGGGTGGGGTTAAGAGGAGTCACCAGAGACAGAGTAGGAAGCAGACTAGGTGGATCAAATGAAATACACTGCTGAGAGAAGCAGCTGGAGAGACAGGAGAGCTCTGCTATGCCATGTGGGTCATCTCCCTGGAGGGGGATCGAACTCATGCCACGGTAGCTGCACAGTGCTGTGCATTAACACTTGTACCACCAGGGAGGCCCCATTAAAGATATATATTTTAGAAGTATAATATACTTCTAAGATATTATATAGTCATACAAATTTATGTTTATCCATATCAAATTATGGACTGACCTATGTTAGATTAGATCATGGCATAGAAGTAAACTAATTTTTGAAGGTTTCCTGACATAGGGTGCTCTAGGAGCAGGGGATGGGTTTTCACTTTCTCTGCTACTTTGCAAATTGTAAACAACCTATCTACACCATCTGTGAAGTGAATGTATGCTGCTCTAGCAGAGATTGATTACCAGGGATTTTATTGTCTCAATTAGTATTATTTTATGTATTTTCAAATATTTCCTCAGATGTGTAATGACAGCATTTTACTTTAAAAAGTTACAAACTATCATCTTGTTGAGAAAAAAATGAAAGGGTATTCATAAAAGGGGGGATTATTTTTCTGTGTGGGATATAATGGATGATTCTTATTGTTTTCTTTTATCTTGATTATATATGATGCATTTATAATTTGAAGTTATTTTAAAAGTGCTACTATTTAAAATATTAATCATAATAATAAGATACAAAGTGCTTGTAATGACATGTCATGACAAAAGCATGGGTTGACATTATTTATTATACTTACATGTATTATATATTGATAATGAACCCATTGGGGAAAAGTATCCTCTCTTGTATTGATATACTTTATCCTGATGGCTATACTTTAAAATGATAATACTACTTGTGTTCCGGGGGTTAGCATTCTTAAAAAAACAGGGATTCTTAGATGGTAGAATATATTTTTATGAGATTAAATTTTTAAAGATTTATTTATGCATACAGAATTGGGGTACAGGCCAGAGGTGCAGGGGTGGTAAGAGGATTCACCAGAGACAGAGTGGGGAGAAAAACAGGTGGATCAACTGAAATACACTGCTGAGGAGAGAGACAGGAGAGGTCTGCTCCCTAGCTGGGGATCAAACTCATGTCACAATGGCTGGTGATGATGGTGGTGATAGCTTGAGAACACTGAAACTTCACTGCTTGCACCAACAGGCAGGGAGGCCCCCTTAATATCAGTATTCTAATTCTCAAATTGGACCTCTGCAAAATCACGAACATATTTTTGCCAACATATTATTTTTGACTCCTCTCCTCTCCTCCCCCAGTCTGATCTGGCCCCAATTCCAGGAATATGTACCCCTCAGTTTACTCCTCCCCACCACTGAAAACCACAGCCTCGGAGAAAGGCATCTGTTATTTATTGGGAGAAGCAGTGTCACAGCTGTGCTGGCGAAGAAAGAAGCTTCCAGCTATATAATAATTCAGTTTCAAAAAATCTCACACAGGCTGTGGTTCCCCCAGCCTGGAAACCTATTCCTCTATGTCAGATCCAAGTTCTAATCATCTTCCATATCTTCAAAATTGTCCCTTCATCACTCCCTGAACTCCTCCTTGGCACACAAAAAGGGTATAGGCATTTGTCTCTCTGCTTTACTAGACTGTGAGGTCCATGCCCAGTACTCACACAGCTCTGCCACAGCAGGTGTGCAAAGGAGTGAAGAACATACCCCCACACATCCTTCTATGCCTAGGGAAATGTCCTCTTTCACTTTGCCTTGTCCACACTTGCTGGATAACACAATTCCTCAGAGGACCGACATTTTAGGCCGACATTTTAGTGCAGTGCGAGGAACGGCATAAATGATAATATAGATGTTACGGTGTTTGTTTGGTCTGAATTGTGTAGGTTGAGGAACCAGACAAAAATAATCTTTTCTCTCCCCATTGTTAAATGGTATTAACCACTTGCAAAATAACCATCTGCAAAATGTATATTTCAGATAGGAAACACAGTAACAAGATGAACACCCTTGAAGGCAGCACCCAGCAAAGCCACAAGAACACAGCTGCCTTCTGAAGTTACAAGGGTGTTCTCTGCTGTAAACCTACCTTCCCCTCTTGGAGGCAACTACTCCCCTGAATGTGCATATATATATATATATATATTTATATAATTTAGCATTTCACTTTCAATTATCTCTTTTTTACCATATGCTTGTATATCTCTAAACAATAAATTGTTTGATATTATTTGCTTTTTAAAAAAGATTTATTTATGCATATAAGAGCTGGGTGTAGGCAGGTGTTGTGAGAGGATTCACCAGAGACAGACTGGGGAGCAGAACAGGCAGATCTACTAATAAACACTGCTGAGGGGAGCAGCAGGTGAGAGCAGAAAGGTCTGCTGCACCTTGTGGATTAACTAACTCAGTGGCTGTGGATTGCTTCCTAGTACTAAATCTTAACCCCCTGCACCAAAAGGGGAACCCTTCCTTACTTTTGAAATTTGTTTAAAAAGTTCTGTTGTGGTTTTCTATAGCTTGTTTCTTTTTTTAATTCAGCATTGTTCCCCAAACTCAAAGATGCTGTTTCATAGAGCTGTGGCTCATTCATTTTCCTCACAGTATATATGGAACTACATGAATGCAACACAATTTGTCTATTCCTTGTCAGTGCATGTGAGCAGTTTCTGCTTTTGCCCTGTCCTGTGAACCATGCTCCTATGAACAACAGTCTTGTGCACCTTTCCAGGAGCATCTAAGGTTATCTAGGGTATTGCGAGCAGAATTGCTAGAGAGGTGTTTGTTCAGGTTGATGAGATAATACCAAATTATCTACCAACTGAGTGGTGCCAATTTACAATGCCACCATGAGGGTTTGAGTTCCTATTCATTCCTATTCTCACCAACAGTCCATATTCCTTGGCTACAGGAACTATATTTCAAACTGTAGCATTTTTGTGCCACAAGGCAGCACTCCTGACTGGAGGGGTGCTTCCTCCAGATGATCTGACAGGGGAGACTGGCCTGAGACTGACCATGGAAGGGGCCCCTGGGCCATACACCTTGTTGAACCCTGACTTTAGGACAGAGCAGTAAATGACGATCAGACATTCTGCCGTGGGTATGCAGCCATCATAGAAGGCAATCAATCATAGAATGTGGGACCTGGAAAACCCAAAAGCCAAATCCTTCATTCCACATTTAAGGAGACAGGCCCAGAAGGCTAAATGACTTGGCTAGTTCTCAGAGCTAATTATTGCCAAGATCCTGTCTCTGGGACTCTTTGATTTCTTACTTTGATATTTTTAGTAATTTTAGATGACATGACATGATCTATTAACTTAATATATTAAGTCTTAATTATTAAAGACTGCAAATATTCAAATAACCACCAATTTATTTTTAAAAAGTAGTTGTTCAGTTTCAGTGTCTGGTAAGTTTCCTTGCTTATGGAGGAGACAGATGCAGTATTGGATTTCAAAGGGATAAAGAGGGAAATTATTATAGTTTTCAATATGCAAATTTAGCAAATTAATTAAAAGACATCACTCTCCCAAATAAAATGATCCCCAATTTTGACTGACCATCTTCATTCTTGGATCATTTTCACCCAGATAAATGCCAGTTACTTCCTTCAAAAGGCTTTTTCTGTGAGGAAGCCAAGCTTTGAATTCAGCAATTTGAATTCATCCTTCTTTCATAAGCAATTATAACTAAGTTATCCTAAGAGCCTGGGACTTGTTTGTGGACAGCATGGTAAAATAGCCGAGGGACCTGAAGGTTCATGTTATTAGATGGATTTGCACCTGAAGGTAGAGGAATCCTGAAAAGTACTTGCCACAAGGTAAGGAGCATTCATCAGCATGTGCCTAATAATCAAACATAGCATGATCTTTGCAAAGGAATCTGTCCCCATGCATCAAAGGCATGCATCCTTCTAGGGAGGAAGTAGAACAGGCTTCATAGGAAGGGTGATAGTGTAATGGAAAGTGGTCTCTCAAGTTAGCCTCCCTGGCAGGGGATCAAACTCATGTTGCAGTGGCTCTGGAGAGCTTCATAGTACTAAGACTAAATCCCTTTCACCACCTGGGAGGTCCTAAAAAAGATCTTTTTGGGTCTCTCTGGTGTTGCAGAGATTAAATTCTTAGCACTATCAAGCTATCACCAACCACTGCTGCATTAGTTCCAGCCCAGGCCAGAGAGGTGACTCACATGGCACAGCAGAACACTTCTGTTTCACCCATTGCTTCTCTCAGCAGTGTATTTCAGTCAGTCTGCCTGTTCTGTACCACACAGGTCTCAAGTGAGTCATTTCAATCCCCCCTCCCCAACTCTGTCCAACCCAGTACCAGTTTAGAAAAAAAAAAAAGGTCTTTCAGTTTAACAATGCCTGCAGGCTAATAATACAAGTTTCTTTGAGCCACCCTCTTTTAATGTCAGGATAACAGCTCTTTGTTTACTTTGGGGGAGGGAGGGGCTGCAAGGGGAAGAACAAGAAGCGATTTTACATGGAATGCTGACCAAAGTGAACTGAGGTATTCCTAGTTCAGGTTTTCCAGATAGCAGTCATTTTAATCAGCACTTCCTCTATTTAATGAGCTTGTAATGCCATTACATAATCACCCAGCTCACTGGATTAATGATGAAAAGAGGAACTGATTTTTCCAGTTGCATCATTTGAAGTAAATGTTAACTTTCTTTCTGAGTCCTTAGTTAACCGCATTAGTGTGACAAATATGTCTTTGTCTAGCATAAGTAATTAGAATTTAATCACTTTAACTGCATCTTAATTACCCCAAATGAATTGAAAGGACATTTAATAGCAAAGATTAAATTGCCTTAATGAACGATTTTTGTGACTCCATCAATACTGGAATCGCGTTAGCCACTCCTCTCACGCACTTCACTTGCAGCGAGCACGGAGGCCAGTAGGTGGCGTGCTTCACTCGTTTATTTATTTAATTTCCCCCATTGATCTGTTTTAAAAGAAAACAGGAAAGCGGAAAAGCACATAGTTTATTGTGTTCCCTTGAAAAACCTCTCTTTGGGACTATGAGATCCTCAGCAGATGCGAAAACGAAAGCAGTGATTTCAGAAACAGTCGGTTCTGAGGACCCTATGGCATATGCAAAAGAGGGTGTGAAACACATGGATAACTGGAAACTTGCTGGGTTTGATGGAAATTGTAAGTTGCCGTTTGGAAGATTGCCAGCATATAAACAGAGCTCTAGTAAATTTATTATTTTTTTAGTGTAGAGTCCTAATATATGAATAACAGGGAAGCTATGGAATAGCAAGATAGGGCACTGATGTGAAGCCAAGAATGTAATTGCTGGGCAAGAACAGATTAGAACGCCAAGGCCTGAAAGTATGGGAGGGTCTCTGGGCCCTCCTCCAGCATGGGTCCCTATAGAGCAGTCCTGCACACAGAACACATCTAATGAGATGGGTCTTGCCCATCAATAATTGTTTAAGTGAACAAATGGGTAAGGAGATGTGGGTTCACATTTAGCTCTGTTACTGCCTTATGTTCCCTCTGGCTGCTTCTCCAAAAGAGCAATTAAAAGTCTCACAAATTTGAGTCAAAAAGGAAATAAGTTTCCCTAAGCAACTCTCTGCGAGAGTCCCAGAAGGAAGACACACTTGCTCTGGCTTTGAGACGTCCATGGAGAGACTTCCTTGACAGGGTGTTTACGATAGCAAAACAGACATTTTCACATCCTGGGTCCAAGTGGCAGACCCATACTAACTTCACGGGTACAGGGTGAAGGAAAGAGGGTTCTGACTTTGAGCAGGGGAAGCTGAGTTCAGGGCATCAGTGGTTTCTGGCTGCATTACCATAGGCAAGTCAACTGCCTTCATTGAAAAGAGAAATGGGAAATGATGGCAACTACCACACAAACTATGCCAGTGGCTCCCAACCTTTGCTGTACATTAAACTCACCTTAGAGCTCTTAAAAATCCCAATGCTGAGCTCATGCCCTATAGCAATCAGAATATCTGGGGTGGTGGCCAGGCATCATTTTTTTTTTTTAAGATCTCTAAGTGACTCCAATGTATAGTAAGATGTGGGAGCCACTGGCATAGACAATGAGCATTTAATGAGAATATTTAATGCTAAGAGAATGCACAGCTCACATAAGTGCCTTCCTTATCCCCTGCTTACTCTTATCAGTTCTGCTATTGTCCTGTCATTTTCTCTCACCTAGAGGATGAAGTGTCTCTAGAAGCTAATTTGTTCTAACTTCATAATGACATCACATCTTTTTAGAGGAACATAATGTAGATGATTCTATCTCAGGACCCTGTGATAAAACAGTCAGATTGTTATGTGACTGGCTTAGTTATCTAACCCATTCCTGTGACTTTAAGAGGAAATTAAGTTTCATACTTGTGCTAAGAGAAAAACCTATGCAAATCTATTCATAGAAGAAAGGAATTTGTGGTTGTGTACTAAATTCATTCACACCAGAAATAAATGTTTTCTTTTTACTGAACTCTATGAAGCAGACACTTTTCATGTGAAAATCACATAACATTCTCCTCCCAAGGTGCTTATCCATCTTATTTAGATAGAGACGTGGTGAAAGATACTATTTAAAGAATACACACTGAATGCTTCTATCTGAAGTGATAAGAAATCTATTCTGTAACTACCATGACTTCAACAAGACATTTCTGTTGCTTCTACCAAGAGTTTTGCTATTTTAATGGGGGCTTGAGGAAGCTAGTAGTTTTTCATACCAATCAAGGATTCTTGGTTGATTTAAAATAGCAAGTTAGTGTCTCTTGCAATATATGGAGTTTACAAAGAGTACTGAGCGCTGTTACTTGGAGGATAAGGTTTCTAACTATGGATTCTGAGGAGCAAAACATCTGAGAACCTCCTTTTCAATTATCCACCCATACCTGAAGATTTTCTTTCTTACAAAGAAATCAAGAGTAAATTTTACCAATACACTCTGTAAGAACGATTTCTTCTGAGAAATTTCAGTAGCAGCATCTGTCTGATTAGCTGAATTGTCCATGAATGTGGAAATGATGACATCAAAACAGCTCATGTAACAACCTCCTTAAAGACCTCATAGATTAGAGATGACTATAGATTTTCCCCAGCACGGATCAAAGGGACTGAATTGAACGTTTTAGTTTAATGATCCAACCCCTGTCACACCCATTGGGATTGGAATCCCGATTTTATAAGCAGGTGTGCACGTGCACTCAGATGCACACAGAAAGCTGCTGGAGAGAGAGGAAAAGATCAACCACCAGATCGACGAGGATAGGTTTGATGTTTTCGATTACTTGACTCTGCTGGTATATATTCCTGGTGGGACCTCACAATTTCTCATAAACTTCAGAGGATTAACGGCTCGTTTTTTGTTTTCTCACTACATTTATTCAAAGGCACTTTCCAGGGGTGAAGAGAAACTGGACAGGAGGAAACCGTGCAGGGCCCTGTCCAGGGTGCTGACGCTGCACCAGGGCTCCAGGCTTCTGTCTTGGAAAGCCTTTTCACCCCACCCCACACCAGAGGAAACAAAGACCTCCAAGCTCAAGGCCTCAGGGCAGCCTCCTGACTCCTGTCAGTTAGCTGGAAGGGGAAACAACAAAACAAAGAAACTGCTAATCCTCCCTCAGGTACTGTATCTCCTAGCCTGCAGCTCCTTCTTTAGGCTACCAGGCTCATCTTCTATAGTCTGAGTCTGCTGTTCTCAAATTAAAAACATGCCAACAAAAGTATAATTCAGATAGAAAATCCAAATATGCATCTTGTTCGGGGAAGTGAGAACTGGGGTGCACTTTGGGGGAGTGCACTTTGGGGGAGTGGCAGTTTCGTTTCACAGTGGGGTAATAGGCATTGTAGGTGACCTAGGCCCACTGAATATCCTTTATACCTTCCCCACGTACTCTTCATTTGAAAATAGTTATGTTTTTTAGAATCATAATGATGATGACAGTCTAAAACAAAGGCACAGCAAGCATCTCTTTCCTTTTCTAAGCAGGTTTAACCGCTAAGATTTGCTGGGGTGCACCACCCCAGTGGCCGGCAGGGGGCGCCCGCAGCTATGGAAGCACTTCTTGGCAGACGACTTTTAGGTTAGCCGAAAAGGAGGGCGGGGGCACTGAGGACCCGAAGCTTGAACATAAAGAATGAAATGCCTTGGGTTTTGGGGTTGCTTTGTTGCGACACACTGTTCTATTGCTGACACAGGCTTCCCAAGTGCAAAATAGTGATGGCATGACTGAATCTCTCAGTTACCCTGAGACTCCTATGCTGTGTGGATCACCCTTTAGGTGCTTCCAATGGGCACCGGGCAGCATCTACTGAAGGCACAGTGAGCCATCCCTTGAAGGGTCTTCAGTATTAGAAAGCTATGCTCCATGTGCTGACAGCACAGTCACCACAAAACTGTCAGACCTCCTCAAGGCCCTGAAGCAGGTCTACCCCATCTTGGTCAAACTATCAGCTCTTTTTTTCCACTTGCACACTTCTTAACCCCGCGCTCTCCTTCCTCTCTTTATTGTGTTTCCAAGTAGGAAATGCAGGAGAGAACTATTGTGATATGCCCTCCAGAGACAAGTGCTCTGAGAAAGGCCCACTAAAAGCCTTCTGTTGTCCCTAATACGGAAACCTTTAGGTTTCTTGTTCTGCTAGTGTATGTGTGGGAACCCAGCCCACTTCTAAGGTGACAACTAGGCTTCTCAGTCTCTGCCTGACAATTGGCCAAAGCCCTAGCCAAACTGGGGGAAGGCAGTCCTTGGTCTTCAGAGGGGGTGCTCCCTGTGTGCAGTTCCTTCTGCCCCCAGGCTACAAGGCTGATGTGGTCACTGTGCCCCGCCAAACCCTTTGTTCCTGTCACAGCAGACTGGGAGTAGTTGTACCATGAGACACCCGCCACTCTGAGATGCTGGGTGCAAAGGTAACCAGTCCACTTGGCACCTTTTCCTCCTGCTCTCAGTCCAGGAACTGTTCCAGTTCTTGAGTCCCACAAGCCCAGTCCTGGCTTCTCTCCCAGTTATAGAGTCTTCGAGGAGTGGGGAAGGGGGGTTCCCAGGGCCCAGCATCACAGTTCTTTGCTTGGTTTCCGTGGCTCAGGGAAGAGAGGGGACAGTTGAAATGTCACCCGCTGGGATAAATATTAACAAAAAGCAAATGGAGTTGCGTGGGGGCCAGTTATCAATCAACCAGGCCGCAAGGCCACTTACAGCAAACACAGCCCAGGTTGGCCTGAGCAAGACTTTCTCATGAACACCTCCTGGCTGAACCCTTCCCCCCAGGCTTAGGTCGCTCAGGGGCAAATCCTGGACAAGAAAGGGATATAGTCCCTGATCAGGGAGACCTGCCTGGCTGCCGCAATAGGTTTGGAGATTCCCCGCCTTCAGGTATAGCACACTAGAAGTGGCTTTGTACAGACACCACCCTAAACCCCGGGCCTGTAAGCCTTGAATTCTGGGTGGGTGGTGCTGGTAAGGTTAAGGCTGGTGGTTGTAAATTGTACCCTCTTTCTGTGCAGGCAGCTCCCCTATGTGGTCCAAGTCTTCTGTAATCTTTAATTGGAAACTAATCTCTCTCCTCTTAATAGGTGTTTGCGTCAGAGGCAGGCCACCCACCCACCACACAGCCCAGCTCACCTATCCCACATGGGACATTATGCAGAGAGAGACTGGTTGCACTGCACTTTAATGGGGGCAGCTGCAGGTATTACACTGAGGGACCATATATTGATTTTTTTTTAAAGTAGCTGATTTGGTGAGAATTTCCTCCAGACTCTCAGCTTTCATCAGTCGTTGTAATTTTGTAAAGAGAAAGAGACACCTCCAAACACGCCAACATGTGTGGAGGGCACTGACCATCCACAACAGATTGTACAGCTACTGGGGTGCACAGAAGGGCATGGAAAAGCCACCCTCCTGTCACTGAAACTGACTTCCAAGCACTTGGTCTCACACGGAATAGAAGAGAGGTTGAGGGATCATTAAATAAAACAGCGAGTGCAACTACAAGGGGCACTCCTGTTTTTTTTTGTTTTTTTTTTTTTTTTGAGAGCTGGCTGCAGGAGCTCACAGTGCTGCCAAGGAGCGATATAGTCCAGTTTAAGTCTCCTGTTAACAATCCAGTTTAAGTCTCCTGGTCTCCTGTTGTTAGGGTCTACTAGAGATTATTTGGCGGGCTCAGGAAACTACCTTTTTTTTTTTTCCTAAGCGAAAAAAATTAATGGGGTCACTTGTTTTTCACTGACTTAAAAATAGGTCGTGGCTTTTGCGGTGCAATAGGCTTGTTACAGGTTCCCTCTGCAAGCGCCCTCCTGCTGCTTCCCACCAGTTTAAGTTGAAGAAAGGAAATTGAAAGAGACCACCCTCTATCCGGGTCTTTGGAGCGAAGTACGCTGGAGATTTGGCGCCAAACGTGTGGACTGCCAGAATCTCTGATTTTTCTGCTCCCCCGCCCCCAAGAAAATGCCACGTACCTCAGGTTGAACACGACTTGTGACAGGCCGCGGAATGCCCAGGCAGGACCCCACTGATACCCTCCTGTGGATAGGGAGCCTTCCAAACTCCCGCTGCTTCAGCACTGCCGCGCCCATTCCTAAAGGTCAAAGGGCGTCCGCGCAGAGCTGAGGGTCGTTTCTGAACTGAACCTGCCAGTATATCCTTCCAGGGGGCAACAAGAAGCAGTGAGGTAGGAAGACACTGAAACCCTTAATTAGCGCTTTCAATGGGTGGAGAATGGGGAAGCCAGGGGCAGAGGAGGGCACTCTCCATTTGCACCCATTCTCCCATTTTGTCG
Source organism: Condylura cristata (assembly GCF_000260355.1). Lineage (NCBI taxonomy): Eukaryota > Metazoa > Chordata > Mammalia > Eulipotyphla > Talpidae > Condylura > Condylura cristata. The sequence continues at coordinate 16,800,086 of NW_004567124.1, read as the reverse complement.
CGGGTGCGGGCCTGTGCCGGCATTGCCTTGGCAAAAGATACCCAAGCCCAGGCTGAAACTGGTGTGGGAATGTGAAAAGGCACTGGCTACCGTAAGTGCAAGCAGAGGCAAAGAGTCAGGGAGAGGAGTAGCAGTTTTGCCCCTCTGGAGCTACAGCTGGTCTCCAGTCTGCGTCAGCTCCCGGGGGTGGGGGTGGGGGTCCGCGGAGGCTGACAGGGCGGTTGCCCACCGTGCTACGGAGAGGTATTGCCCGAGCCCGGAGCGCAGCTCGACCACCTCTCCTTTCTCTCCTACACTCCTCCTGCTTCTACCTCGCCCGCTTCGGAGCGCAGTCTGTGAGAATCTGCGAGGGGACTTTGTTTGGCGCGAAAAAATGTCGGGCTCAGTTGGAAAACCTGGCGGAGCAGAAGGTCAGCTATTGCGGCGCTTGGGCTGAGAGGCCACGGGCACCCAGACCCAAGCAAGGCTGGAGTCGTAGGCTTGCTGGCACGCCGGCACCTGCCTCCTTCCAGCTTCTTATTGGCCCGCATGAGATGGGGGAGGGGGCTGTGGCCTCTTGCTTTGATTTTAAACTGTGAAACGGCTCAGTGCCCCCGGCTCTGAGCGGATTGACTGTCTCTCGATCTCCAGGGACGAATTAATGGAGAACGATCAGTTAATTAACAAACCCTCATTCTGGCTTTTACCTTTCTCTTCGCCAGGACTCAGACCAGGGCACTGGGCTGTAATTGGGGGAGGGGCGCCAACTTGGACCCGCGAGTAAATCAACTCAGTCCCGGGTCTCCGAAAACTGAGTTAGCTTCAACTGTTCTTCGCTCTAACTGCTCGCGTGTCCTCCGCCCTCCCGGGTCGCCGAATCCGCTCGAAATACTCGGTGTGGTGTGATTTAGATTGGGCTCAGCTGTCCCTTCTGCCAGTCTACTGGCTAGAGCCTTTCCCGCATCTTGGCAGAGACACGCTGGGGGAGCTAGGCGCTGTTTCTGCAGAGACCTTTCCACTCAGCCTAGAGAAGCACTAGGTCTTGGGTTTCTGCTTCCGTAGACCTGGGGCCATTTCCATACTCCCACCCGCTGCATGGGGATTCAGACAAAAATTCAAGCAGAGGAATAAAACGAAATGCTGAGTCCTAAGCTAGTCTGCAGCGAACGCGGTCCGTGGGCTTGGCTGGAAGCTCCCTCGTTGTTCCGCTACTTTCACCTGGACCTCTGCACTGTCGCCACCCTCTCCTTCACAGAGCTGGTAACTCGCGCAAAGTGTGTGCTAACCTTTACATAACGTACGCACCACACATCCACCACCCCGCGACTTCGAACCTTCTTCTGGAACTCTCAGATTGCATGTTCCCCCGCCCGACTCGCGCCAATTAGAGTGAGCGCTGGTGGGGGTTACCGCCGAGTTTCCCGAACATTGGCAAGCAGCTCCGTCAGGTTCCAGCCTAGCGGCGGAGTATGTGCTTAGGGTACTGCCTGGCAACACCCGCGCGCAGTTCCACGTACACATCGTTTCCCTTTCTCCAAACCCACTGTGCCCAACGGAGAGGAGACGCACAGATCTCGTCTAGCTAGGTGCAAGAATTTCTTTCTGCTTTGGGTCGTGCGAGCTTTTATCGCTGTCCCCAAGCGCAAAAACATCTGCCCTATACCGAGACCTCGCCGTTCAGCTCCAGGAGCCTTCCAAAGCCTAATTACACGAGTCCGGTGTCTGCCCCGAGCCCGGTGCTGGCTCTTCTGGGCTCTGGGATCTCCCTCTTGGACCTCCCTCTCTGGAGGAGATGAACCGTGCCCAGCCCTTTCTCCTTCCCTCCCTGCTTTGGTCTCTCGGGCTTCCCGATCCCTTATCTCCCTTCGCACAGCTCCCTGGACCGCTCACCTGCTAAGCGGAGCGCAGACATGCGCTGGAACTCCGGTTCTTGCAGCCACTTCCACATTCTCCGGAAGGTCTCCCGCCCGGACTTGAGTTTGCTCCAGGGTTTGGGGTTACGCAGTAGGTCCGAAAGGGTCCCTTGGGAGCGGCAGAGCACCCTCTGCGCGAAGATGGCCTGTGGGATGCTGTAGCGCTTGAGCTCGGTGGTGATACGCTGCGCCACCTCTTTGGTATTGATCTCTTCCATCTGCCCTGAATTACTTCCATTGCTAACCTGCGCGCCTGTCACCGAAGGGTTGGGTTCCCTGGCCGTGCCCAGAAGTTGCCCGTGGCCCTGGGCGTTCAGGTGGGCGTGGGGATGGTGCGGAGGAAGGCCGTTGATGGGCACCATGCCGGCCGAAGTGGGCGTGAGGTGCTGCTCCCCGTGACGGCCGAGCATGGCCGGGTGGTGGGCTTCGAAGCCATTTGGGGTGAGCATCTTGTCGGTGGGCATGGCGGCGCCCGGGTGGGCATAGTGGGGGAGCCCTTGCTGGGAGTTGTGGATGCCACCCAGACCCGAGCCGGAGAGGGGCGAGAGGCTCTGGCCCATGCCGGCCACGTCCTTGTGGTAGGGGGTATAGAGGTTATTCATGGAAGCTAGTCCGCGTTCATCCCTCATGAGGGTGAAGCTACCACTCACGTTGCCCGCCAGGCGCTGGTGGTGGTGCGGGTGGTGGTGGTGATGGTGGTGGTGGTGATGGTGCGGGAACTTGTCCGAGACAGTGGAGATGGGCGGCAGCGGCTGCAGAGGGGTTAAGGTGGTGTAGGTGGTGGGCATGCTCATACCTGGGGGAGTCTCGCAGGCCATGGTCATGGTGGGGTGTAAGGGGCCGGTCAGGCTGTGCTCGGGGGCTCGGTGGTGGTGGTGGTAATCGCTGCCGCCGCCGCCGCCGTCCAGTAGGGACGCCATGCCCATGGAGCGCGGGTGCGCAGGGGGCAGGTGGCTGCCGCGGTGCGCCACGGCGCTTCGCGCGTGGGGGCTGCCGCCCAGCAGGTCAGCAGGGGCGGGCACCGGCTCATGGCTCACCCCGTGCAGCTCGCTGATCGCCTCCATGGTCAGCTGCGCGTTCATCCTGATCCAGGCGAGCGGGCGGCGGACACAACATCGATGTGGCCGGGCAGAAGCGGCGAAGGGCGCACGGAGTCCGGTGTTTCACATCGGCTATCGGCGACTGTTGCCTTCTTTCCTTCCTATCACTGTGGAGCTCTGGCTCCCTCTCTGTGTGTCTCTCCTTACCTCTTGCCCCCACCTTCCCTTTGCGTCCTCGGCTTTTTTTTTTAAATATTAATTTCCAGAAAGGATCCGCGCCGTTGGGCGAGCGCGGTGCCCCCAGCCCGCCCACCCCCGGCCCCCTCTCGCCCCTCTTTCTTAGAATTGTGAGGCCCCTGGCTCCCCTGACGCAGCCCGCGCACCTTCCGCGGCCGCTGCTTGCCCGCGCCGCTGGCCAGCTCGAGCCATGGCTGGGTTACTGTTGCAGACTCTGTGGCCGCCGTGCCGCCGCCGCCGCCGCCGCCG
>NW_004567124.1:16775551-16796538 GCF_000260355.1 Condylura cristata | reverse complement strand
CCGCCCCCTCGCCCCCCGCGCGCGCGACCCGTGACGTCCGCGTACAAATGAAGGAGGGGGTCCCGCATCTAACCAGCGGCGCCGGGTGGCCGGGGAGTGGCGCGCACGTGCGAAGGCTCAGCGTAGAGCGAGACCTGGGGCCGTCGCTGCAACCCGGGGAGACCTGAACGTTTCTCGGTTCGCTGGCTCGGGTGGGCTTTCCTTTCACCCGGGTGCCGCACTTGCGAGGCTCCCATCCCGGCTGGAGCGCTGTGCCTGGGGAACCACCGCCTCCCAGAGCAAGTTGCCTGGGGAGCAGAGGATCTTCATCATTTTCTCCACCCTGGTCCACTAAGCGTTATTCCTCGGCGGCTACTGGGGAGTCTGTGTGCTCCCCATCCTCGGGTGCTTGGATTTATTTTGTGGCAAGCGAGCAAATGTCTTACAGGCCTTGATCAGCTTGGTGACTGTTGACCGGCTCCGTGTGTCCTCATGGATATGCCTCCTCCCTTTTACTCCTCTTTCGTGAGCTGGGGATGAGGCGTGCTCAGTGCCAAGAGTCCCAACCCATTCATACCTCTTTGTCCCCTGCAGTCTGGGTTTTTCTCCGACTCAGATTCACTTGATAAGTAAGGCAGTCCACTGCTTAGACGATGACGAGAGACAGAGAGAGAGCAAGAGAGAGACCCTCGTAGGTTCCCAAGTTAACTCGTAGGTGCTGGTGGGGCCGCTCAAGGCTTGGGCTCTTTCTGCGCTTGTCCCAGTGTCCATCTGGTAAATCACCCAGAGGCCGCTGCCTGCCGGAAAGAATGACGCCCTTGGGGTGTGACGCCCTCGGGGTACACTAGGAAGCTAGTTTCCACAGGAGCCGGCGGGATGCTCTCTTCCCCGCGTCCCCGCTAGGAGCCTCCAGATTTGAAAATCAATTCAGCCTGGGGTATAATTGTCCGATTCCCACAATCACGGTCCAGTCCAGAATCAAATCTGGTCCTAGGCTTGGTGGGGATACTTGGGGAGGCACTCAGTGTGGGACGTACTAGACCACCACATGCGGAGGCTTTCATTTACAAAAGAATGAAAGAAAAAAAAATCCGTAACAAAAGACATAGCCGGTCGCTTAGGTGCTTTCATCCCTCAGAGAATGGACAGATGTGCCCATTGTCCACCCCTCGGCAGTTACCACCGGGTCAGAACAGATCCTCAGCCCCAGGCGAACCTTAGTCACAATGGAGAACTGCGTCTGTGAGTCTGGGTGTCAGGGCTGGAATATGGAACAGAATGTGTGTTTTCTGGGATGGATCAAATCAAGGCTGTAAGTTCCTTTCCTGGGCATGGGGTAGAAGCCCACCACTCTCTGCTGGAAATGTTCCAGCACAAGCCTACGCTTGGGATGAACTTCCCACTAGCCATGGCAGGCACAAGCCCATCTCTTTCCCCTAGTCTGTGCCACCACCAGGACAAAATCAAGGCCTGTGGATCCAGTCAGCCTCGCTTCCTTGAAAATGATCATGTCCTGGGATTGGTTAATCTGGAGACATTCCTATCTTTTCCCAACAATGCCTATGGAGGTTGTGAAAATGGGAGTCCATCTGTATGAACTCAACATCTACTTGCACAATGAACATTAAGTAATTTAAAGCCTCCATAGAAGAAAAGGTCTTTAAGGGAGCTACATTGTCACAAAGGAACTCTGAAAACAAAATTAAACACATCTGTAATCTATTCATACACAAAGGTATAAAATATTATTTCTGCATAGTGGGTCACAATATGTTGGTGGGAAGCTGAATCCTTGGCTTCTTGTGGTTTCTGTTCCCTTGTCATGTATGTGTCAGTTGTATGAGATCAAACAATGGGTTAATGTTGTTGCAAGCAGCTTTTCAGCTGGTCTATTGTCTCCCCCATACTTTTCCCTTTGAAATGATTGATTTGCCCTTATGACAACTCTCTTCCCAAAAGGCAGTTTGTTAAAAGAAAGAAGTAAATACTAGCAAATGTACAAATTGTTCCTGGTTTTCTCTTTGTGTAACAAATTAGGGACTTGATCTAGAAATCCCGGATGAGCTCCTGCAGGCTACCTGAAGAGGGCTGGGATCCGGTGAGCTCCTTCTTCCCCCTCCTTTTAATGCAAGGGTGATCTGGTCAGTGATCTTTAAAGGAGAAACCAAGTGAAAGATCTGGATAAGTACTGAAGTACTGAATATGCTGGGCTAAAGTGTGTGCAGGTCTTGCTTTAGTTTGCAATACCCTTCATCTTTCTTGGCTATTCACACCTTTAAACCATTGTTTTTCTTGTTATTTAAGTTCTCAGAAAATGTTTTTCTATTACTAAGGATGTATGCTGGGTAGGAAGAATGGTCTTAGGCCTAGTTAAGATGAATGCACACATGTGCCTGTGTGTGTGTGTTTCATTTTGTTTCTCTTCTCCCTTCCTCCTTCTAGTCACCCAAGCCAGCACAACGCCTGTCACCAATCAGGACCAATCAGGTGCACTATAGGGGATGAAACAATTAGAGCCCAAGGAAAGGTCCCTTGAAACTGCTTGGTTGTTCAGTATATGTGATTACAGTATACTGCACAATTCTTTATAACAGGAAGTTTGATGGGAGCTGATTATCAGCTACTCAGATTTTAAGTGAGCAGCTGAAGGTAATTTCGTATAAAAAAGTGAAGAAAGTGTGGATCATCACCACAAAATTAAATACATGTATATAATTAAGAAAAAGGTAAATAATATTAATAAGTAAGTGCTTCCTGATAGCATTGTTTTTAGTGTGGAAATGAGATTCAGGCTGCTTATTTTATAAATATTGAGGTGGCAACAGTGGTGGGAGGGCAAATTGTCAGGCTCAGAAGAGAAAACAAGACTAGATATTTCCTCCAAATACTGGGCACACAAGGTCTGAGAATCTTTCATTGATTTTTAGCTCCTGCTTTGGTTTCCTTTGTGAGGTAACATATAGCCCAGTCTCAGACCCTTCCAAAGAATGTTACTAGCCTCTCACCTGCTTACTTTCCACTTATTGATACATTAACAGCAAGCCTTGGTATCAGGGCAGACTCTCTCACCCCCACAAGGCTCCAAAGGGAAACTGACTGCTAGGCTAGAATTTCAGACATAACTCAGTAGTATTTCCAATAACTGTAGCAAGTTTACAATTAAACTCCAGGGGAAGAAACATTTCTTTAGTGTGTGGGGAAAGTAGGACACTTGATAACTGGTGGTATCAGGTGCTAGCACTACTGCCAGGCTCTTCTGTCTTCCATCTCTGCAGAAACTTTATTTAGAAAATTGCACTTGACTTAGAACATCAAGAAAATGGTTACCTGGTGATTCATTTTTGAAAATAATTTATAAAAAATAGTCAGTGACTTTGTTTTACTTTCTGGGGACGAAGGAAGTAATAAACAATTATTCTAGTTCTATTTGTCAATCTTTGATCTACTTACCATATAGTTTTTAACCATCTATCTGTTCAGGTAACATTTTCCCCTTCCTTTTTTCCCTTTGTAACCTGATTTTCAGTGTTTACCCACGACAATATTTTTTCTCTGTATTTTTGTATTTTCCTTTATTCAATCTTCTACCTGTCTCTTCCAAATCTGAAAGAATAGATGTTTTACTAAAAGGCTCTTAATAGCTTATGCCAATCCTCAGCTGACTCTGGAGCTGTGGGAGGGTGCTGGACAGCAGTCCTAGAATATCGGATTCCATTGCCTGCATTTCTGTTTACTTCCCTTCTTGACCCATCAGAAAAAAAAAAAAACAAAACCTAGAGGCATTGTCTTCTGGACTTAAATCCCTTATTGCAGCTCTCCCCCACTTTGGGGACAGCTTTTGCTCCCCCACTTTGGGGACAGCTTTTCAAGGTCTCAGGCCCAGAGGGTTGACTGGAGTGGGGGTTTCCAGGGACTACTGAAGGGATCCAAGTTTCCTGGGTGATGTTCTGGAAAGGAGCCTAAGCTGGGCTCCCCCAGGGAATTAATCTCTCATCATCCCTCAGTGAATTTTCTTTCTTGGTTTTATCTTTACATGAAGATATTATCTGTAGAGGAAGATAAGATCAGGTTGCAAATATATTACAAGGGAGATGTCCCACCTGTGCATAGCAGTGCGTTTCCCAGGTTGGGGCCGGTGACTCTTTGGGGCTTTGTGGAGCTTAGTGGTGTGAAGGGATAGTGAGTGCCAGGGCTAGTGGCTGGGAAAAATAGGCTCAAGAAAGCCGGGCCCAGTCTGTACTTAGACTGGTGCAGTTCAGAGTGACCTGAAGTGAGGAAAACTCAGGACAAAGAGGGCGGGCAGAGGGCAAAGTTGGTTCACACCTGGGCACCAGGTTCATCATCCTCCAGCTCTGAGGACATCGACCTGCTGAAGTCACAGCCCAGCCTAGAGCCTCAAGTGGCCAGGAAGGACCAGCCAACTCTACTCCCGACCAATTGTGGGCTCTGCGGCCAGGCACGCGGCCTACTTGGCCAGCTTCTACACAGCCTCGGCGAAGGCTAATGCCGACCCTGGCCTGAGAGCAGCTGCACTTGGGAAGGAAAACTCTTTAAACAAATCATTTTGGTGTCTAATCAATTAGTGTTTGCACAGTCAAGTACCATAGATTTAACAGAATAATCGTTACTGCCCTTGTCTTTATTTGACCCGCAGACACCTAGAAGATTTAAAAATGAAACTCCCGGTGTTCAGGGTTCCCACTTCTTGTCGGGCTCTTTCTCCTCATACTCTCTCTTTGTTTTCTCCTCATGGTGCCTCCCCTTTTCCTCTTTTCGACTCTCCTTTCCCTTTCCCACTTTCCACACCTTTCCTTCCTGCAATGGCAGCAGCATCCACCTTCCAGGTATCAGCCTGCTCATCCCTTCACCCCCCCCCCCAGGGTTTGGACTAGAACTAGACACCTAGAGCTCTGGGCTACCAGATCTGCCCTTTAGTCCCACAAGCAAAGAAGATTCCTTGCAAGATTAGAGTCCTCAAGCTTCAGAAAGTTTTCCCCCTCACTTTTATAGCCCTTTAATCCTGCCACACACCTCTCCAACCTTTCAAGTCGAAAGGGGTCCTGCCATGCCCTTTAGTTTCAGTGGAGCTTAGAAGAGGTCTTCACCTGGGCAGCAAGGTCTATAGAGTGGGTTTCACTGGGTAAATGTGGTAACCCAGGTGCAGGTGGTTTGAGAGAGAAAAAAAAAACCTTGGGAGTGCAGCCTAGTTCCCCATGTCCCAAGAGGAAGGGCCAGGAGGTGGACCTTGAGGTGGTGGGTGGGGTGAGTGTGGGAGAAGGCATCCCAGACCAAGGTGTGGTGGATGTATGTATGTGGTCTCTGATGTACTTTCTCCAGGCCCAGCTGGTGCCCAAGGTCGGCGGACAAAGGGTCTCCAGGCATCTGTGAATAGCTACTCATGTGGCTAACTTCTCATCTCCTTTGTTTAAAAACAAAACGAACCTAATAGATATGGGTGTATATATATATGTGTGTGTGCATGTGTTTGTGCTGGTGTGTTGTGTGTGGACCAAGGTGCTAGGTTGAGGACTCTAAAGAGGGTTGCAGGGCTAATCATTAGGGCTGAAAGACCTGGAGACGGGGCTAAGGGCCGTAGGGATGGGGCCAAGGGCTCTCGATTTCTGTAAATGTCATTTCGCCAAGCAGAGAGGTTCTTCCTGACATACAAGTGGGTAGAGGGTTAGTTAAGTACTGAGCTGTAATTCAGCAGGGGAGTGAGCTGGAGTGAAGGGACACCTTCTCTTCCCCACACTGCCTTTGTTGCCAGATTCCAGCAGCCCAAAACTGGACCCTAAATGGTTTTGATGGCCGTGGGTATATCTTCAGTCCTAGAATCTCCAGCGCTCACCTGAGAGTTTGTTCTCAACAAATAGATGATTATAATGTACTTGAGTAATGCCTATATTTTCCTGTTTAACATGCATTAATCCAAGTAACAAAAAAAATCAATATTGCTAACAATATTGCAAACAAATCCTAGTCTTCTTACATGAAAACCTTGTCCAATTTTCACTCATTCCTACCCACTTGAATTTTATTTCCCCTAGTAGCTTCATTGTAACTTCTGGTTAGCTTAGAAATCAGTACTGACTTTCAATAGCCTTTCTCTGAAATTCCAGGCTTTTTTTGGAATTTGTCACAGGGGGACCCTGGGAGCCTCCAAATATCAGCCTCTTCCCTCATAATGCTCTTTGAGGATCACAAGTTTACCTTAAACTCTGTCCCTTCAGGTACAGCGAATTTCTGGACTCACTGCTAAAGGCTTAAATTTTTGTCCTCCTCCTCCCTAACTAAATCCCCTATGTGACAGCTACCAGCCCCCCTTTCAGAGTGAGACCCCACACTCTGCTCTCCTTGCCATTTTGTCTTCCCTACCCTTGGCAATCTCAGCTAATCACAGCTGGTGGTTCTTGCTGGGGGTTTATTATGATTCTTAAAAAAAAAAAAAAAATTGGTGTTTTCCACCTGGAAGGAACAAACCGGAGGGGCTGGCTAATGAAGGAACTTAGGTTTGCAAAACACTGTTAATAATTTAGCATTGTATTTCAAGGAAAAAAAATAGCTTTCTTAAATCATCCCCACAATATAAATTGCAGACTTACAGTATGGTCCTGGTAAGTCTAAATTTTTAAAGGAGCAATATTCAAAGAGACATAGATGTCTGTATTAATTATTTATTCGCCAGTGCCTTCCTTCGTTTCTAACTTATTATTAATTAGGCGCCTCTAGTCTTTCGCAGAGCGCTCCACTGAGCCGGTTGCAGCTTTAAATATGAATTAAAAGCAAATCCAAGCTACTGTAATGCGAAAATTATTCCGTGTCTTGCATGGCAGAGATGAATAGCCGCGTGGATCAATATCGTGAAACTCGGCTCCGAACGACAGGGTTATTGATAGCTTATATTAATGATGTTAATGATGGAAAAAGGAAAACAACGGCCCACCCGACTTAGAAACTTTTTAGCTGCTGAAACCCCGCAATAAAAACGGAAAGGGGGCAGGAATCGGGCTTAAGTGTAATAAGAAAATTATTTATGAAACCGGATAAATGACTTCAGAGTCTTGATGCATTTGAACCTAACGCTCTCGGCTCCTGGCGGCCCCGGCTCCAGCTGGGGAGACCGCGAAAACCCCAAGCCACGGGGAGCAGTGGGGTGGGGGGCGCTTCCCCCGCCTTGACAGCCTCCGGTTTGCCGCCCGCTTTTCCCGGTCCCGGCGGGGAGAGCCCTCTGGGGCGCCAGTCGCGAGCGCTTATCGAAGTTCGTGGAGTGGCAGCCTAGAGGCTGGTTCTGGCCCTCCCAGCGGGGACAACAGGGCGGGTCAGCTGGGCCCGGCAGCCTGAACTTTGATCCGATTTCTTCTCTTGGCACCCGCTCTCGGCGAGGAGTTTCAGGTTTAGCGGGCACAGGTCTGATTTGCACTGTCTTCCTTCCAGCTGGTCAAGGCTCCCTGTATCTCTAAAATGCAAACGGGTGCCTGAGTTAAGAGGATGGTGTGCTTTGGGAAAAAAGAAATTATTCTAAACAGAGCTGGAAAAGATGGCCCACTCTTGCCTGTGCCAGCGGGTTCTTTACCAGGCACGAGGTGGGGTGCTAAGTGGACCTTGACATTAGCGCCAGGAGAGCACTGACTAGGTTTTCTGGGTAGGGCAGAAAGGGTGTGAACACATCGGTTGGGGCCCCATTCTCTATTCTGTCTAGGCATCGTCCCCTTTCTGGGTAGTTCCGAATATCGACCCACTCTCCCTTTCTCCCTAGCTGGGGGCCGCGAGGGCGAGGGTGCGGAGAGCAAAAGGTTAAATACTGACCCGGGAGGACGGCAGGAAAGGTCAGAGCCTGAGGGTCACTTGCAGGCTCGAGGTCCCATCCCCCTCTCCAGGGTAAAGAGCAACCTGGTCTCTTCCCTAGTCAGGGTCCTTGATCCTTGGAAGTGCATGTGGTGTGTGTGTGGAGGGGCGGGGGTAGGGAGGATGACAGAGCCCTGCCAAATCTTTGGGGGTTGGGGGACATCACCGGCTAATGCTAGGGTAATGTGTGGGTCCCTATTTAACAGTGAAATGCTGCCGCCCTTAATCTTTTCAGTTGGGGTAGGAAGCTGAGGGGGGCTTTTAATTTACACTGGGGCAGTTATTTGTTCTGCTTTTTTTTGTGGGAGAGAAGAAGCCATCCTGAGCTGCAGGACAAATCAGACAATCAGTTTTTCTCTGAAGGCTGGGTAATCTTGCATTTTCGTTTTATTAGGGCTTTTACAATTTATTTTCCTCCCTTCCGTTATTTTATTCTTCTTCACCGTTCCTTTTCATTCCTCCTTTTTTATTTTTCTTTTCTTTCCATCCTTTCCATTCTACCTCTGTTCTTACTTTTTCCTCTTTCCCTTTTCTTTAGCTTCCTGTCCTCCCTTCCTCTCTTTCTCCATTCCTCCCCTCCTTTTCTTTCTCTCCCTTTTCCTTCTCCCTTATTCTTCCCTTTTCCTTCTCCCTTACTCTTTCCCTTTCTCCTCCTTAATCTTTCTTTGATTATTTGTTTTCTTCCCCTCTAACTAGTTGAAGGCCTAACAGCTCCTCTCTTCTCCTTGAGACTGCCTCATGGCAAGTGCTAACATCATTTGGCATGGACATCAAATATTCTTGATTTTGTAAAAGATAAGATGCACACTTGAGCACCAGCATTTGGAGGGAGCATCCAAGTCTCTGGGGGCCTGTAAGTGGCACCTCTTGTGGCATCTCAGCTGGGTCTTTGAACCAGTCTGTGTCCTGCTGGCTCATGATGGCAGTGCCCCTTTGCCAATCTCTGTAAGAGGTGGGTGCATATCCCTGGCTAAAATACCCATGGTGCTCTATGGGCCCCTGGTTGATATCAGTATGTTTTTTGTTTGTTTGTTTTCGTTTTTACTTTGTTAAAAAAAATCTTTGAGGCCATTGCTCCTAATAGCAATGAGCAAGCCTAAAACCTATTCTAGGGCATGAGAGGCAACGAATTTGAGAACATTTTCTAGATAGTTAGACAAAACAACATCCCACCCCCCCCCAAAACCAAAACAACAAAACCCAAACTACTCATGGTCCTGCCCCCCAGGAAGAACCCTTCTCAGCTCAGGGGCTGAGTCCACAATCAAGTACAAGTTTCAGATAAGCTACACAGACACAGACACATAGCCACGCAGTCTACCAACAAAGGACCCTTCCTCAGAAACACAAAAGACACTGCACAAAATCACTTGATTCTGGGGGAAATCAATATCGAAATTAGGTTTATTGTCTTCTTATATGATTAAAAATGACAAAGTGTTGCCTTTTATTTTCATAAAAAGACAGAAGGCAGAGCAAAATAATTTACTATCGAGTTCTGCTCCTTTCATTTGCCTGCCACAATGTGGAGGGGGCTGTAGGGTGGTTGGGAAGCACTGTGAATAGTCAGGGGTCCCCTGCACAGGGATGAGCTGGCCATCAGAGGAGAGGAGTGTTGTTGTGTGTGTGAGGAGAATGCATTTTCTAATCTCCAGTCTTTGGCAAAGTTGGTCCAAACTGGGTACTTCTTATAGCCCCTTTCCTAAGAAATGGTGGGCCACCTGTTCCTTTGACCCTAATTTCTTTAATTTAAATCCAGGCCCCAGATCTTGTTTTCCAAAATAACTCTTAAGATAACGTCGCTCTAGTAGTGCAGGATTCAGGCAGTGCCAGAGAGTCCTAGCTGGTTAAGCCGGCGGCCTCTCAGCCACCCTGAATCTTCGATCCTATGAAACATAGCCTCTGTCCTTGCGTGTGTCCGACCCGTTGCATGACCGTGAGCAGATTCCTTTCCCGGAGGGCTTTCTGGGTTGCAGATTTCTGGGCTGCCATCTGGAAAATGGGGTTCCCGAAATCTCTTTGGGCTGGGCGAGCAAGCGCGCGTTCCAAGAATACGACTGAACCAGGCACCCTCTGATTACCCCAACGCGGGGGGTTATTTATCTACGTTTAAAACAATAAGAACCAAAAGCATCCATGGCGTGAATCTCAACTTAACTAAAAAAAAACGAGTCAGAATCTCATCTCTCGACTGACTGATGTTCTTGCCCAGCGTGCACAGAGCTCACCCTTACCTGTCCACTGCCTTTTTCTAGAACACAGTGGATCCCCAAACGCGGAGCGCTACCCGTGAGAATGCAGTACCCTTAACAGTACTTATTAGGAAAATAAGTATTAAACTCGGTCTCTTAGAGCCCTACAATGAGCCTTCCGATTTGGAATTGCAGTTTCATGAGCTGTATATGCCATAGATTCATTTACTAAAGTCATTAATTGGGCCTCCCCCTTTTGTTCTGGAGCGGAGGGTTTATATCTCCGTGTCTGCGGAATTGAAGCCCAACCAAACCATCTCTTCCGCGGAGTCCCCAGGGCATGGTTCTTCCAAGGTCACTTGGCTTAGTCTTGGGGTCGAGGAGTTAGGAGACTTAGATATTGTTCCCTCCTCACTTAGAAATCTGACAAGCTGGACTGGGCATCGATATCAGGCTGGGCTGCGATGCCGATGCCCGGCTGGCTGTGGGGCAGGGGGCAGCTCAGCCTCCACCTGGTGTTGAGCTCCATGTTTTTCTGCAAAGGTCATGCTAGGTAATCGCACCCTCTATTTGGGGCACCTCTCCGCAAATTGCAAGATGCCCAGTAAGGAGGCTGCCAAGGCATCTGCATCTGTATCCACATCCTTCCTGACTGGCAAACGAGAGGAGGCAGCCTTTAGAAGGGGGAAGCAGTCTGAGATTTGGGGCATCTGGTGGCCCTCCTGGGGAACAGCTCTGGATCTTTTCCTTGTGAAGGCAGATTCACTCTCCAGCTGCCGGGGAAACAGACTGATTTCTCTTTTCCTCCTTCTATCCCTCTCCAGTCTCTTTTCCCAACTGACCTCTCTCCAGCTGTGAGTGGCCCAGAGCTTCCAGCCTCAGGGCCAAAGGTCAAGCTTTACTAGGCTGTGGCCTCAAACTCGAGGGCTGCTACCGAGAGAGTCAGTCACCAGGCGGTCACTCCAGGCTGGCAGCCCATTGCTAACCAAAGAAAGCAGTTGCTGATTTCAGAGCTCTCCTCCCCTACTTAGCTTTATCTGATGACTGTGGATTTTCTATGGGGAGCAACTTAATTTAGGAAATTACATTGGGACCATAAAGCCACTATTGAAGATATTTTGGGAGGCTCCCCCCCCTCCCCCGTTATTTCTGTAGTTGTCCAAATTGGGCCAGTTTTGAATGTGGTGTGTTACCAGAGCAGACTTCCACTGCTTTATTTCATTTTCCCCAACCCTAGCCTGTGCAGGAAAGAGGCTGCCAGATTCAGGAGAGTCATAGGAATGCCCTGCCCTCCAAGTAGGCAGATCTGTTCCAAAGGGGCCGACCTTTTGTGAGTGAGGGCAAGGCCAGCAGAGTAAAAAGCAGATTTTTATGCATGTTCACGTGGCCCAGTGTAATGAACACATCTCCATCAATTCCTGGAGGCAGAGGGCTCAATTTATTTGCGTTTAGCTGAGGATCGTCCTCAGCTTCAGCTCTGACTGACTACTGAGCAGCCGAGTAGTTAGAATTCTCTCTCCAACGAAAGCGATGGTCAATAGAATTCTCGGTATCAAATGAGCAATAATTTGCTGTGGCTACATGCTGGATAATGAAAGATGTTAGTGGGATCAATAAAAAATGAAAACACTTTTACTTACATCTTGAGTTACTGTTTTAAGAGAGCAAGAGGGATGCAGCAAACCCAAAGCTTAGCTTCAGATTCTCTCCAACCTCCCTCAGACCCATAGAGCCCTGTTCCCACCAGACAGGTGTTTCTTGCTCTGGGCCTTTCCACCTCCTCCCAGTTAGTGCTCAAAGGCAATAGTTTATTTACACCAAATTAACCCCTTAGCAACCAGTAATAATTTAACTGTCAGGGTTTTAAAGATTTTCTTTATTTCTGCAAATCAGAAATAAAATTCAAATAGTTTCTGATAAAATGTGAAGGTCACTGAAATGGTTGTAGTTTACTGAAAAAGGAGGAAAAGTATCCCATAGCTGAATTGTTCTTCAAAATGTCTCAAAACATGCATTTAGCTGAGATAAATGCATAGTGCCTATGTTCCCCCCCTCAAAGAATCAGGTTTACTTCTTTTGCTTTATTTTGTGTGGCCATTAAATCTGTAAAATTCAGACCTTAAACTTGCTTTCCTCAGACCAGTTAATTCCCTCACTTTCTTTCATAATCATTTTTTTTGCCTATTCAATTTATTTTCACTTTGCATTATACTTATTGGTACCTTCCAATCCCCTCCCACCATTCAACTGCATACACACTCTTCTAAATCTGTTCTATAAGAAACTTTTTGTGAAACGTTCACGAAAACATATGTATTTACGATACCAAGGCTTAAAATGTGCGGAAAATAAACCAAGTGCTCCGTATAAAACAGGGGCAAGGAGAAAGCTCATAGCCAGACAGCTTCCAGCACCCCCGGAACCAATATAAGCAAAGATCATCAGGAAATTACATTTTCTCATCACTTAAAAAAAAAAGACACGATTTTTAGCCTCCTCTTTATGCCCTCTGACCTAATGAGCTGATTCTGCCATTGAGATAACGGTCAGTGCTGCAAAGAAAGAGAGCAGTGGACAGTGATCATTTAAAACAGGTTTGGACTGTATTTGGTGATACAGCCACGCAACCTGGGAGATTTAGAAAGCAGGAACAAGCCTGGGGAAGCGTAGCCCAGTTCCAATTTGGGAATCTCCCGGGGTAAGTGAACCTTGCAGGCTCCACTTCTACAACGCTCACAAATGCAGGTGCGGTTCTGCCTCTGTAAGCTGCTTGGCATTGGAACTGCTGACAAATCGCAGAAGCTAGCTCGCTTATCTGCCAGAGCACGGGATACGCCTGGATATTTACACGCGGTTCGGGAGGCTTCCCCTCAGCCCTCACTTGCTACTTTTAACTTGCCTGGAGGACCTGTTAGATGCTAAAGCTGCGAGAGAAGGCTGGGAGGGGTGCGCCCCCGCTCGGCTCGCGGGCGGTGACGCGGCTGCTGCCCTCAGCCCTAGCCTCCCACCCTGCTTGCCTGGCCATAAGCTCAGTAGTGGACTACAGTGGCCAGGGGCCTGGAGCACCTGCCCGGGCCTATGCGTAACCCCTTCACCCCTCCGCATGCGCCTGTAGACTGGCTTACCCTCGTGGGCGAGTCGCCGCGCATTAGCGGATTTCATGGCAAGTTGCTTCTTTGACAAGCGATCAGGTTCGCGTCTGAGGATTTGACCCCTAGGAGGGAGGGAAACCAGAGTCAATCTGCATAATTTCAAATAAGAAGGAAACCAGAAAACAGGGAAGCCTAATTTCAAGTCCCCTAATTCACCCTCTCCGGAAACTATAACTAGCTCTCTTCCCCCTACCCGCGTCCCCAACTAATGGACAGTAAGAAAAGAAGTCGTTCACGTCGCGGGTGATACCTTTTATTGCGCTCACTTTAAAGACTGGCACAGGACGGGCCCCTCCGTGCAGCCTTTCTTGGTAGCTCTGCCTGGGACAGGTGGGTCCCCAGGTTGCTCCCGGGCCTGAGGATTCCAGCAAGGTCACGATGTGAGGGGTGCGGGGAAGAAAGACCTTGGGCTCCGTGCCAAGCTGCCCCCTTCGGCGCCCAGGGTCTGAGCCTGACTGCACAGCCCAAATTCCCTCCAGCGCCATCCGCTCCATCTTTAAGTCCAGGCAAAGATCAATTCTCCCGCTTTCCTTCGCGCACACACACATTTGCAGCCATAAATAAACAGCTCCCAGCTAAATCAGGAACCGGAGAAGAGAAAGAGAAAAAAGAAAAGAGAAGGGCGAGAACCCGAGTCGAGTCTCGCTTCTCCCGGGCGCCGGATGGCTTTTTTTGGTCAGGCCAACCTAGCATTTAGGCTCGCAACTCGCATTTGAATAGCTGCCTGGGCTTGTTATGGACCCGGGAAAGGTCTGAAAGGGAATCACTATGCAAATTGTCCCAGTTACAATCGAAAGGTTCGATCTCCAGGAGCTGCCTGACGGAAGTTGATGTCTGCTATCTGTGCATTAGGGTTGCATTACCGCCTTCGCGGGTCTTCTCACCACCCCCGCTCGCGCCTGCCGGGGAGGCTTTTTTGTTGTTGTTTCTTATGTGTATATTTTCCCTCAGTAATTAAAAGAAAAAAGAAGAAAAAAAAAAAAAAGGGCTGAAGGTGGCGGCGTAGCTGACTCGGGCCTGGGAGGCCCACGGGCGGAGAGAAGGAGGTGCGGCCGCTGGGGCGGGGAGGCGGGAGGGGGTGTCATTCTTTTGCAGCAGGTGTTGATGGTGCGTCTGAAATCAAACATTTAGAAACGGCTTTTTTCAGTGCTTTGCAGGACTAGCGGCGGTGAGGGTTGGGGGCGGCGATGTCTGCTGCCACCCGCCTGCTTGATCCTACAATGCCGGCTGCGGATCAATAACCGCTCACTGTAATCCTAGTAATTGTAGGGCTCGAAGCTTTTATTTTAAAGAAATAGGACACTAGGGCGCGGGCAGGCAGCTAAGGCGGCGCGGCTGGGCCGCGGTGCCTCCGAGCGCCTTTTGGGGCGCCCATCTTTTAAACCCGAGAGCCCTGCAAATTCCCGCCATTGAGTATTTTCGGGATTCCAGTGCCGGCGTTAGTCGGCGGGGCCCAGGGATTCGCCGGATTTGCTAAACTCGCATGGCTTCGGGGGAGGAATGGCGATCATTCGAAGACACTTCTGGATGTTGCTCTAGGCCCGCCGCGAGCGGGATCCGGCATTTCCCCCACCTGCTCCCTTACAGGCGGGTAAGGCCGGAGCATGGCATATTGGGCTTGGACCCTGGTCAGCTGGCCTTAGGCCTCATTGACCAGTGCTGGAGTCTAGGCCTTTCTGTACAGAACGCTAGACATTTTGACTCGTCAGCTGCCTTCCTGGGCCCGAGTCTGTGTCAGGCTCCGGGCAGATCAGGCGACCCTTACTGTTGGTCTAGAGTGGGCCTATTGTGTGTCCGGCGCTTAGCTTTGTAGGTTGGCACGGTCACTAGCACGCAGCTAGTTTTTCCACACACGCGGCCACTTAAACTCTGGTTTCCTCCGGAGCAGAAAATTGCACGTTTGGCGGAGGCCCGCGGACTCCCATGCGTACGCGGGCCGCCAGGTCCTCAGCCGCTCTCCCTACGCTCTCTGGCAGCAGTACAGCTCCACTGCTGGGGACTGGGGCTGCAGCCCCCGCGCGCGGCTGGCTGCCCACAGCTTCTGGCGCCCCAGAAGATGACCATCTGTCATTCAATTAAGGTTTCAGGGCAGCTGATGGGGGAGCCAGGGTCAGCGACCCCAGGACAAAACGGCCTGCTGCCTCGGATAGGAGAAGTTCAAATGTTAAATGCAGAACATTGTGCCCTCTCCCAGTTCTGGCCCCCACCCGGCCTCAGGTCCGGCCGGTGGACAGCAGCGGGGTGAAGGGCAGCGGTCATTAGCACTTAGATTTCAGCTCTGGGCCGGGCTCCTTCTGTTGGGTCATTTCGACCAGGGAACCTTTAACCCTTTCAAGCCAGCCTTCCCTCTAGGGAAGGCCATCTTGTTCGATGAAGGAGAGAAAGGGAGGGAGATCAGATGCACTGGTAAACAGAGAGGTTAAACTGTATTTCTGATGATTTCTCCATAGAAGAAGAAAGCCTACTAGATAGAAGAAAAACAGTGTGTTATAGCCAAAAACAAGCTGACGATCTACACAAGCCTTTATTTTTTACTTTTTAGTTTTGGGGAAGAAGTGTATCCATTACATGTGATATGGGGACTACTGGGCCAGTGGGGAGACTGGATTTGTAAGAATTTCCAGACTTTCCTCCTATAATTGTGTGTTTACCCACATCTTTGTGAGTGGTGATGAAGTCTCCATTGCAACCAAATTCATCTAAAGTAGAGTGGTTACAAGTGGCCTTTCCCTTTTGGGACTTTCCCTCAACAAAATCAGGTAAAAAATTTTTTTAAACTAATGTGATTACTACAATACATTCATTAAATATCTACAGACTGGGCATTTCGGTGTTAATATTCTTGTCTTGCCTACACTGGATAGAGGGAGACACACCCAAATACCTAGTAGTTTTAAGTGGAAAAACCAAGCTAGTCCTCTCTATTATTAACTGTGGAGTCCAGGAACAACTTATTGGTAAGATACCATTTCAAGACTTGGGAAACCAGGTGTTTTAAAAGGCTAGTTAGTAACAGAAGAAAGGCCCATGGCTTCTAGTTTCCAGACCCACTTCTTAACATTACATGAAGACCCCTCCCTGCTTTTTGGAAGGAACTATCAAAGAAATCAAAAGAATAAATTAATCAATCAGACATTCAGCATTGCAGCACCTTAGCAAATTTTTCACTGGATAACAATGAATAATGCATGACCCTCCAGTATATTGACTGTGGTAAATGGTCTTTAAGGTAAGGTGCTGCAACAAGTACCTTTAAATAAAATCAAAATAAAAAAGTTTACCACAATCATAATAAATTGTTCAGTCATCTTCCTATTGACTCAGACAGCATCTTTCTTCAGGGGCATTTGGAGTTATTTTTTCCCCCTTGCAAAGAGACCAGAACAAATTGATGAATTGAGCTTTCACTATGCTAATTTAGACATTATAAATATTTAATTAACATCCCTAATAGCCAGTCATAGAGGGACCCTCTCTACTTTACACTGTTCTTAATCTAAAGTAAATGCTTTTCCCATTAATAGCCTGCTGCCATATTAGCAGCTTCCTCTGTAAAAGGACCCCATTCAGCCCAAAAGAAGGGGGGTGTTGAGTAGTCTGCATTAGATAGGGGTTTGTCCTGTAAAAGATTCTAGAAATAGTTTCTTTGGATTCTACCTTTCCTAGTCTTGCTTAAGTGAGGCTACTCTGAGAATAGGGGTGACCTCTCAATTTTATTGTTCTACAAAATGCACTCTTTTGACTACCTTGGTAATGGTAGGTAACTTTTAGATTAGAATAAAACTGTATTTATAACTATAAGGGTTATTTTCAAAAGTTGATAATAGGTAATGGAAGACAGATATCCAACCATGGTGTGTTTTAACAGAGTGGTGCAGTTGGAAGAGTTCTGAACCAAAAATCAAAAGATTGAAGTTCAAGTCCAGTGGCACAAAATTGTAGTGAGAATCTTGGGCAACAGATTTAATACATTTGAGCCTCAGACTTCTCTGGAGATAATTAATGTCTATAGCATAGTGTTACATACAAGAATAAATGGGAAGAGATATGTGAAATCACTTAACATCTAGTAAATATTCAGTTTATATTGGATTGATTATTAAATTAAATTGCCAAAATATTCATCAACTCTTCTTTCCCCTTAAGTTTATTCTTGTATTCTTTAAACTATGCTATTATTATAGCCTAACATTATATTTTCAAATATTGTTTGTCTTACCAATTCTTGGATCTAGTTTCTTTAATCTGAAGGGGAGGGTGGGGAACAGAAGACCCAAACCTTGACCAAGAGGCGGTGTAAAAACAGCCACTAGAATTTAGACTTTCAAAAGCTCTGAGTCATAAACTCTGATCGCTGAAATGTCCTTACACAACAGCCCTTGTGTGGTTTAGAAAGATTCCAGAAGCAGCATTATATTTCCCAAGGGTCAGGCATCAGGCCAGAACTGAGAGTTCAAGAAATTAGAAACTCTCCAGGCTGATCTAACTCTGGGACTAGAATCTGCAGATGCTGAACATTAGAGTAAACAGTTCATGAAAGGAAAAGAAATGTCAGAAAATAAAACTTAAATTATAAGCCTTCTTGGACTTAGAATATTTCTCAAAGAATTTGAGGAAAAAGCCAAATTGAATTGTTGTATGTTACTAGTTACAGAGACAATAGAAAACCTGAATTATTAATCTTGTTTGCCAATGCAAAATAAATTCTTAATGTAATATATAACCTTTAATAGTGACAAGATAAATATTTATCTAGATATAGTTTAGTATATCATTTCAATTTTTGGTGCAACTCAATTTTTCCATTTTATTTTTAGTTAGCAGTGTAAAGACCCAGGTGGAACAATCAATGGGAAAGAGGTGAGAGATTGGTTGGGATGATTTCCTAAGAAGCAGGGATGGTAGGAGTCACTAAAGGCTTTCCTCAAAGCACAATCTTTGTGAAGATTGAAATGTTGTTTTTTATGGAGAAGCAGAGGTCTGGCATTGAATAACCCTCTTTTTTCCTTGCTCTACTTTCCTCTCTCATTTTCTTTATCTAGTCTGTGATGATCAATTATGCAGAAAGGTTGGATTTTTTCCACTCCCCTCAACATTTTGTTTTGAGATAATTAAGGGGAATGTTTTTGACCACTGGCTCCCAGAGGGGTGTCCCAGAATGTTACCTCATGAAGCCATCTTTCCTTCCAAGGGAATAACTGGAGAGGACTTAGACAAATTGATCTAACTTTTTGAACCTCCTGAATGAAGACAATAGGACTCTTGTAGTTAAACTCTGGGGAATTACCTCTTATAAACAGGACAGGAAAAAGGTTGGAGCTTGGAAAGCTTCCTGTTTGCTAATGTCAGTTGCTTTGCTGGGCACAGGGGTTAAAAGAAAATAAGAAGTCCTAACCTGAAGCAACTGAGAGACACTGGGAGGTTACCTCAGAGATCTGAAGAAAGCTGTCAGAGTTGAGAGTTGAGGAAGCTCAGAGTTGAGCTTCCAAGGCAGTGAGTTTACCCAAGAAGGCAGGATTTACCCAAGAAGGCAACTCCTCAAATTTAGGAGGAGAGATGGAGTTGCACTGGAGAAAATGAGAATGGGGAAAGGACACAGTGGCAAAAAGAATGAATGATATGTGCACAGGCACTACAGTCTGAGTGTTCAGCCTGGCAAGTATGAAGGTAGTCAGCTCCAGAAGGAAGTCAGCTGGGACCCATAAAGAGTTTTGGTTACAAATTTGGTTTGGATTTTTACCATTTACTCAACAGGGAGCCAGCAATAGTTTTTAAGCAGGCAAATGAGATGACCAGGTATCTATACTGTTATATAAAGCTGTATCCATATTGTTATATATAAAACTGGTGTCCATAGTTATATAAAGCTGTTACTCATTAAATGATTTTCTGAATCTCCATCTTTTAATTTAAGTACAGAGACATCATGATATCAAACTTAGCTGAGGACTAGAGTGCTATTTTTCTGTTAACCATTATTTAACATTTTAAATTAACATTTTAAATTTATATATATTTTACATCATTGTTCATTTTTAAACAATGTTTCCTCTTTTTCCCCTCTCCCTCAAGTGTAGTCCCCTTAGAATTTCCTCCCCCAATTCACCAGTGCACTGTCACCTCAGTCCCCTGTGCTCCTTCCTCTTTCAGATCCCTTTCCCCTGTGGGATGTCTCTGGTTCATAATTTTCTGTTTGTTTTGTTGGGGTTTATATTTTATTGTTATTTCCCTTGATGTCTTATTTGGGTCCCTATATTCCTCCTAAAAGTGAGATCATCTGATTTTTTCTTTTTCCTTTTGAGGTATTTCACTGAGCATAATTCCTTCTAGCTCCATCCATGTTGCTGTGAGTGGCATTAGTTTTTTTTTTTTTTTTGATTGTTGAATAGTATTCTTAACCGTTATTTTTGGTTCATTTTCCCTTTTATAAGTATCTCTGAGCTTTGCCTCTGCATCTTGTGAACTTGGTTTGCATAGTTTGGGTGACCAACCATTGTCCCTGAAATGCTCTTCAGTGGTAGCATGAACTAGTCATATTTGAATGAAACATAAAACAACTCCAAAGTCTTGATGAGTGAAGTAGATCTTCACTATCTGTCTTTTTGGAAGTGTCTCGAAACCTGCACTACCATTTTCTATATAGCACTCTACACATTAAACATTTTAAAGTTCACTTTTAGACATCTCTCTGTTTTTTCCCCTTTCTCCCTTTCATCCTCAGTAATGAAATTCCTATGTTGTTGGATGTAGCAATGTGCCAAGATATATAACCGTATCTCTCAACCACTCTTGCCAAAAGGGTAGTGATCTATCAGAAGTAAGCAGATCCCTCATGGTGAAACTTCAGGGAAACTACTTTTTAAAAATTTCTTTAATGAAATTATGTTTATTGAGTTAACATTGTTTTGCAAAACTGTCTAAGTTTCAAGGGGTATGAGTTTATTTCCTTGCAAATGTATGTTATCTTACTGTACCCACCAACAAAACACAAAAAAATTTCTACCATAGTCTACTGAGACACTTCTTTGCCTCTGATTCCACTTCCCCCCTTTGCAGAAAAATACTTTAAAGGGGACTTAAGCAAATGGGACATAAGACCTTTGGTACCTTACCCCTGTCTTTCCCTCATACGTGGATATGCAACTTGGAGTTGCAATGGAAACTATGAAGCAATTTTGAATATAAAAACTATACGTTACTGTCTCCAGGAGACCCATCTGATTGCTGAAGATAAACGTAGGCTCAAAATAAGTTGTTGGAAAATAATCGTACAGGCAAATGGAATAAAAAAAAATGGGCAGGGACAGCCATACTTTGATAAAGTAGACTTCCAGCTAAAATAAAGGTAACAAGAGACAGAGATGGATATTATGTAATGATTAAGGGATGAATAAGGAAGACATAACATCATCAATACATATATATCAAATACAGGAGTGCCAAAATATATAAGACAACTATTATCAAATCTGGAAAGACACTGGCAGCAACACAATAGCAGTTCTCAATGGACTTCAACACCCCACTTTCACCAGTGGACAGATAAATCAGACAGAAAATCAGTAAGAAACACTAGCCTTATACAAACAAGCAAACAAAAAACATATTCTTAGTAGGTGTTTATAGGGCACTGTACCTCCCATAATTTGAGTTTGCACTCTTTTCAAGTACATATGAAAAAATCTTGAGGATAGAACATATGTTGGGTGACAAGACAAGTGAAATGAATCTGTGAAGATTGAAATCATGTCAAATGTCTTCTTTGGTCACCATGGTATCAAACTAGAAATAAATAATAAAAAGAAAGCAGGAATGATTT
>NW_004567124.1:16682096-16774831 GCF_000260355.1 Condylura cristata | reverse complement strand
AAATAATCAACTGAATAATTTTACTTTTCACCTTAAGGGACTAGGACCACCATCTTTGGTGGTCCAAGGGTTAAAGTTAGTGCTATGAAGCTATACCCAGCCATTGCAGCTTGAGGAAATAAAAAACGAAATTAAAAAATACTCAGAGCCAGGGAGCTGACCTACATGGCACAGCAGACCCCTCTGTCTTGCCCGCCGCTACCCTCAGCAATATATTTCAGTCTATATGCCTGTTCTCTCTAAACTCCCCATTAAGTCTCTGGTGAATCCTCTCACCCCTGCATCTCTGGCCTACATTCCAGTCCTTTTATGCATAAATAAATAAATCTTAGCCCTCCCTGGTGGCACAAAGGGTTAAGGCACAGCACTACAAAGCTAGCCGCTGCCACTTCAGTGCAATTAGATCCCCAGCCCAGGAAGTGACCCAAATGGCATGGCAGAACTCTCCTGATCTGTCCGCTGCTCCTCTCAGCAATATGTTTCAGTACCTATGACTGTTCTGCTCCCCACTCTGTCTCTGGTGAATCCTCTCACCCCATGCTCCTCTGGCCTGCACACCAGTTCTGTATGCACAAATAAACAACTCTTTAAAAAAAAGTCAAATTCCAATGGAAGGAAATAAGTAATAAAAATTAGAGCAGAAACAAACAAAATAAAAATAAAAACCATATCCTAACAGATTAATGAAACCAAACCTGTTTTTTTGAAAAAATAAAATAGACAACTCTGGCTTGGATCACTAATAAATAGAATCAGAAATGAAAGAGGAGAAGTTACAATAACCAACTGAGAAGTTACAATAAACAACTGAGAAATACAGGAGAACATAAAAGATTACAATGCATATCTATATGTCAGTTAGTTGAATAACAAAAGAAATGGACAAATTCTTAGGAAACTATAACCTCCTGAGACTGAATCAGTAAGATATTGAAAACATGAACTTATTATAAGCAAGAAACTGACACAATAATAAAATATCGAATGGTCTCACTTACAGGAGTAATGTAGAGAAAACAAAAAAGGAATCAGAAAAAAAAGTAACTATAATAAAGTAAAAATCAAAATCACCTGGAAACTACAGATCATAGACATTCTATCAGGGAGGAGGAGGGAGAAGAATCAGGACAGGGGAGGGAAGAGCACAAGGGAGTATAGTGATGGTGCACAAGTGAATTGGTGGTGGGAATATCATGGGGAAACCATACATTGTACAAAAATGAAGGATGATATACTGGATATATTTAAAACTTAAAAAAAATTAATTAAAAAAGATATTGGCCACAAAAAATTTTTCCTAAAAAAAAAATCCCTAAAAATAAAACTCAGGACCAGATGGTTTCACTAGTGAAATCTACCAAAACCTTCAAAGATGAATTAATACCTACCCTTCTCAAATTATTTCACAAAACTGAGATAGAATGCATCCAAATGCATTTCTTAAGACCAAAATTACTCTGATAACAAAAAGAAGGCAGAAATTAAAAAGAAGAAAGAAAACTACAGATCAATATCTCTGATGAACATAGATGCAAAAATCCTCAACAAAATCTTAGCAAATCAAATTAAACAATGCACTGAAAGAATCATCCATCATGACCAACTAGAACTTTTCCAGAAGTGTAAAGATAGCTCAACATCTGAAAATGAATCAAAGGTTTTTATCACATCAACAAAAAGGAAAGATGAAAATTATATGCTGATTCTAATAGATGCAAAGAAAGCATTTGATAAGATTCATATCCATTTATGATAAAATTCTTTAAAAATGTGGATAGAAAAAACATACCTCAACATAATAAAGACTATATATGACAAACCCATAGCTAAAGTCATTCTTAATGGTGAAAAGCTGAAAGGTTTTCTTCTGAGACAAGGATGTTTACTTAAAACATTAATACTAACACTTCTACTACTACTTTAACAAGTATTAGAAGTTCTAGCTAGAGAAATTAAGCAACACAAAGGGATAAAATGAATTCAAATGAGGAAAGAAAAAGTCACTATTTGCAGATGACTTTGTAGTCCTAAAGACTGCATTAAAAAATGAATTGAAGCAATAAGTCTTCAAAAGGTGGCAGGTCACAAAATCAACTTATAAAGTCACTCCTATATTAAATTGAGGTGGAGGTGAAAAACAAGTAAACCATCCTTTTAAAAATGAAATATCTAGGAGTAAACCTAAAAAAAGAAGTGAATGACCTATTCAATGAAAACTATAAGATATTGTTAAAAGAAATAGAAGAAGACACAAAGAAATGAAGACATATTCCTTGTTCATGGATTGGAGTAAATAATATTATTAAAATGTTCATATTCCAGGCCCTCCCTGGTGGTACAGTGGGTTAAAGCACAGCGCTAAGAAGCTAAAGCCACTTCCGCATGAGTTGGATCCCTGCCTGCCCCAGAGGTGACCACATGGCCCTGCAGACCTCTCCGACCTGCCCGCTGCTCCCCTTAGCAGTGTACTTTGTAGATCTGCCTTTTCTGCTCCCCAGTCTCTTTCTCTGGTGAATCCTCTCACTGCCCCTGCACCTTTGGCCTGTATCCCAGTTCTGTATTCATAAATAAATAAATCTTAAAAAATAAAGTTCATATTCTTTAAAGCAATGTATGATTCAGGACAATCCCTATTAAATTTCAGTGGCATTCTTCAAATAAACAGAACAAACACTGCTGAAATTCATAGGGATACACAATTGACCCCAAATTGCCAAAACAATCTTGACAAAAAAGAATAGTGAGATCACAATCCAAGGCGTAAAACTATATGACAAAGCTATAGTTAAAAAACAAAACAAAACAAAAACAGTGTGATACTGGAATAAAAATATACACACATATCAATAGAATTGAAACCCTAGAAATAAATCCATACTTACATGGATAGAAAATCTACCAGAAAGTGTGTACTCTGGAGAAAGAAAAATCTCTCTAACAAATGGTATTGGAAAACTGTACAGTCACATAAAAAAGAATGAAAGATATTATACCATATATAGAAATTAACTCAAAATTAATTAAAACTTGGATTTAAGTATCAAAACTATAAAATGCATACAAGAAAACATAGGCAAATACTTCACATTGACATCAGCGATGTTTTTGTGGATTTGTCTCCAAAGACAGGAGAAACAAAAGATAGTATTAAAAAAATGTGATTTTTTAACTTGAAAACTTCTGCAATGTGGT
Source organism: Condylura cristata (assembly GCF_000260355.1). Lineage (NCBI taxonomy): Eukaryota > Metazoa > Chordata > Mammalia > Eulipotyphla > Talpidae > Condylura > Condylura cristata. Next base: position 16,771,639 of record NW_004567124.1, on the reverse strand, counting down.
AGAAAATATCATTAAAACAAAAAGAACATTCTACTGAATGGAAAAATTTTTTTCTATATCATACATTGAGACAAAGGGATGATATACAAAATCTACAAAGAACTCATACAACTTAACAAAAAGAAAACATATAATGGGTAAAGGTGTAAAGAGGCCCTTCTCCAAAGAAAACACACAGATGGCCAACAGATACATGAACAAAGTCTCATCATCACTTGTCAGGGAAATGCAAATCAAATCATAGTGAGATACCACACCCATGAGAATAGCCCATATCAAAAACACCAGAAACAAAGGTTAGGCTATTGTGGAGAAAAAGCAAACTTTGTAGATTGTTGGTGGGGGGCACTGGCTAACCCAGCCTCTACAGAGACAGTATGGAGGCTTCTTAAAATGTTAAAAATAGAGCTATTATATGACTCAGCAATTCTACTCCTAGATGTCTACCTGAAGGGTACAAAAGCACTAATTTGAAGGGACATGTGCACGTCTATGTTCATTGCAATACTATTTACAATGGTCAAGTTAAGGAAACAACTTAAATGCTCCCAAACAAATAAGTTAAAAAGATGTGGTACATCTGCCAAAGGAATACTATTCAACTATAAAAATATATATACTCTTGCTTTTGTGACAACATGAATGTACTTGGAGGGGATAATACTAAGCAAAGTAAGTAAGATTATGGTTTTACTCATGTATGAATATAGAGAACAAAACAGTACAAATAGCAAACTCTAGAAATGTGACTGTGTAATTGAGGCAACCAGAGGGGAGGTGAAGCCTGGAAAGTAAGAAATGGAACTACGTTGGAGGAATATGGGTGCTTTGATGGTGGATGTGGTTTGGTAATATACATCTGAAGAGGCGTGATACTATACCTTGGAATCATTTCCAAAGTTGTAAACTAATAGTGATTCAGTTAAAAACAAAAAAGCTACATGATAAAGAAGGTGCAGCAGAAAGATAGAAGGAACCCCGTACTGTGATAACAACATTCACAGACTTTGAAAGTAGATTTGACAGATGACTCTATCAAAATAATATTATGTTTCCTCATTTTCTTCCTGTTGACAGTCTGTAAGTTTTGGCATATTTGTTACTTCCTTTTTGCATGCCTTATTACATGTAGGTATATTTGATTTCTTATCCTAACATCATTTTATATTCTCCTGTTCGTATGTCCACTTTTATTTTTGTTTCTCATATGAAGTGGCTTTGGATTTCCCTCTACTTCTTAAACCAAACCCATTCATTATTAATAATTGCAACTTCCAATTACTTATTAGATTTTAAATGAAGTCATGTCTGAGCATTTACATTTTGAAATATATATTTTAAAATTTTAATTTGCTTATTTTTATTTCTTCTTTTTAAATTTTTATTTCTTTACATCACAGTTGTAACCTTATGAAATAGGTGCATAGGTGCATCAATAGCTTACACTATTTATAAATTTTACTTCAGGGCATTGAAGGAGACATAACAAAATATCTGCTAGTAAAAGTGATACTGGGTCTGATTTGGTTGAACAATAGTCTTCCAGATTCAGGCTACATAAGATGTCTGCTTTCCCAGGCTGACACAGGCTGTTTCCTGAGGCAGGTCTGTATCCAGGTGGGGTTTAAAGTGATACAGATTGTTAGGCATCTGCTGAAAAGGATGAAACATTGCTGAGTGGAGAGGGTGTCCCAAATGACCTTGTCCACCAGGCATGCAATTAAGGGTGTATCTTGTGTTTGAGTTTGATTTATCTTTTCTTGTCTCCTTTGAAACTTATAGCTTTATTATTATTTCTTTTCTGTTGTGATAGAAAGTCTCCATTTAGATTTATTGATACTGATAGCAAAACCTCCAAATTTGCAGAAATCTGTGATGATATGCCCCTTCCTGTTATTGCTTTCATTTCATTGTCACAATATTTAGCTTCAACCACTGAACTTCTGTTGTTATTATAGAACATGGTGCCCAGTTAACAATAGGTAGTGTCTTGCAACTTCCTTGATCTAAATTGCTTCAAGCAAAATATTGAATACATGAAAATGCTAAATTTGTCCCATGTAATATATGTTCCTTCCATTTTGGAAATTCAAAACTCATAGTCACTGAAAATGCAGTGTCTAGAAACAGAATAAAGACAATGTAAATCATATAAGGAGATAGAGAATAGTTGGCAGTTTGAAAGGAGTAGAAATAGAAATAATACTTTAGCTCAAAAATCAAGCTGTGTGATGCTCCTTGAATTTATAGTAGATACAAAAGTAAAATTTTAGCAAGTTCTGTGGGTTATAGAAAGGAATCTTACAAATTCTTTCTTAGGAAAACTAGGGTTGAGACCAGGGTGGCCCTATAAATGTTACCATGGATTTTATATCCACACAAACCAGAATAGCTCCATTTTAGAAAATACTTTGGTTTTGAACTAATTTCAGCAAAGAACTTGTCTCCAAAGGCAACGGACACATGTAGGCACTAAATAATCAGACTTTTCAGCACATTTGGGTAATTTTGCTCTCTGAATTCTTAGGGAAATTTGTGATTACAAACATATGAGGAATATGAAATTATCTTTTTAGAATTAGTTTTAGCATTCAAATAAACAAAAATTGACCCACACTGAAAAAAATATACCACTTGATTTTCTGAGTTTTTAGTTTGGTTTTGAAATGTCAAAGATGTCTAACTAGATTTTTTATTATTAGAAAATTAATAATACTCCCTTATTAATTTGTGTGATTTATGTATTTCAAGACTTTCTCTTGCCATAATGACAATACAAATGTAAATTTGCTCATTCAAGAGAATCTAAAATGGAATAATACCAAAATTTTCAGAGATAGAGAATGATGCAGGTGTTTAAAACATGGTTTTAAAACATGTAAGAAATGTAACATTATAGTTATTAAGAATTTTTTTCAATATAGGACATGTATTTGATGCTGACATAATGTTACATAATAGTCATTTTCAGTGACTATGAATTTTGAATGAAGTGTGGTCTGAATTCCCATTAACAATCAATTTACATTTAAGTTGAGGAAGGTATGACTATCTCTTTGCATTATAGTCAATCTATATATTTCAGTTTTATATTACCAAGAAGAACAATGGTTATTACTTAGTTGTTTCAAATGTTGCTTAGAAGACACAAATAAGAAATTCAAATGTTAGCTTTAAAAAATGACAGAGATGAAAGTATTAATTTTGCTTAGTGATGCAGATGGTATGCTACTTTCCTTCTGCTGATGTCAACAAGGTTGAAATATATTTGTGCAAGTTAATCAATGTGTTGGTTTAGATGGGTTAGTGGTAGTTGAGGGCAACGGTAACATAAGATTGGAGACTTGGGCTGGGTCTGGACTGCACCAGGCCTTATAAGTCATGACAAAGACATATAGAAAACTCTTTCAGCGAGAAGTCATTGGAAAATTTTAATTGAGTGACATGATATATTTTGTATTTTAAAATAGTCTTCTGAGAAATTAATAATAGAGGCTCAAGATAGGAAGTGTGGACCATTTAGAAGACAATTGCATTTTAGTTAAGAGGTGATACTTTGAACTAAAGCAGTGCCTGGGGGAAGAAAGAAAAATGGATATTTTGAATGTCAGTCTTGCTCAAATTCTTGCAAAAAATTGAAGAATGGGAACATTTCTAAACTTGTTTTATGAGGTCTACATTACCCTGATAACCCTGATACCAAAACCAGACAAAGAAACAAAAAGGAAAGGAAAACACAGATGCAAAATCAAATATTAGCAATCAAATTCAATAGCATAGTAAAAGACCCTGTTACCATGGCCAATAATATTTATCCTTGTGATACAAGGTTGATTCAACACCAATTAACTAATGTTATGTACTACTTTAACATTAACAAAAAAAGGTAGAATTTTCATGATTATTTCTATAAATGCAGAAAAATTCTATGATTAAAACTCAAGCTAGGGCCCTCCCTGGTGGCGCAGTGGGTTAAAGCACAGCACTAAGAAGCTAAAGCCACTTCCTCATGAGTTCAATTCCCGCCTGCCCTGGAGGTGACCACATAGCGTGGCAGACCTCTCCTGACATGCTCGCTGCTCCCCTCAGCAGTGTACTTCATCGATCTGCCTGTTCTGCTCCCCACTCTGTTTCTGGCGAAGCCTCTCGCTGCCCCTGAGCCTCTGGCCTGTACTCCAGTTCTGTATGCACAAATGAATAAATCTTAAAAAAAAAAAAAAAACACTCAAGCTAGGAGTGGAGGGAATTACCTCAATGTCATAAAGGTAACATATAAAGTGTCTACAGGTTTTAACACATACCCAGTGGTTAAAACCTGAAAGCTTTTCTACTAAGATCAGGAATAAGATAAGGATGCCCACTCTCACCACTTCTATTAAACATAGTATTGGCAGTACTAACTACAAAAATCATGGAACAAAGAGAAATAAAATAGATCTAAATTGGGAAGGCAGAAGTAAACATTGTCATTATTTGAAGATGATCTTTTATGTAAAAAAAATGCTAAAGGTCCCACTACACAGAACCAAAGCAAACCAAGCCAAACCATTAGAACTAATAAAAGAATCCAGTAGAATTATAATGTACAAAATCAACCTGAAAAAAGTTGTGTTTCTTTCATTCTTTTTTAATTTTCCAATAAAATTTTCTTTGCTAAAATTATCAGCAGGGCAGTGTTTGCCTATCAGTCTGTATGAATGTCTACTGTAAAGCAAAAAAGTGGTTGTAGGTCTATAAATTAATAGCAAACTAATTGAAAAAGAAATTAGTAGGACAATACCATTTTTGAGAGTATAAAAAGAATAAAAAGAATAAATTTAACTAAGGAACTGCAGTACTTGTGCACTGGAAACCATATAATTTTGATAAAAGAAATTAAAGAAAAAACAAAGACATCACATGTTCATTGCTATGAAGACTCAATATTCTAAAAATATTGGTATTATCCAAGCTATCCATAGGTTCAATGCAAACACTATCAAAATCCCAATGACATTTTTTTAAGAAATATAAAAATAATTTTAGAATTTATGTGGAACCATAATGTACCCTGAAAACTAAAATGATCCTGAAAGGAAGACTAAATCTAGTTACTGTTTCCAACTTATATATACATTATAAAGCTACAAAAATTAAAATAACATGGCACGGAATAAAACAGATATATAAATGAAGAGAAGAGAATAGAAAGCCCAGAAATAATATGTGATCAACTGTTTGCCAACTAGGATCTCAAGAGTACATAGTACAGAAATGATTGTTTCTTCACCAAATGATGATTCTGGGATAAATGGATATCCCATATGCAAGAGAATTAAATTGAACTTAATTTTTTTGGTTAACTAATCACATTTTATTAAAGGTAACTTTAGAAATCTTTTAAGTTTGACAATGTTATATTTTGCTACGATTTTGTGAAATTGAGAATAAAAAAGCATATGTGTTTCAAAATTCCAATGACATTTTTTTAAGTTAACAATTATGCTTTATTTATTTATTTATTTAATTACAAAAGTTTATTTTTACATCATTTTGTACATTTTTTTTCCCATCTCAATTGTAATCCCCGCGGGTTTCCAATCACCAAGTCACCCATGTGCCACCAATGACATTTTTAAGGAAATGGAACAAACAATTATAAAATTTTATTTTTAGATCAACTAGTTAGTTCTGGCCTCTGCTGGGATTTTTCATGTCTTTAGTTTGCTTTGGGTTGACTGTATGGCTTTGCTGATCTTGACTGATTACTCCCACATAATTGGTTGCCAGCCAGCCTGGAATGACCTCATCTGGGACTATTGGAACAATTTGAACACTTATCTTACACCTTGTACAAAAATCACTCAAAATTGACTTAAGCAAAATACCTGAAACTTTTAAAGCACTTAGATGAAAAATAGGGGAAAACCTTCATGAAATCGTCTTGGTAATGATTGCATGGATATAACACTAAAAGCACAGTTTACAAAAGCAAAAGGAGACAAGAGGGACAATTCCTAATGAAAAAGATTCTGTAGGGGGAGAAAAAACTCTGATCAATAACTAGGGTGGCAAACATACCAATGAAATGGGACAAAATACTGTCAACCATATATCAGGTGTTAATGTCCAAATTGAAAAGAAACTGGTACCACTTGACAGTAAAATAACTAAAAATGGGCCAAAGATTTGAATAGATATTGCTCCAAATATGACATGTAAATAGTCAACAAGTATATGAAAAGATGTTCAACATTACTAATCATTGGAGAAATGCCAACCAAAACTACAATGAGATTTTTACTTTATACCTCTTAGCATAGCTATTATTGAAAAACAAATGACAACTGTTGGTGAGATTATAGAGAAATTGGAACTCTTGTACACTTTTGTTGGCAATGCAAAAATGTAGTCCCTATGGAAAGGAGGAAGGACTTTTCTCAAAAACTTAAAAATAGAACACCAAATGAAAATTGTGGAAGGATGCACTTTAGGAGAAATTGCTGCTAGGACATAAGCATAGGTCTGTTGTTTCCTCTATGACTCTGAAGGAGGAAATACTGATGTACAGTGGCAAAGTAATGGTTGCCCAAAGTCACTGGCTATTGGTTAAAGATCTTTAATTAGTCAATGTATTTGCTACAAACTCATAATCTCAAAAATTTCAATGGTTTATTCTAATAAATAATTATTTCTTACTTTGGAAAAATCCAGTATGGCATCTGTTCTTGATTTACAGGTAGCATTCTCAATGGCCACTCATTAACTCAGACTTCTTCCAGCATGGTGTCCTCTGTTTGAGCCTCTGGACTGACTTGGGTGTTGGGGAAGAGAATAAAGACCACCTGTGTATGGCTAGTTTTATGGGCCAAATTCAGTAGTGCTTGTCATTTCCACCTACATTGTATTGGTCAGTCACATTCAGCTGCAAGGTGATAAGGAATGGGGTTTGTCTTTGTGTCCAGGAGGAAAAGGGAACAAGGGTGAGAATGAGATAAATGCCTCTTGGGCTAAAAGAAAGTATTCTCTAATTTGCAATTCATCCTTTTTGCTTTGTTGAAACCATCTTGAATCTGAAGGAAAGAATACAGTGCATTCCTTCTCACATTAGAGAGAGACAAAGTCTAAGATTGCCTTTGTTAAATTAGAAATTAACCTTTAAATTCTTTTGTTTATAAAAGTCATATCTTCATTCCTGGTTAAGCTCTTTTATCTGTCGGGCATATCTTGCTTTACTTATTTTATAGAATTACTATTTGCTGAGTCTCTCATTTGAAACATTATATATTAGTGAAATTAAGTAATTTTTTTTTACTGAACAATAGCAATTTCATACTGCTTAATCAACTAGAAGTTTCAGTATATTTTAAATCTCTTTCCCCCTTTTTCTTCTAACATTAAGTGGTCTCCAAATGTCAGTTATTCTACTTCTGATATAATGGACAAAGGACTTGAAGTGATGCTTCCTTAAAGAAGATGTACAAATGATCAATAAACATGTGAAAAGATGCTCTCAACATTGTTAATCATTAGGGAAATGTAACTTCAAAACACAATGAGATACCACTTCAGTCACTAGGGTGAATAGTGACTCTTAGCTGAGTCTTTCAATTTATGAATGTATCATTTTTTCAGCTTTATTTAAGTATAACTGACCAAATTATAAGATATTTAAAATACATATGTTGATAAGATGATTTATGTGTCCATTGTGAAAAGACTTCAACCACCTAGTTAATTTACATAGCTGTCACTCCTTGCATACAAGTGTTTGTATGCACACCCGTGTGCATATGTGTGCATGTGTGCACAAGCACACACATGTACACAGACTCTTATTTTTTTTTTTTTTGGTGTGAACATTAAATTCTTATCTCGCAACAACTTTCAATTGTATAATACTGTGTTATCTACTATGACACCAGTTTATAATTTAGATCCTCAGATCTTATTCATTTTATAGCTGTACCTAACCTCTTTTCATTTTCTCTGACTTATTTCACTTATCATAATCCCCTGTAGTTCCATCTATGTTGTTGCAAGATTTAATCTTTTTATAGTTGAGTAGTATTCCATTGTGAATATACCATATATTCTTTATCCACTTAACTTTTGTTGGGCACTTAGGTTGCTTTCATAAACTGATTACTGTAAAGAGCCAGTAGCAGTGCTGCAATGAACATAAAAGTGCATGTATCTTTCAAATAAACATATTTAAGATAAAAATACTACGAGTGGACTTTCTGGATTATAGGGGCCATAAACTATTGTTTTTTCCTGTCTGATTTATTCACTGAGAATAATACTGTCAAGGTCCATACAAGTTTTCACAAATGGCAGGATTCCTTCTTTTTCACAACTATATAACAGTCCACCACCCACACCTTCTTCCTTAGCCATTCATCTGTTGATTGATAGGATATTTCCATATCTAATCTATAGTGAATAATATTGCAAAGGATATATGAATGCAGGTATTGCTTGTTTTCATTTCCTTTGGCTGTATACCCAGAAGTGGAATTGTTGAAACAGATGGTAGTCCTATTTTTAATTTTCTGGAAACTCCATGCTGTTTCCCACAGTGGCTAAGTGTACCTAAATCTCCTTTTGTCCATATACTTTCTAACAATCGTTACCCCTTGTCTTTTTGATGATATGAGGTGATAGCTCACTGTGTTTTTTTTTTTTTTTTAAAGATTTATTTATTTATGCATACGGACTGGGGTACAGGCCAGAGGTGCAGGGGCGGCGAGAGACTTCACCAGAGACAGAGTGGGGAGCAGAACAGGCAGATTGATGAAGTACACTGCTGAGGGGAGCAGCGGGCGGGTCAGGAGAGGTCTGCCACGCCATGTGGTCTCCTCCGGGGCAGGCGGGAATTGAACTCATGCGGAAGTGGCTTTGGCTTCTCAGTGTTGTGCTTTAACCCACTGCGCCACCAGGGAGGGCCGCTCACTGTGGTTTTGATCTGCTTTTCCCTGATGACTAGTGATGGCTAAACAACTTTTCGTGTTCTCTGGTAAAAGGTGCACATAGGATTATTTGTTTTTTTTTTTATTTTTGTTTTTTTGGCTCTTGTATTGTGTGATTTCTTTTTATGACTTGGATATTAGCCCCTTATCAAATATATGATTTGCAAATTTTTTTTCCCATTCTAGAAGTTGCTTTTATGTTTTTGATGATTTCAGAATCGGGTTTTTCTTTCCACTTATCTAGATCTCCTTTTTTTTTTATCAGAATTTTATTCTTATTGCTATACAGATCCTGGACACTTTTAAGTTTATACCTAATATCTCCTTCAAAGTGATTATAAGTGGTTGTGTTTCAAATTTCATTTTCCACATGTTCATTGTGAGAATATAGATATATGATTGATTTTTTTTTTAAAGATTTATTTATTTATTCATACAGAACTGGGATACAGGCCAGAGATGCGGAGGGTGAGAGGATTCACCAGAGACACAGTGGGGAGCAGAACAGGCAGATCGACAAAGTACACTGCTGAGGGGAGAAGCGGGCGGGTCAGGAGAGGTCTGCCACGCCATGTGGTCACCTCCGGGGGAGGGGAGAATTGAACTCATGCAGAAGTGGCTTTAGATTCTCAGTGCTGTGCTTTAACCCGCTGCGCCACCAGGGAGGGCCCAGAGGTCTCTCTCTATTTTACATTCCTACTACTAAAAATGTTTCCATGCATTTTTGTAACACTACATATTAAACTTAATGTTCTTTATCAGTCTAATATGTAACAATAGTGTTCATTATTAATCTTTTTTACATCTTTATGTAAGTACCTTTATTTGTCTTTTCAAATTTTATAGTAGTTTTAAAAATGCTTCCCTAATTCCAACTTTATATTTTTTTTACATGATATCAGATCTTCTTCAGATTTAATTTCATTTTAGATGTCTCCTTGGACACACAGTGTCTTTAACAAAAATGCACTTTTCATTGATATATCTTTAACTGTTTCTGTCAGCATAAAAACAAGTGGAGTCTTTTAATTTCCATCATGAAGAAATTACTCTTATAAAAATGTGTAAGGTGAATGTAGATAATCATTCAGAAAAATGTATTGCAAACTGCTGCTCTAAGGCTGAGATAATAGATTTCTGAGTGAAAAAATCTCTGAATTGAAGTATACTTATCTCTGGAGTTGTGTGGTTTTAGAAAAGTTGTTTTATTTTTCTGAACCTTGTTTTCTTCCTTTGTCAAATAAGGGATAGTACCAAGCAATTTCCACGTTTCTACTCCCTTCTTTATATCTTTGATTCTATGCAGATGTGTATTGTTAAGCTTGCTACTAACAAATGCTGTAAAAAATTTGAACATACTTACCTACCTTCAACATAGTATTTAATTTGCTGCTGTGAAAAATGGCAAACTTTTTTACATTGTAGCACATATTTTCTTTTTTGAAACTCTGTTATAATGTTAGCATTTTGTTGTTTATTGTTCTTGCAGAATTTGACAGCTCACTACAAAACACTAAAACACACAATTTAACATTTTAATTAAGTCAAATCATCTTATTTCACTTTACCTCTTAGACTTGAGTGGGAATCACTTATTTGATGCCTGTTACTTGGCATTTAGATTGATGAATTCATCACTCAAAACATGCATGTCTACTGTGGCCTAATCATCTCATAGAATTAAAAAAAAATAAAAAAAGTAAACCAACAGTTAAATGTAAACTAATAATACTTGCTTTATTTGGTTATGTTATTTACTGTATGGGAATAATTTAGCAGAAGATTTTATGGGACACATGAAATTGGGGACCTTAAGTGGGCACAAAGGCTTTTACTTGTGGGAATTATGGTTCACAACTGAGTATGTGCTGGATGACAGCCTTATAGAAGCAATCATGCATGTGACTCATGCATGGGGTCTGGCTGTTAACACAGCAACCAGTAACCCAAGTCAGCTCAGAATAGCTTGAATCCTTTACTTATCCTTTTATTTATCAAAAAATAATTGTAGATTATCATATATAGTTTCATTGACACATTTCCTAAGGTCTTCTTTCACAATTCCAGCTGCTACTGGGCATTTTGTGGTACAATTTACTTCAAATTCCCTTCTGAGTCCAACTTGCTGCTGTTAACTCACTTCTCAACTCACTTCTACTAACTCACTTCTCAAATCTTAGCTGTGCAGAATAGTCACTCCTCTTTTTGATGGGGAGAAGGTGAAGTTGCATGGGCTTAGAGAAGAGACTGTGGTCATTCCTACCTGTGGTTATGTTATTAACAGGAAACACAATCTAGACACTCAGTGAATATTTGTTGAAGAAAGAAGTCCAGAAATGACCTTACTTAGTTGAAAAGAAAATCTAAGAATATTATGAAATAGCAGTCCTATCTTGTCATTAAGTTGGATGGAACTAGATCTTAAATTGACTTCAACTACAGTCATCTTGACTGATAAGTTAGAAGAATTTCCTTCTAGGTGCAGAATTTCACTACAATATTTGCTTCCAGGAATAGCATAAAGGAAGAGGCCTAAATAGTGGCTGGGAGGAACCAGCCACTTTTACTAAAAATAATTGGAGTTCACCCCCAAATGGAATGCTTGGATATACATCTACAAAGTATATACAAGACCTATGGGAGGAAAACTATAATATTGATGAATTTAATCAAAGAAAAAACTAAGTAGTTAGAGAGATAGTCTATGTTCATGGATACATAGACTCAATATTGTGAAGATGTCAATTCTCTCCAAGTTGATCTATAAAGTCAATGCATTGCTGATCAAAATCTCATCACATTATTTTGTGGATAATTACAAACCAATTTGTATGTATGGAGAGGCAAAAGACTCAGAAATCCTAACACAAAATTGGAGGGAAGTACAAATTTGAGGGAATCACATTACCTGATTTCAAGACTTAATATAAAGACAATGTAGTGGTGAAAGAAAAGCAAGGAGATCAATGGAAGAGAATAGCCAGCACAGAAATAGAACTCTACTAATATAGACAACACCTGAGAGAGGAGCAAAAGAAATGCAGTGGGATAAAAAGTCTTCACCAATTGGTGCTGGAATAATTGGATAGTCTGACACACACAAAAAAACTAGACACAGACCTTACAAACTTCACAAAATTAACTCAAAGACCACAGACCTACATGTAACCCACACAAATATAAAACTCCTAGAAGATAACAAAGGGGAAAATCAAGCTGATTCTGGGTATAATGATGTCTTTTTAGTTATAACACTAAAGGCACAATCTTTGAAACAAGTAATTGATAAGCTGGACTTCATTAACAATGAAGTTCTGATCTATAAAGACAATGTCAAAAGAAAGAAGATACAACACAATTTGGGAAAAAATATTTTCAAAATGTACTTTTGATAAAGGACTGTTATGCAACATATACAAAGAACTCTTAAAACCCCAAAATAAGAAAGCACACAACTTGATTAAAAATGCATCAAAACCTTACCAAAGAAGATATATAGGTGACAAGTAAGTATATGAAAATATACTCCATCTCATATGTGATCAGGGTAATGTAATTAAAATGAAGAGCTATCTTTAATAACTTATTAAAATGGTCAAAATCTGGAATACTGGTAGCACCAGATGTATGAAAGTGTGTGGAAAAGCAGTCACTCATTCATTTCTGATGGGAATGCAAATGATACAGCAGGACCAGAGAGTCTGCTGCACCATGTGGGTAGCTTCGGGCTGGGGAAAGAACTCATGCTGCAGTGGCTGCAGACAACTTGATAATGCTGTGGCTTAAGCCACCACACCCTCAAGGAAGGGCTGAGAAAGAGCTTTTAGGTGGGGGAAGGCCCCTGATCTTTGGTTACTCCATAATCCATTCAGGATTAAACTCTTGGACTATAAGAAGCAGTGAGGCCTCAGTAAACAATGGAATATGGATACTTATCTCTCTCTGACTACTGATGAAACATGGGTTTATATTTCAATTCCCTACAAACTTGTGTGCATAGGTTGAGTCCAGCACCCAAGAGGAGCCTGTTTCTGAAACCTGGCTGTTTAGGCCTAGTTCCATTATACCACAGCTATGTAATTTTGTGCCTCAGTTTCCTCATTCTTAATTATGTTCAACTCATATAATTGCCATGAGGACTAACAAATTAATATTTGTAAAGTGCTGGTAACTGGACCTGGACATGGTGAGCATTGGTCAGTGTTCAATGAGATAAATGAGCTAGCTCATAAGTGTTCTTTTGGTCAGTCTGTCTGGGTATATATAGTTTTAATTTTATCCTTTGTTTTTTCAAAAGCTCTGTTGTCACTTTCAGACCTCCTTGTGTCACTTCAGAGCACATAAGTGACAAGAAACAGCTGATTAGATTTGACGAAATCTGAACATGGATGCTAGAGTTGCTCATGCAACTCGTGCTTCAGGATTTATATTTGGTTTGCAAAGAAGCCCAGAGTAGTGTGATATGAAATGGTGCTCTAGTGCACTTTACATGAACTGCAACACTGGATGGAGTCAAACACATCTCCGTTCACTAGTTTCTACCTCAGGACAGGGCCAATTTGGGGTGGATTGGTGATGGCCTGAATTAGAATTTTAGTCTAGGGTGCAATGGCACATAAAATACCAGCCAAGACTTCTCTACTGTGCTAGGTACTATAGACCTTCTGCATATGTTTGACTAACTGAACTCACAGGAGCTCTAGAAGATGACAGTGAGATTGTTGGCCCAGTGAATCCGAGCTGACTGAGCTAGGGATCACTCAGAGGAAAGCATCTCACCAGTTGGTATCAGTGGGGTTGTCCTTTGATTGTTATTTTGGTTATGCTCTCTTTTCTGCCCATTATCTCTATAGTTCCTAACTCTGACTGGTGCCTCCATATTTGTAAATAAATTCCACATTTTCCAGGATATACTTGCTTAACAAATAGTGAAAAGTGGAAAGAAGGAGCTAATTTATGGCTACCATAGAGAGGTAGCCATTCTTTTGCTTGGATGCAGTTAATTCTCATTTATTTTGTGTTGTATATTAATTTATAATATATTTAAAAATTATTCCAAACAATGTAAGATATACCAAAATATATAAAGATGTAAAGGATAATAACATGCACACTCAGGTGTCTTGCTTAAGAAGCAAAATACTCAAAGTATACTTTGAAATTCCCTTTTCCTATCATGATCTTTTTCCTATCCCTAAAAGATAGTAATTATACCCTATCACTCTATATTCTTATATTTATATGCACCTTCCATTAAGTAATGTAAAATATTAGCTACATGTTTTTAACATTTATATACTTATTTTTTTCCTGCAATTTGCTTTTGATGTTTAATAATACTTCTGTCAGAGATAGCGTTATCAATGTAGCTCTAGATCTTCCATTTTCATTGCTGTATTGTATTTCTTTGTTTGACTTGACTACTGTTTATTCATCCATTCTCTTTTTAATCGGAATTAACAGTTAATATGTTATTTTCATGACTCACTATTGCAGACAGTAAAAATGTTCATGGTTTTCTCTTCATGAACATGTAGAAAATTTCCCATGGGTATATAAATAAGAGAGGAAATTCTTTAGCTTTATGACATATTGTCAACTGATAGTATCAGTTACCATTTTCCCAAGGCCTCACAAACATGTGGTATTGCCTGACTTTAATTTCTGTTAATCTGATAGCATGGAATGGTACCTCATAATTTTTATTTGCATTTATACTAATGAAATTGAGGCTTTTATATTTATGTATACTTTTAAATATAGCTTAGATTATTTTACATACATATATGTCTGAATACTTTTCAGTTTACAATCAAAATGTGAATAGTCTCCCTTGCTACATGCTCTTAGTTTTTAGTGGTTGTTAATTGGTAACGATATTAAAGAATTTTTAGTGTCTATATAATATAGACACTATATATAACATGTCTATATATAACATGAGCGGACAAACATTTATTATTAGAAATTCAAGTTGCATCCAGACTTGAAGTGTGCTGAATGAAATTGATTAAAAAGCCTTTTATGAATTTTGGATGATTTCCTGAAGTTGACTTTGCAGAGGGTGAATTGTTGGGCCAAATACTATGCTTGATTCTAGAGTTCTTGCTTTGTATATTGCCAAAGTACTCTTCAAAAGATCTCTAACAGTCTTTCCAGCCAGGAGCATAAAATTGGAGCTTGGAACTTGAAAGGCATTGCTGCTATCTTTTTCTGATTCTGTTGAGGTTGGTTTGAAAAAAAAATTTTTTTTTTTTGTAAGAAATTGAGAGTCCGTCCTGGAGCAGGACAGGACAGGGAAAAAAGAGATGTCACAGAGAAGAGATTGTCATTAGAGAGATAGACCAGAAGTTTAAACTTTACAGGTTTCTGCCCACTGTGCTTTTACGGGGAGGGTAGGCCACAGAAGGAAGGGCAAAGTGACTTGTGACTAAATTTGTACGGCTGACTGCTGTACAGTGTCTTTCTTCTGGTGGAGTCCTTTACTGATTTTCTTTCTTTTTGATTTTTTAGTAAAGCATCTGCCATATTGCAGCCCAGTACCTAAGGATAAAATGGTGATCAAAATCTCTTATGATCATTTTGGGTGTTCACATGTGTTCTATGTAGTGTATTTAGTATACATTCTGTAATAACTAGAATGGTTTTGGAGAGTAATAACAGTTATGTCTATCATTAGCTTAAGTCCTTCAGATTACTAGAGTGATGGGCCCTCCCTGGTGGCACAGCGGATTAGGATGCAGCACTGTGAGCTAGCAGCAGCCACTTCAGTGCAAGTTCGATCCTTGGCCCCAGAGGCGATTCACCCTATGGCAGAACTCTCTTGTCCTGCCCGCTGCTCCCCAATCCGCCTGTTCTGCACTCCAACCTGTCTCTCGTGAATCCACTCATCACCCCTGCACCCTCTGGCCTGTACCACAGTTCTGTATGCATAAATAAATAAGACTTAAAAAAATTTAATAATAATAATAATAATAAAAGATTACTAGAGTGACTATCAACAAAAGTATTTTTCCTGGTCCTGCTGGAAATGAAGTGTTACAAGATAGACTGATATTTGCCCCTGTATTTTCAGATCTTTCCTCGCTAAGCAGGCATGCCAGATTAGTAAAACTGGCACAGAGCCCTGTGGGGCTAATGTGTTAATAATAAGTAGCACTTCTCTGTGCACTGGCCCTGCCTCTCATTAGTGCCCCCAGGATCTGCTGCTATCTGTGCTAGTCTCTATTCTGCCCCCGACATTCCACTGAGAGCCTCCAGGGTGGGGTTTTCAGCACTGTTCATACATCATAGGTGACTCTTTAGAAAGGGATCTTAGAGATGGCAGGGTAATTTAACAGGCATGTGTAACACTTGTCTGGGGCAAGGTCTTTTCACCAGAGAAGGCCAAGAAGGCACCTGGTTGTCCATGCATGCTGTGGGTTTCTTCTCCTTTTTTTGATCTCCTTTTGAATTTTCATGTAGTTGCTGACAGGTCATGAGGCAAAGAAGGATATAGAAGTAGATCATGAGGGAACCATGGCATTTTGAGTTGGTATGATAGAGTGAGTGCTTTCACATGCATGGGGGAAATTAAGAGAAGGATGGCCTTCTCTGCAGACCTGTGCACACTTGGTCATACAGCCCCATGTGGGACTTCTGAACTCCCAAAATCTACGCTCCAGTTCTTCATGGAATGTTTCATACCTTTAGGAAACATTATCATTTGAACTCTAAGGACAGTTTTTATTCCCTTTATCTAGCCAGGATTTATTGATGTAATTTATGTAATTGTAAGATTTAATGATGGCATTATTACAGTGTTTCAACTTTTGCTATTTGGCAACATTTTCCAATAATAATGCCCGGCCAAAGAATATGACTATAGAGCACTCATTGTTAGTGAACTGATTTTCTAGGCTGAAGGATTTGAAACACTCTTGGATAAAACTTCTCAAGAAAAAATGGTGTCTATTAATTTTATAAATATATTAGTTATTATTGCTATTATTAAAACTAATGAATTCAATTTGGCATTGGATTACCAGATAATTAGAGGAATAAAATTCTCTCTGAATCCTGAATTCATTGGAAATGGGTAATTTGACTACTCTGGCCAGTTTTATTATTAATTTCAGGGTTGTTCAGTTCAACTTCAATTAAAATCAAACATTCATTTTATTACTTTCAATTTAATTAAATTGAATTGTTATCTTTGAATAGGTAATGTGTATAATATATGTACAAGGTTGTATGTACAATGGTAATAAAATTCTAATAGTAAGACTCTGTCCCACCGTTGACCCTGCATCTTTGCCTCCCTCCCAATGGGCGCTGTTAATAGAGGTCTCTTGTGCTCTCTCCTGTACATATCCTCTGAGAGCAATTAGAGCTCCCAGTCTATTTACATCTGTATGTATCTCTATACATGTCTGATTTACTTTTCATAAATAGCAGCACAGTATAAACACTTCAGTACTTTTGCTTTTTACTTACTATTACATAATATCCATAGTTTCATATCTTTTTTGAATGATTCACTGTAACTACAAAATATAAAGAAGATCCACTAGTGCTAGATATTGCCTGGGAAGCAAAGAAGAACATGACACTCCTTTATCTCACGGGGCTTGTGTCCTAGTGGAGGAGAGGCTATCTACCTAGATAATTTAAAAAAATAGACTGTAGTTGTGTTGTAAGAGAAGTGTAAACAGAGTTCAAAGAAGTGAACCTAGGAAGAAAAGATTAATTCTACGTGACATGAGAAGTCCTCCTGGAAGTGCAAGGCTTTGATAAAGGTATTGAATAATGGGTTGATCTCTGACAGGGAGAGTTGTAGGCTAAGGTCATTCAAGCAGGAGAAGGACACTGACTAGGGTCTGGTAACTGTGGGCTGATGTTGGGTCAATTTCCTGGTGGGGGTGGTAGGAGGGTGGAAGAGGGAGTAAACCCAGGAAGGTGATTTGGTGTTTTGAATATTGACATGACGAGCAAAGGTGTGAGTATGTGTAGGCCCATGGAGGTGGGTAAGTATAGAGGAGGAAAGGCTTTTTGTGTAGGCCAAATGAAGGGAAGACCTATATTAAAGCAAATTTTATGGAAGGAGGAAAGAAAAGATGAATTCCTGAGACATCATGGAGCTAATTTCTCTTATGAATAGGGGTTGGCAGCTTTGTAACATCATTAGCCATTCTAAATCTATTCCCTGATGAACTTGTTGTTTTCAATTCCTAATGAGGACAATCTGATTGACAACCCATTTAGGGTAATACACCTAATAGGACAGTCAAGCACACTTATTTTAACAGACACATGCAATATCATTAATCTATAGGAGAGAAAAAGAACTGTGGGTGGGGGTGGGACCCTTTGCCAAGTCACTATCATGGAGAACTCACAGAATAATTGTGTGTGTGTATGATTTGGAATGGATGCAGGGAGCACACTTGTATGTCCAACTGTGCCACTACTGGCAAAGATGATTTTTCCGTGTGAAAGTGGCAAATCATGAAGGACAATAAAATGCTTCAGATAACCTTAAGAGCAAAGTATAAATGACACTTTGCAAGCTGGCTTCATTAGCCTGTCTCCAGCATGAGCACTGTAGTGACAAATGGATGTTGCTTGTTGTTCTTCATTACTTGGGACCTCTCACAATTCCAAGTGGTTCTCTAATTAGGGAATGGGCAGTTAGACAATGAGAACATGACTTTGTCAACTTCAAATTGACTACACTTTCTTAAAATAGCATATTTAAAATATTATAGATTCCTTTCAGGCCCTCCCTCTCTCCTCCCTTTCTCCCTCTCTCTCTTCCCCTCCTCCCTTCCCCTCTTCTCCCTTCCTCCTTTCTCTTCTCTCTCTCTCCCTCCCTCCCTCCGTCCCTTCCCTCCTTTCTAAATAGTCCTCTCCTTACCCTCCATGGACAAATACATGTAACATAGTAAGTGAAATTAATATAATTTTCTATGTGTCCCTAAAAACAGCTTCTTGCCATGAGCAAATGGCTATTTCTAAGGCCTTCAAATATTTCTGTTCTCCTGCTGGAGAGACACTCAGGTGAATGATCTACTGCCTTTGGCAAAAAGCTGCTTTAAAAGTTCAAAACAGTGGTGAGTCTTCACTATTCTCAGGACTGGGGATTCTGTAATAGGAGCAGTGAGTATGCTGAGGATGAGTGGCTGGGACTTGGCAACATTCACAGTCCCTGGACATGGGGGGGAGGTGTGGGGCTGGGGTTTTGGAAGCAGTAAGTGGAAGACATTGGAGTTCACAGGTGTTGGCTAGGTGGATTATTGCCCATCCTCCAAACAATGCAGAACATCCCTGGCAGCTTCCTCTCTCCCTGCAATCTCCTGAATGCTCCCAGAGCCAGATATGTCTAATTGTTAGGTTTCTGAAATATTTCTACTACCTTTTGCTGATTTCTACTTCCTTTTGACTTTTCTGTTCTAATACTAAGATGCATAAAGCTCACTTGGGGGTAGTATTTTCCTTTTTCCCTTCTCTTAAATAATTTTATCATAAAAAGTTTGAATATGGTAGAAAAGTAGATAAATTATATTAAAAAACTAAACTATGTACTCAATGTCCTGATTTTTTCTGAGATTTTTTTTTAGTGTATGATTTTTATTTTGTTTAAAACATTTCCTTATTAATTAATTTTTTCTTACCTCATTGTAGTCCCCATAGTTCTCCTGCTAACATATCTCTCTTGAGCCACCACCATATTTCCTTGTGTTCTTCCCACCCCTGTTTGGACTCCCCTTCCCACCCCTTCCCCCCCTTTGCTATGTGCCTCGATCTATGTTCAGATTGCTAGTTTTGACTTTTTCTTAACCTTTTTTTTTTTTTGAAAGATTTATTTATTTGTACATACAGAACTTGGGTACAGGCCAGAGGCTCAGGGGCGGCGAGAGCCTTCACCAGAGACAGAGTGGGGAGCAGAACAGGCAGATCGACGAAGTACACTGCTGAGGGGAGCAGCGGGCAGGTCAGGAGAGGTCTGCCACACCATGTGGTCACCTCCGGGGCAGGCGGGAATCGAACTCATGCGGAAGTGGCTTTAGCTTCTCAGTGCTGTGCTTTAACCCGCTGCGCCACCAGGGAGGGCCTTTCTTAACCTTTTATTTGGTTTCTCTAGATTCCACACATAAGGAGACAATCTAATATTTATTTTTTTTCCTTCTGACTTATTTCAACTAGCATAATCCCTTCCATTTCCATCCATGTTGCCACTAGTGATATGAGTTTATCTTTTTTGATTACTGAATAGTACTTCATGGTGTATACATACAACAATTTTTTAATCCACTCATCTGTTTTGGGGCATTTGGGTTGTTTCCATATCTTGGCCACTGTAAACAATGCTACAATAAACATAAGTACATGTTTCTGTTGGAATTTGTGTTCTGATGCCCTTTGGATAGATTCCTTGGACTGGAACCACTAGGTCATATGGTAGATCCATTTTTAGTGTTTTGAGGAACTTCCTACAGTTTTCCATGGTGATTGGATCCGTTCGCATTCCCACCCACCAGCAGTATAGGGTGTTCCTTTACTTCCACTTCCTCTACAGCATTTGCTGCTTTCTTTCTTTCTTTCCTTCTTTTTTTTAAAAAAGAATTATTTATGCATACAGAGCTGGGGTACAGGCTAGAGGTGTAGGGGTGGTGAGAGGATTCATCATAGTCAGAATGGGGAGCAGAACAGGCAGATCGACTAAGTACACTGCTGAGGGGAGCAGTGGGCGGGTCAGAAGAGGAATGCTGCCCCATGTGGGTCACCTCCTCCTGGGCTGGGGATCAAACTTGTACCAAAGAGGTGGTGGCCAGCTTCATAGTGCTGCGCTTAACCCTCTGCACCACCAGGGAGGGCCTGCTTTTGGTTTTTTTAATGTGAGTGAGTTCATCACCTACTTTGAACTGTTGATATTTTGAAAATATTATTTCATCTTCTACTTTATTTTTTAAAAAAGATTTATCTATTTATGCATTTAGAACTGGGGTATAGGCCAGAGGTGCAGGGGCAGTGAGAGGCTTCACCAGAGTCAGAGTGGAGAGCAGAACAGGAAGATCAACTAAGTACACTGCTGAGGGGAGCAGGGGTGGGTCAGGAGAGGTCTGCCATGCCATGTGGGTTGCTTCGGCCCAGGATCAAACAGATGGTGAAGTGGCTTTAGCTTCTCAGTGCTGTGCTTTAACTCACTGCACCACCAGAGAGGGCCCTCTCCTACTTTTTTTTAGCACTTTTGTCTTTTTTAAAAAATGATATTAATTTTTTTTCTTTTAAAGATTTAGGCCAGAGGTGCACCAGAGAGAGTGAGGAGCAGAACATGCAGATCAATGAACTACACTGCTGAGGGGAGCAGGTCTGCCATGCCCTGTGGATCACCTCCAGGTGGGGATCAACTCGCACTGGAGCAGCTGTGCTAGCTTGCAGTGCTGTGCCACCAGGGAGGGCCCACCTCCTCTATTTTTTAATGCATAATTTAAAGTAAATCTCAGTCATTGTATAATTTCATGTACAAATTCTTCAATATGCAGTTTTGCTAGATGACAACTTTTTTTTCCTACACATTTACAATGCTCTTATCACATATAGCAAAATTAACAAATAGTTCCTTAATGGATGGTTTTGTATCAGTCCTTTGAAAAGAACAGATCTTAGAAATCCCAGAGTAAGAAATTCTGAAGGGTATATTAGCACTCCCCACAATTACCAAGTCATGGAGCCAGCCTAAATACACAATGACAGATAACTGGACAGAGAAATTATAGAATATATGATCAGTGGAATATTACTCAGGTATTAAAAGTTGTGTCTTTTGGGACAAAACGAATGGCTATTGAGATGATTATGATAAGTGAAATAGGTCACAAAAGGAAAGGCAGATAATGGATGGATTGATTTGTGTGTGGCACATGAATAATCAAAAAACATATACTGGCAAAGCATAGGAAAAGCATGTTTTAGATTTTATGAAAAACATACTGGTTATCAGAAACATCAGGAGCCCTGGCAGAGGGATTCGGGGAAGAAAGGGAATAGGGCACTGGCATGGGAGGTTTGGTGGAGGGTGAGGGAAGCATGATCACATATGGAGGTGTAAAAATGTTACCCCAAATTTCTATAAACAGTAAATGACTAACAAATTAGTTTTTCTAAAAAGGAAAAGAAACAATGAGGTACAGTATATAACAACTCAAGTGAAGTGTAAAAATATATGTAACACATAATGATCTATATATGATGATAAATCCATATAATATATGCAGATTTTGATATTTTGGTGAATACTATTAAAACAAAAGTAGTAAATGTAATAAATTATAAAATTAAAATAAAATAATTAAAAGTAACCCATGATTTTCCTACCCTTCCTAGCTCATCTACTTTAATTTTTTTCCCATAGTTCCCTTACACAGAGCAGGGTGTTGGAGAGCAGGCACTTCTTCTAGTACTGTAAGTTGTTAATATACTATCACAGAGACACTTTTTACATAGCTATAGTGAAGACAGGTGCCTTTTTGTGTGGTCAGTTTCTATGTAGTCAATATGAAGTAATTGATTTGCAATGATTAAAATTTCTACAGCAAGATTTTCTTGGGAAATCTGGGATGCTTATCTCATTTGCTTGCCAGCCCGAGTTTTGAGTCTTGTAGCTCTTGATCACTGGGGTCCACTCACAGAACCAGGCAGCAGTTCCTCCTCTCCTTTCTCTGGCAGCTGGGTCAGCTCTGGGTCAAGAAGCACAGATACCATCTATGGTCAGTGGCTTAAGGGCAGAGCTGGCCAAGCAGAGTCTGTGCTCGGCCATGCAGATGGCGTGGATCTACTTGACTTCCTAGGAAGTCACACTTACCCTCCCCATTTTGCTAGGCAGGTGAGACTTTTGGTATGTGATCACAAGTAAAAGTTAGACTCTCTCTCTCTGTCTCTGTTATTCCAAGGTTCTCCTTTGGAAAGGGCAAACGTTCATCATAAAATGGTAAACATTCCTATGAGGGAAAAAGAGGCAAAGAGAAGCAAAGAGAGGTTGGGTCCCTGGGGAAATCCCCTGAGCACTGAACCAGGACAAGTCTGGGGACATTAAGAGGGAAGCAGACTGTCACAGCTCCTGCCGCCATGCTGCCCCAGAACCCGCTCTTCTAGAAGATGCTATCTGATGCTAAATAAGGCCTGCTGTCTCTACTCCAAAGGTCTAGATAAAGTGGTGAAAGTGGCAAAGCTGACTTTGACATTTTCTAGGTCCTGTGGGTGCTGCCTCTTCTTCTCCTCTTGTACCTACCAGCTGAGGCACGGAATATTCTGCTTCACCCTAGACTGTTCATCACTGTTCACAGGTGACAGTGATGTAACGTGTTTCCTTTTCTGGGAAGTTCATGTTTGTAAGGGGCGTTAAGAGAGAGGGAAATGACTCCATATTCAGATGATCAAAAAGGACCTATGAGTTTTCCTCCCTTGCTGTAACTTGTGTACATCATGCTAAAAATGTTGACTGCCATCATTCCCATGGCAATTGCTGATGAGCACCTTCCCACCTTGGCAGCCCATTGGATCATCCAGTTGTCAGTCCAGTTTTGCAGAGTTCACAGTTTTGGTTTTCCAGCATGCAAGTCAGCGTCAGAAGAGTTTATGTGCTGCTTAAGACCCTGAAGCCCACAGATGCAGTAATTATATTTTTAGAGTGTTGGGCTTGTGGTCATAAATCAGAGAGGAAAGGCTGGCGGGACTGGGAACTAATGCTAGAGACAATACTGTTAAGAATCTGACTTCCATGCTGGTTCTCAAGCTACTCAGGTCCTAGGTGGGGTGTAGAGGCCCAGCCGTTCGGTGGGTCGTAGTAGTATGGCTTAGCATATTCAGCGCCTGGACTCAGGCATTTGCGAATCCCATATCTACTTGTCCTTTTCACAAAAAGAAGGGAATTTGCAAAAGCCCTTCTACAAACTGTGCTGGGGCAACACTGGAAATAAAACAAAATTTTATGAATGAATACTTCTTTTTAGCTCCCCTTTCCCTCTTCTTCAAATTTCTTCCTCAACCTTTCACTTAATTTCCATATCTTAATTGAGAGTAATTGGTAAGAGATGGAAGACAAGAAATATAGAGTACAAAATATGTCAGTCAGGAGACTTGAGTTTTCTTACTTTGCCACTAACTGGCTGTGTGACTTCCATTCATAGACTATGTAAAATGAAGGGGCTAGACCATGTGATCCTAATATTTGATGATCCCAGGTTCTCTTAGTTCTGTGAAAGGAAGTTGAAATACCATGGCTGCAGGATATCCATTAGCATGCATTGCTAGTGTTGGGGTCAGTTGGGCGCATCAATTATGTCTTCCTTTGTTTGGAATGTCTCCTTTTTCAACTCTCTTCATTTTGGGTGGTTCCCAATGATGGTAGACTGTAACTGTGGGTGTCCCATGAACCAGGGTTAAGGCATTTCCTGATCTTAACTTTCTCAAACCTTGCCAGTTCTGGGTGCTGTAAGAGGAGTCTCTGAGGACAGTGAACTAGCTTGAAAAGAAGGGGGGCAATGACTAAGATTTTGTGGAGCCACAGTGATGGTGATGTTTCCTCTTTGGCCTGTCTCATTGTGGGCATTGGGGTGCTCTGTTTTTCAAAGCACAAGTCTGATGCTACTATGCAGATTTCTCTTATTTTTCTGTGCCTCCAAAGGCTGTGGTCATGGAAGCAAATAGGAACAGTGTTACTTTTTTTTTTTTAAAGATTTATTTATTTATGCATATAGAACTGGGGTACTGGCCTGAGGTGCAGGGATAGTGAGAGGATTCACCAGAGATTACTCCGCTACTTAAAAACAAACAAACAAACAAACAAAAAAACAACATTCATGCACACAAGAGCTGGGATGTAGGCCAGAGGTGTAGGAGTGGGGGATTGAGGGGATTCACCAGAGACAGAGTGGGGAACAGAACAGGCAGATCCACTGAAGTACACTGCTGAGGGGAGCAGAGGGTGAGACAGGAGAGGTCTGTTGCACCATGTGGGTCACCTCTCTGGCTGGGGATCGAATTGGTGTTGCAGTGGCTGTGGACAGCTTCATAGTCCAGAGACTTAACTCCTTGTGCCCTCTGCTACTTTTGTTTTAAACAACAATGTCCTAGTACTAACTTTTTAGAAAATTAATTCCTTGAAGTTTTTAAAACCTAGAGCTTAGTCAGTGAGCTTCCTCATGTCACAGAAAGGACTAAAGAAGAGGTGAAGGAAAAAGAGTTGGCCTCTTCACTTTCTACCTGGATCTGCTCAACACACATTTCCTGGCAACTGGCTTATCCACCTTTGGGGAAACTTGAAGTCAACACGGCCAAAGTGGGAAGGTCCTGGAGTTAGGGATAATGGCTAGAGAGGGGTGTGCAGAATGGGTATCAGAAGGCTGAGGGCTTGTTTCAGCTGAGGCAGAGTCACCTTTCACATTTCAGCGCCCCTGATCTTGCATTCTCACTGCAGCACCCACTCAGATACGCTCAACACATCCACTTAAGTAACTCGATTACTCTGGAAGGCGCTTTTACATAATGTACCTCCCATCAGGTGGGGTGCTCAATCATTCAGCACAGGACCCCGTGTCTCTCCTCTAATATCACTTTACACACAGCTAATGAACACAGGTTCCCAACAAGTGACTGCACCAGTCAATAAAGAACGGTGCAATCCAACCTGCCGGCGCTGCTGCCGCCTCTGGAGCCAATTAGCCTGCTCCTTCCAGGGAGCTGCGGGAATACATTTCCCAAAGTGGTTCTCCTGCTCACCCTGGGGTTATCTTTCTCTTCTCCTTTGCAGAGGGCATGAGAAACTGGGGAGGCAGTTCCACTGACGGGCTAGACAGATTAGCCCTGGGAGGTTGGAACGTGATTTAAATTCACCATTGAACTTCATCGCCCGGATCCAAGTCATGGGGCGCATGGTGATTTGGGATATGGCGAGACTTGAGGAACCTCCACTGTTCCAGTTAATCTAAAAAGCAAGGAAGCTTCTGAGAGACCAGGCTGCTTTGTATCTTAGTCCCTTTCCTCTTCTATTGATAGTTTCAGGGCTTGACATGTGCCTGGCAGGTGTGGATCCAGAAAGAGATGAAAGTGGAAGTCTTTCTCTTTACTCTCCCCCCACCTTCCCCAAATATCCCAGTTCTGTGTGAAAGGCACAGTCCCTGTGCTGGTAGCAGGGTTACATGACAAGCTCTGTTTGGGTGACTTCAGGCAGGAAAACACCAAGAGTTTAGTTTGCTCTCTTGTGCAATTTCTGCTTTAACCTACTGACTGGGCTGCTGAGAGACTAAATATGGAGGCTGCGAAAATGCTTTGTGCAAGTAAAACTCTGAACAGATATACAGTGTTGAGTGATAATGTGGGAAAGTGGAAACAACCATTTTAGAAGTCAGCTGTTAGAGCCTTGAATTCTTTTCTGCTCAGCTCTACTACTGCTTACTAGCTCAGAGGCTTTAGATGACTCACCTTATTTCTATGGGGCTTAGTTTTTCCACTGAGAAACTATTGGAGACAAAGACTACTTCATAGAATTGCTTAATATTAGCAAACTGTGAAATCTTGTGCAAATAGAAGGAATTACTTATTGGTGCCTATGTTGATTTAATTGTGGCCTTAATCAACTCTTCCTCACTCTTCATTACTTCATTTCCCTATGTTAGTGTCTCTACTTTTCCTTCAGTTTAAAAATTCATCTCTTCTGTTTTAAGTCTCCTCTAGGAGAAAGAAATTTCTAAGGCAGAGCCTTTATGGGCCAGATCTGGAGTAGGTTCTTTAACCACAGCTATCCTTTTGAAGGTTTTGTATGCAGTCAGTGCTTAATAAATGCTGCAAGTCTACCAAAGTCCTTTGAACACTCAGGTCCCATTTTCTGATTATTACCTTTTTTCCAGGAAAGATGTTAGTGACCATATTCCAGGAAAGAAAAAAAGTAAAAGAACTGTGAGCACAGAAAGATATTCTTTGACAATCTCTTCAGTTCTTGATATCTTTTTTTTTTTTGTGTGTGTGTGTGTCAGTGGATGAATTGGGTTCCATAAGCTAACTGTGGAGGTCAGTCACTTATCACAAGTTCTCTCCCTGGGAGGGAGTACAACTTTAATGACAGGGTCCTGTTGTAACTAATGGGATGAGACTAAAAGAAATTGTGAGTTCAAGTTATAACCCATTCCTGCCTAATACTATACTGTAAACTGAGAGATGCGATGGGATTGAAAATATCTTTATTTCTCCAGATCGGAAATATCAATGCTTTTGACACTTTAAGGCTACAAATACATCACATTGATATGTAGTTCTGAGAAGAGTGAATTTACACAGGCAGGGCCAATGGTGAATCTTGTGAATTTTGTCCTGTTGTGAGGTTACTAACAGCAATTCTGTAATTCAATCTATTACTGGCCTTTTGAGTTCTGTGGGGTGCACCGCTCTGTGCTGAGCCTTGAGGGAGACATACAGGGAGGAATATGGTCCTGGAATTCACATTAACCCCTGTTTCAGTCTTTTACATAATGCAGTGGTGCATTGCAGGAGAGCAGGGGGCTAGAGGTGTGTTCCTTTGTAATTATTAGTGAATGCTTCCCTTAGAATCAAAGCCCATGCTTGCATGCTTTCTTTTTGGGTGCCTAAACCTTGGTATAGGGTGTGATGCTTCTCTTCCTACTTCCTCCACAACAACACTGGCAAGTTTCTGACTTGCCAAAGTAATCTGTAGATTTTTCAATAGATGTTTCAACAGGTGTTGTGAGTCTAACATAGCACCTGATATCACTGGGTTTTGTATGTGAGATGAGTGTGAGGGTTAAACACTTTATTTTATTTTATTTTTTTTTAAAGATTTATTTATTTATTCGTACAGAACTGGGGTACAGGCCAGAGATGCGGAGGGTGAGAGGATTCACCAGAGACAGAGCGGGAAGCAGAACAGGCAGATCTACGAAGTACACTGCTGAGGGGAGCAGCGGGCGGGTCAGGAGCGGTCTGCCACGCCATGTGGTCGCCTCCGGGGCAGGCGGGAATCGAACTCATGCGGAAGTGACTTAGTTTCTTAGTGCAGTGTTTTAACCCGCTGTGCCACCAGGGAGGGCCTAAACACTTTATTTTTAATTTTTAAAATATATTTACTAATTATCCTTCATTTTTATACAATGTATGATTTCCCTGTGAAATTCCTGACACCAATTCATCCATGCACCATCAAACTGGAAAACAGCCCTGCTCCATCATACTAGAAAGTTTCCAGTTTGCAGTTAAATAATATATGGATGAATATGTACAAAGCACAGTATGATTCACTGGCTCTGACCTGGCATTTTGAGTGAGATTTGTGGATGAGTGAAAGACTGGGAAGAGCCACTAGACTAGAGATAGGGGAGGACCTCTTCTTTCAACCTGCTCCATCTTAAGCCTTTATGAACATTTTTTCTTTTAAACATTTTAAAAGTGGACATTGCAAGTATATGTATAGGTAGAGAAAGTAGCTCAATAAGCTCCACTGGGTCCATTATGTGGCTTCCACAATTACCAATTGTTCGGTAGTTACTAACATCTACCCATCTTATTTCATGCATGACCACCTCTCTTCACTTTCCAGAGATTTTAAAGCAAATCTTAAATACTACATTTTGTAATTTGTCAATACTTCCATAAAAATTTAAATTGTTAAGAACTTTTAAAAAATGTTACATATTGGCCCTCCTTGGTGGCACAATGGGTTAAGACACAGCACTGTAAGCTGGCTGCAGCCACTTAAGTGCAAGTTTGATACCCAGACCTGGAGGTGACCCACATGGTGCAGTAGATCTCTCCTGTCTCACCCACTGCTCCCCTCAGCAGTGTACTTTGTCGATCTACCTGTTCTGCTCCCTGCTCTGTCTCTGGTGAAGCCTCTCATTGCCCCTGCACCTCTGGCCTGTACCCCAGTTCTCTATGCATAAATACATAAATCTTAAAAAAAGTATGTATTTCAAAAAAATGTTACCTATACCTGACACCATCATCACAGCTAATGACAAATTTCAGTAAATAATATTAATATTCAATTTTGCTAATTGTCTCCAAAATGTTTTTGTCAGTTTTTTGGAATGAGAAGTCATACAAGTTCCAATCAGTTGGAACAACTGGTTGGAACAACATTTAGTTGATTTAAAAAAGAATTTTTTTGAAGATTTATTTTATTTATTTATGCATACAAGAGTCAGAGGTGCAGGGTGAGAGGATTTGCCAGAGAGAATGGGGAGCAGGACAGGCAGATTTACTGAAATATACTGCTGAGGGGACAGTGGGTGAGACAGGAGGTCTGCTGAGCCAGGGATCGAACTCATGCCACAGTGACTGACTATAACTTCCAGTGCTGAGACTTAAGCAGGGATGCCCTACTTGATTCTTTTATACTTCTTTTAATCTGCTTTCTATGCCATAGATTTGTTGGAGAAATTGGTTTTTGTATCACCAGTGGATATAAGTGTTCTTTGGTAAAAGAAAGAGCAAAGAATGGGAGATCAGGACACCTACACTCCGGTTCAGCTGTCAGTAATGATAAGCATGACTTTGGGATGCATAGTTGACTTTTCTAGGTCTCAGTTTCCTTATCTAAAAAATGAAGGGGTTTGGTCAGGTAATCAGTGAGACCCCTTCTTTAACAGCAGAGGAGAAAGGACAGAACTACAGACTGCTAGAACAGCAAACTCTCAACTTCTGTACCTGGTAGATATTGCTTTTATATGTGATTCTATAAAATTGAAGAAAATAAGCAATCCAGTTGGATTTGGAAGAAGGTGGCCCTTTATCACCAGCAGTGTTATCTGACTTGAAGCTTCTCTGAAAGAAAAGGGAGAAAACCCGGATGCCTGGAGAGGCCCACAGTGTTGTTTTCCTCATCTCTACCTTTTCCACCTGATTGACTCATGTGGATCCTCGCCTAATCCATACAATGGCTGAGGTGACTTCATTCTTCTCTAACTCATTAAGGTTTAGGTGGAGTAGATTACAGATCTTGGAATATTAGAGTGTGAAGGGGACTGAGCAATAATTTACTCTAACCCAGTATATGATGAACAGATCCTTCCACACTGTTCCCCAGAGCACTCAGCCTTCCTGTGGGGGCAGTGCATCCCTGTCAGGCCACTCAGTCAAGAGGCCTTCCTTGCTGGAGATTCTCCCTTCTGAAATGACCACTGTTTGGGCCTTGTTCTGTTCCCCAGCCCCTTAAAACTATCCACCTTATTTTCACTTTCTGAGAGTCTGTGGAAGAGCAGCCTGAGATGACTCAGTGGCTATTCCTACCCACTCAGTGCCTGTGGGAGCTGCAGCGTGGTTCTTCAGCGGGGTTGGGGCTCTCCAGACCCCAGCAGGGGACTGCCGGGAAGGCACAGGGGCACCTGGACTGTCTGCCACCCCCTGCTGAGTGCAGTGCACTTGGGAGCTGGAGCCGTCCATTCACCCTCAAGTTCTCCGTGGGTCACAGCCTTCCAGCAGCAATCTGCTCTTTTCAATCTCTTCAGGATTTGTGCTGAAGCAGAGATCAGGCACGAGCTCCCGTGGGTGTTCACCACGCATGCCCAGAACTTCCCAGGCAACATCTAGCACATGAGACCTGCTAGGGGAGCTCCCTCGTTGCTGCAGGGATGGCCATGTCCAGGAGTGTGAAGAGTCTTTGATACGCAGAGTGATGATGGGCAGGTTAACATAAGACACCCCTGTGAGAGCTGGTGGTGAGCCCTGGCATCAGTAACCGCCAGAAGACTTGGCTTCCAGAAAGCCACCTGGGTCTGGCTAGTGAAGTTTCTAGAGGAAGTAGTCAGTAACTGGAGTGGCTCTGGTGGCAGCTGCAAACATCAGCAAAGCTCACTGGCCAGTGCTCCTGGATGATGGGACATTGACGTCACTGGGTTTTCAATGACATGAACTGGCAGCAGAAGTTTTTCCCTGGTTCACTTCAAGTTAATGATGCAGGTGCCTTCACTTTTCCTTAGATGAAGTGGTTCACCTGGAAGTCAAGGTTGGTGCCACCCAGGTGGGTTCCTGCTATAAGGAACTTAATTACATCCTTCCCCTTCATTGGCAGAACATCGAGGGCTTTACGTTATGATGGGAACTGAGAATAATACATGGAACCCTCTTTAATTAGCAGGTAAGGCCTTGCTCTGTTTTTTTTTTTTTTAATAAACATTTCTTAGGTTTCACATGACAAATCTCTGATTGAAAACTTACACTATACTTGCTCTCCTCTTCTTTGTTCAAGAAATTTCAACCATGCACTGTGATGTGGTTGGCTCCTCAGTACCCTTGTCGCTTTCCTGTAGATACATCCCACACATCAATGCCCCATGTAGAGTGTGATATGATGATCCAGGTGGGTGACGAGAGCAGAGCAGGGATTCTTATTGATCTTGTTCTGTACTTTATATTCAGATAAATAGTCTGATATCTCCTACAGGATCTTTCTGAAGCTTTTATAAAGATGTCTCTGGAGGGAGATGGTTTTACAAAGCTGAGAGGTGAGAGCTCAGGAATATTAGGAAACTTCAACTGGAAAAAGTTTCACAGGAAAAAAAACCCATCAGAACACTATAATTCTGGGACCTCCCTGGGATGCAAGGGGTTAAGTCTCATCGCTATGAAGTTGTCCCAGTGACTGCAGCAGGAGTTCCACTCCAGGCCAGGGAGGTGACCCACATAGCTTGATCCACCCGCTGCTCCCCATCCGCAGTGTACTTCATTAATTGGCCTGTTCTGCTCCCCTCTCTGTCTCTGGTGAATCCTCTCGCCCTCACACCTCTGGCCTACACCCCAGTTCTTATATGCATAAATAAATAAAAATAAATCTTTTAAAAAGAAGAACACTATAATTCTGACTTTGTATCTCCAAAAACTTTTTAGATTGGAAAGTGATTTTGAGGCTATTTAAAAAAATGTTTAATTATCCCTGTACCTTAAAAATTACCCCAGTCTTCTACTATGAAGTATGGTTCATACTATTGTGATGGTTTTGGATTGGTCAACAGTATTGAATGAATATGTGCCATTGGAATATGGAAATTTCTTCTATAATGGGGAAGAATGTGGGTGGAAATTGGAGTATTGGAAGATCTCAGAATCAGAGGGCAGCCTCTGGGAGTGGCTCTAAGTAACTGTGGAATGAATGAAACTCAAGTGAGATAGTGGAAATTGAAGCCACAGACAAATATGAGCATCTATGAAAATATAAGGGTCACTGTATTGTGAGCAGGCTCTTACCCAATGTGGTTGGTAGGGCAGGTGCTAAAAAGGATTGCAATTGTCTCTGGTTTTTGTAATATAAGGTAGCTACAGTATTTCCTCTTTGCCCTACTCTCATTCTAGTTGCTGCCTTGACAAATCAATTAAACCTTGAGCCATGTTTGCTAATTGCTACAGAAATCATTTTACTATTAATTACATTAATTCCTTCCTACCCCCCGCCCCGCGCGCTCCCCCCTGCCCCCCACACTCTCATAGACATTTGTGAAAGGTGTATCCTAGGATTGGTAATTATCAGCTTCCTGTGACACGTTCCCATGATGTACGGAACAAACAGCCATCCACTGCAGTGCTGCTGTCCTAGGCAGAGTGGAGGGGAGGCTATCTATTATTAGCTTTTGGCCAAACTCCCCTGAGTCAATGTTAGGCTTCCCTTAGGGAGTGTGGAGCTTCTAGAGCCTCCCTGACTTGCAGGGACCATAGCTTCTCTCCCTGCCAGCCGTGGCATGGATAGGCAGTGGGTGTGGAATGTAGAATCCAGGAACTGTTCCTCTTTTCTCTAGAAAAAGGCTACTCAGGAAGGTTGAAGTGCCCTTGAATACACTGCTAAATCCTGCCTCACCCACAAACATGGGGTCAGAAGAGGGAAACGACTTAGTGGGTGACTCCTAGAGGTCAGAGCAACCCACCAACTTCTCCTACCTGGGTGAATGTACTGGTTTCATGGGGACCTAGGTAGGGAGGACACTTGTGTGCCAGTATACTCAGTAGCTTCTAATTCAGCCAAGCCAAACCTTCAACATAATTCATCCTTACGCCAGACATTTGCTTTTTATCCAAGAAAACGATCAGATTCTTACCTGAAATTGTGCAAGGGAAGTTTTAGAGGAGCCCCTGTGATATGATTTCCCTTTTACCGTGTTCCCTCTGCTGCCCTCCCCAACCCCCACCCTTTGCAATCCCCATTGTTCAACAAGGGATTACTGCACAGACTAGGCAACCTCTCTTTCACTCAAGAAAGAAATTTAGCAATCTTCGAAGCTGTGTCACCTTGTGAGCAGAAACACTGAATGGCAATAGCACTGAGAGTCAACACTAATAGCCGACACCAAATTAAACTGCCAGATTCAGTGTGATGTAGCTCTGTCACCTCTTGACACTTCTGATGTGAGTACAGGGGCTTCTGCAGGAAATTCATCAGCTGCAGTTCATGACGCATCATCTTTACATATCTGTCCATCTACATTTGTCAGCAACAGGCAAGCCTCAAATGACTTCAGTGATTGGTATATAGATTGCACTACCTCCAGACATAGTAAACAGGGTGTTAACTCTTGGGGATCCTTCAGCTCTGCTTCCTCGCTGACAAGGCCTGCTTACTGGTGCTGCCAGTCTCCTTATGTTTCAGGTGCTGATTGACACAGGCTGATTAAGAAGGTCTCCTTTCTTATTTTTCACTATCTCAAATGCATCTTTTCTTTCCAAGTTAACTGCTCTGTCGACACATATTCTTTCTGATGTGTGTATAGCGTGTCATCTAAAAACATATATTTGCTCATTATTGTTTCCATTTACCATTGCTCTGATAGGGAAGATTAGAAGTTTAGAACAGGCTCATCTTGCTAATCAAACTTGCTTGCTTTCCAGTGGAGAATGTCCTTGATTTTCCCATGCCTTCCAGAAAGATCATTTTAGTATAGTACAACTGCCAGTGTGCCAAGAGCAGGGGCTGCTGATTTGAAAGATGTTTCTAGATCCTTAAAGCTATGCTCATTACTACCTGTGATATTTTATTTCATACATTTGTCAACACCCTTTGTTCATATGCACTCGGATGAATAAGTTAAATAGCTTCCTGAGGGGTACAAATGTGCTTTTTCCCTTAACATGAATCCATAAGATATTAGTCTCAAGTATGTTAGTAATGGTGAGAATAGAGGAGCTGCTTTTGGTATCATGTGGCAATCTTTATTTTAATTATCTGGGAAGTTTATTTGCAGCAACCCTGCTCTCCAGAAGCTTTTCTATTGAATGAAGGCTATGTTTGCTCATAGCCCACATATATATATGTTTACTTTTACTGTTGTTCTCTAGGAGACTGAGTGTTCTTCTTCTTTTTTTTTTTTTTTGCATGGTATGGCTACCAAGTTTTATTGTTTCTTCTTCTTTAAAAAAAATACAGTATTTTATTTTTACATCATTTTGTGCATTTTTTCCCCCATGGGCTTCCCATCACCAAATTACCCGTGTGCCATCACCAAAGTCCAATGCATTTTCCTCCCCCCAACTGTTTTTGATCCCATTCCCCACTCCATCCTCATAAATGTGTCTGGTATATAGCTGCTCATTATTATTATTTTCTTGCCTGGTCTGTTATACTCCTGCTATGAGTGAAACCATCCAGTATTTTTCCTTTTTTTTTTCTGGCTTATTTCACTAAGCATGATCTTTTCCAGCTCATCCATGTTGCTGCAAAAGGCATGTGTTTAGTGACTGAGTTTTTATGTCATAAGAATGCTGCTGCTTTTGTTTTGAATTCTTGGTAGTAAGAATTTGATGTTGTTGCTTTGGTGACTGGGAAACACATCTCAGGTTGGCCTACTCGGCCATTCTCCAGTCATGGGTAGGACTTCCTCTCAGGTAGTAAGGGTCATCTGGCAATTGCTCTTATTGGGGGTGCCTAGTCACTTCCTTGCATTCAGGGTCACATTCAGATGTCACAACTCTGCGGCCGTCTCTTGTGGGTATGGTCAGTTATGAGCCTTTTTGGGGGGTGGTTGGAGGGAGAGTGTAGCAGGGGAGGTACAAGGGGCTAACTGGAGGTGGCAATGGATCCCAGAATGACCTCTTTAAGGCAGCTGGAATGTCTCTTTAAATTTCTTGAGAGAATCTGAATTTAGTTTTAAAACAATGGATGCAGGGTGAGTAGAGGAGATAATGGTGAGGAGAGATGAAACAGGATTTTCAAGTTGTTGATTATAGCATTGAAGCTAGCTGAGAGAGAGACAGGATTTATTAAATTATTCTCTTTGATTTTGTATATGTTTGACAATATCCATATGTTTGTTATATCTATAACACAAATTAAAAATGATAGTTAATTTCTTGAAATATTGGATTATAGTGCTGTGTATTTAAATTGTACTGGATTTGACTATTCAAATGATCTTTCATTAGTGGAAATAAATTCAGAACAGACATCTTTAATGTTAGTTTTATATGGCCCTCAAAAATAATTCAATGTGGGCTTTATTTTCTCAGTACCTTTTATAAGTCTCTCATTTGATAGACTCACTGGTTTTGGTGTCAGATTTAAGGTTGAGTCCGCCTCACACTGCCTTAGGGGAGCCTGACATTTGATATACTTACCTAGGGTATTGTCTGGTACTTCAAGAAAATAAGGTCTCCCCCTCCCACTCCTTCACTTTGGAATTCTCCTGACAATTGTGGCTGTGCAGAAGGAGACTGTTGAGAAGGAGTGCTCACGTGACTGCATCCACATGAATCAAGTTTTTACACATGTATCATCCCACTTGAGTTTTATTCCTGTTCTTCAAAATCACTCTTGATTCACCATGCAAGCCACCCATTACTTTTAATAAGGCTGGTCTATACATCAAGGCAAGTTGTGTCATGTAAAGGTTTATGACCTAAGAGTAAGATTAAATATCTAACACAGTTCAAATTCCACATGGGTTTCATGAATTAGTGAATATTAATGAGAACATGCTTAGGATGAATTCACAGGACACAATCTTTAATTGGTTAATACACAAGTTTACAGCCTAATATAGCAAAAAAAAAAAAAAAAAAAAGAAAAAAGAAAAAAAAGTAACAAATTCCTCCTTACTCAAAACACTGTACTAGGTCAGGACTACAGCCTGAGAGGAAACAGTGAATGGATCGGTGAAAGAAAGTGCTTCAAATCTTTCTTAGAAGTCACATTTTGGAAACATTTGCTTATAGAGAATATTTTTTATAAGATGATGGATACCTCAGCCATGAGACAGTTGTGGGAATCTTCTCTTTAATATGAGATGGCCCTGTTCAAATATATATTCAAGATGAATATGAAACATGGAGATGGTTAGGATAAGTCACAAGATCAAAACAAATTGAGACGGGCCACTCAAAGCTATGTTTCAGAGGCTGTGACTTGAAGTGGCTGAGGTAAACACTTAGCTCACTCAACTGGGGATTATAATGGGAGTGCTGACAACCCTCACTAATTAGGACACTCTCAGACAGCTCCGTAATAGCTGGCGGAGCTGCTGTCAGTAAACAGTGTTCTATTCAGGGGGTCATTGCTTCGGGAGTCTCTCTCCACTGCAGACTTTGCTTGCCTTGCTCCTAGCAGTCATCTTGCTCTCAGCTCTTCCTCTAACACCCCAAGGATCTCAGTGCCCTTCTCAGAGAGGCACAAAGCATTCTGAGCTTCCCTGCAGCCTTCTCCAAGGGTAGAGGGTGAAAGATGACACCTGCAAATACACAAACTAATTATAACCCTATTTGGTTCCTGTGGGCAAATCTCTCTGTCCATCCCCTTTGCCCTTTCCTACAGTTAATTCCTATCTGGTGAGGAGGAAAGGATTATTTCAGGAAACCAGCTATCCCCCATCAGGTCTCCTCCTTTTCCCTCCTCCCTTCCCCTCCTCCTCCCCTACTCAGCCACCAAACAAAGGCAAGTCATCCTGTGGTAATTAACAATCTCTTCTGAGGAGTACATTTTATGGTACTCTTGGTCAGGTAAATTCTAAATTAGCTCAGTTAAAATGGGTCATAAGACACGATGCTGCCATCCCTATTAGCTCCTGGACCTCTGCCAATGAGCTGCACTATTTCGGTATCTGGGCTTCTGGCAAAAGGAATCATTACCCAGAAATTCTGTGCAGGAGTGGTGTAAAGGACAGGCAGCGAATGTGGGCTTCTCTCCTTCAGGTTTCATTCTCAAGTGCTGGGGAGATAAAGGATTACTTGTGGGGAGGGCAGGAGTTGGGGATGCTGAGGGAGAACCCAAGGACCTGAGGTCAAGGTTCCTGCTGCCACCCAGGAACGCTGGGGCATGCCTGCCACTGTTTTTATTCTGGTACCTCGTACACTGATTTGCCCCCATCAGGCCATGGAGATACAGTGGGATTACGTGGACACAGCCTGGGGACCCCAGATTTTCTTGAGCAGAACATCTGGATGCCCTTGGGCATGTCACTTCTTTAGTCCTGTTTCCTCATCTATCAATTGGAGTGTTTGGACAATATGACTACTAAGGTTCATCCTGTCTCAAATATCTTGCGATTCTGTGGAATACTCTGTGAACTGGTAGAATAGTCATGGGATGTTTGACTGACTTTTCAGAGACAACCATGGGCTCCCCAGGCCAGTGTGGGTACCTCCGTCCCTGGTCGTTATTCAAGTTTTTGTCTGATTTATATTAAACTGGAGAAAATGTAGATGACGATTCCCTAATGTTTGGCAATTGGCAGCTTCATGTATAATATTAAAACCATTAAAAGTAAATTAGCTTTTTGCGAACTAAGGTAGAACTTTCTGGCAATGAGTTTTTGTAGGTTGCAGGAATTGTGTTCTTTAGGTTCTGCTCAATTTTCTCCCTGGAGACTTTAAAACTAGTTTCTCACTTGAGAGGGTTTATAAGTAACCCTGTTTATGGCCCCTTTGTCTTTCTTTGTACTTTATAAAATAATATACCGATTTACACTGAGCTCTTTACTGTTTATTTTTGTCTTTCTCTATTAATTATGGGCTGAGTCAGGAAGAACAGAGTCCTCTCTGGTTAGTTTGTGCAAGAAAGGGATTGGCATAAAGGGTATTAAAGAGGGGTGAGGGAGTGAGAAGTACTGTGGTTAGCCTCCTAGGAGGATCACTCATACTCAGTTGCAGAAACTGGCCCAATGGGAAAGCCTGAAAAGGTGATACAAGAAATTATAGTTTCTACAAGTGCTAAAGCCCATCAACCTTGCCAGAAATTCTACCCTGAACTATGGCAAAACTTCCATGGGCATTACTGCCTCTGCCACCAAAAACTTCACGCCTCTGCCATATCTGCTCATTCATACACTGCATCCAGTGTTACCTTCATGGGCCTGACTGGCAGAGCATAAACCTCAGATATGTGTTATAGCTGCAAAGGAGACTGGGCATTTGTGTTTTCCTTTAGGGAGGCTGGATTTATAGCATGAGGATTCCTCAGACAGAGAACATCTATTCAAAAGATAATGGGACCTATGAATGTGGCAGATGTTACTGCTCCCTCCCAGGCAACTTCTTGTTTCCAGGTTTATGAAGAAGTAGCACATGGCATAGAAAAACAAGAAGCTATTATTGAGAGGTTCATGAACAGTTGCTGTGGGTATGCTACCTATATCCAATGAAACCATCATATTAAGGCAATTCAGTCAATTTCAGCTGCCATCATCTGCATTTCTCATCCAGGGCTGGAGTATTGGGGGGAATTACCACCATTCCCAGAAGCTGTCAATCAGCCACTCAATCCAGCTCCCTTGGATATGGATAACCCAGAGGCTCTTGTTTCTGGAAATGAGCCCAGCTGCCAGCTAACTGTTATTCCTCTCTCCCTCCATCCCTTTGTCCCTCCTCTCTTCCCCTCCCTCCACCCCTCTCTCTTCTCCTCCCTCTCTCCTTCCCTCCTTTTCTTACCCCAGTAGGTCTCAGGTGTATAGTTTCTCACACCAGCATCTGTATATATCACACCAGTTCTACCACTAAATACCTAGTAACCATCTGCCACTAGCCAAGTGGTCCCTTCTACTTGCCCCTCGCCCCTCTGGTAGTCACCATTTTGCTGTCAGAATCTGATCCTTTATTGCCTCTTTCTTTTCTTGATCTCACCTCCTCACTTAACTCATGGTGTTTCCTGTGCTCCAGGATTGTGAACTATTTGCCATAGGTGCTTTCATGATTACCAGGGAATACTTGTTCTGGTCCAATCTACTGACAGTTTAGTGAGGAAAACTAGATTCAGCTACCAAACTGACTTCCAGAGAAGGCTTCTTGCATAGTTACTCTCAAGTTTGTGGTGGAGTGGGCTGCTTCCCTCTGGGTACTTCCCCAGGTCTTCTGGTTCAGTTACAGAGCCCTCACAACTTCTCTTTGTTGCTTCTGAGATAATTTAGGCTACTAAAAAATTACTCCTAGAACTGTCCTCTTGCACAAATTGCTGCTAAAATACTTTAAAAGAGTTCAACTCACTCCTCTCAGGTCTCTTTCTGCTCTGTGAGAGGTAGCAGCAGACAAAAGAGAGAAGGTGAAACAGAACATTTCAGAACCCTTTTGAATGCCCCCAAACATGGAGACTCTCCACCTCTTAGCTAAGGCTAGGTCTTTCTCCACAAAGGGAGGTAATTTTCACTTTGCTCCACAAAAAGAAAGAAAGCAATCACTGTTGTGCCTATTTTTCCAGCTTGGAGTTCTTGTAGATGATTTTATATCCAGCTGAGGTGCTATTGACAGAGCCGGGAGACCCACAAACCTTCCAGAAGTACCTTCATTGGTGTGCAGTGGGGCCTCTTCTGAGAGAGCCCCCATCCCCTGTAAAGATCAGTCAATTCTGTATGTAGTTTTTGATTTGGAATGGAATAGGTTTCAGCACCCCTTCAAAGCATGTTCTTAATAAGAGAGCTTGAAACCATGGTTCAAGGAGTTCGTTTCCACGGTGCTCTCTTCTCCAGCAACCTCGCTGGGCCCCGGCTCCTCCAGGCCTCCACGTGGGTGTGGGCTGCCCCTTAGCTTGTCCAGATAGAAAAGTCAAACACTCCTACTATAGCACCTTTCCTCTGAAAACACTTGACCTGCAAGTTCCACAAACACTCTGTATTCAAGTTGTGGAAAATGGAGGTACAGAAGAGAGAAGTGATGTCTTTAGAGTTATTCATGGTGCACAGGGCAGGAGAGCTGCCTCAGAAAATGCTCCCTTAAGAATTAGACAGAAAGGCTTTTATGCCACTTAGTGCTTGAAAAGAACCACTAGAAGGGGCCAGTGTGGAGGACGCTTGAGGACAAATTCAACAAATACTGCAGAATATAAGGTTTCCTTTTTCTCCGCCCCCCTTCTCTAAATTATCCTTCAGAAATTGAGGAGCTGTCTTATAGCCATTTAGTAAACAAGAAACTTTTGTTGTGTGCCTACTATGTGCTAGGCAATGTTTAGGTCAGGTATCAGCCAATTTTTTTCTGTAAAGGGTCATATATTAAATATTTTAGGCTTTGAAAGTCAAACACCAATGTCCAACATTGACATAGTAGAGCATTGGCAGCCATTGACAATATTCATAGGAATAGGCATATCACTTTTGAAGATAAATTTTATTTGTACCACAAATACAGGATGTATTGGCTGATCCCTGTTCTGGGCACTATGGATACAATACTTAACAAAATGACATCTCTGCTGTTAAGGAAACCATATTTAAAAAATTGCACCTCCTTTATTACCAATTAATCTAAACCTTCTTTCTCTCTCTCTCTCTCTCTCTCTTTTTCTTTTTCCCCTTTCTTTCTTCCTCTTCCTATTGAGTTAGCATGGTTTATGTCAATATTTGTGTTTCTGAGTTATGGATCTCCCTCTTCAGAGGGAACCTACATTTTGAAGTATGTGCTACTTAAAATCTTTACAATCCTTGCCAATGGATATTGTGACTTAGGGTACACATTCAATTACAGCATTTTACATGAATTCAAAATCATCCTAAATGAAAGTGAAATTTGTATGCAGTGACCTCAAAAGTGTCTAAAATGCATGCTTCGGATGAATTTAAATTTCCTTCAGGTAATGTGAGATTGACTGGAAGAAATATTTATAAATTGATATTATTTCTAGATTGATTTGGTAGGTATAATTTAAATATGTATGTGAATGAAATGAAAATACTAATGGTCTAAGTTGAAATGTCACTTTTTGGGAAATTATGCATTCAAGTGCCCAGAATGCTATTCTGGTGGTCTTCTCTTTGATTTTATCTTCGAGCTTTCAGTATCTCCTCATTCCTTAATCCAGTTTTCCATTTCTACCTCTGCTGCTCCTCTCACACTTGCCAACTTTCCTCAAAACTTTCTGAGTGATTATTTGCAAGTGGAAATGAGAACATGTGGCCCCCCTACTTAGGCCCTCCAATGGCTGACCCACATTTGGAATATCATTCAAAGTCCTTTCCATGGCCCACTAAGGCCACCACAACCTGGCCCTTACTCTCCCTCTTGTCCCATTTCCCACCCCTCTCACTGCCCGCATTCTGATCTTGCCTCACTTATCTTCTTCTAGCCCCTGTACTTGCTATTCCCTTTCTGTGTGGTGCTTCCTCAGATATCCATTGACTGGCTCCCTCATTCTACCCAGGTCTGCTTGAATGCTCCCTCCTGAGGGAGACCTCTCTGACTGCCTTAAAAACAACAACAACAACAAAAAAAACCTAGTCACTCTCTAACCCCTTAATCTGCCTTTTCTTTATGGTGTGTGCTGATCTGGAGCATCCAGTCAAAAGCTAGGACCTTAGCTATGAATTATCAGTCACAGAACTCAAAACTGGCAGGTAATTTCTCCTCTATCCTGAAGAATTGCTGGCCAGGGAACTGAGTCCTTTCACAAAGAAGGTTGCACAGGGCACAGTGACCTCTTCATTCTTCTGCCCCCATGCTCACTTCATCCTTCATGCAGCTCTTCTCACTGGCAGCTCTTCCCACTAACCACTGACCTTTCCTCACGTGCTCCTTTTGAATGATCACATGGCCTCTCTGTTGTTTTTTGTTTCTGGCCATTGTTCGTCATCCTGTAGGCTCACCCAGGTATTTCATGTCAATGCTTCCACCTTCCAAATGATGCTTCATGCTGCCCATGAGTCAACATTAATCTTGGTGATGATCTCCAAGCCTGTGAAGCGTATCTTTCACCCTGTGGGTCAGTCCAGATTCTAACTCTATGGTCGCCTTTTCTGTGATTTCTTTGAAAGTTTTCTTTCTGGAAGCATCATTTTCATTTTGTTCATCCCCCCTCTACTATGAACTTCTATTGTTTGGAATCACAAATCTGATTTTCTTTTAAGTACTCTGTAATTAACCTGCAGGTGAGGTGACATTTGCTCTTTGCACTACACCACTTCTTTTTTGATTTAATTCCTAAAAGGATGAAGTGAAACTTTGCGCTCTGCTGGTAGTCTCTGGCCCTTGCTAAGATTTTCCAAAAGATTATTCAGGCCTTAGCACTAGAAGGAATCACATTCAGCTTCTGGTTTAACCACTCCTAACTTCTAATGTATGAATCTCCCACAATTTTCTTAGAAAGTGCCATAAAGAAAATGAGATAACCCCTCTTTTCTTTGGGTTTAAAGGAAACCTTCTCTCAAGTCCCTTTTCTAAAGATTTACTTAACCCCTTCATGTGGATATTTTTGTTTATTCTTTAAACCATTTATTCATTTATTCATTTCCATAGGACAATACTCTGAACTTAAGATACAATATTTCTGAAACTTTAATAGTGAAATTTTCTTCAAAGGTAAGACTTTGTAATGTGGAGGGTGGGAGGGTTGTGCTCTTTTTTCCCCCTTTAAGTTCAGAGACTCAAAGATTTCATTGTGTCTTTGGTCTTATCACAATAAAATGCTAATCAGAAATTATAAAAGATAAACTCATGCCATTTGCAGACACATGGATGGAGCTGGAAGGGATTATGCTCAATGAAATAAGTCAGAAGGATAAAGAAAAATATTGTGTGGTTTCTCTTATAGGAGGAATATATGGAAACTGAACAAAAGGTAAAAAAAAATAGACAAAACTTGTAGGCAACTATAGATCTAAGGCTTAAATCAGGGAAGGAGAGAAAAAAGGATCAAAACGGGTGGGAAAAGCGCAAAGGATGATGGTGATGGTTCACAGGTGATGTAGTGGTAGGAGATTTACTAGGGCTACATCTGAGGGGAAACATCAAGTACTATCCAAAAATGAACAGCAATGTAAAAAAATTTAAATAATTAATAAAAGGAGGAAAAAAGAAATAGTGTAGCTCTTTCTTGGAAAGATATTTTGACTCCATAAGAATGTATCCAAATTAAGAATGATGTGTATTGTTCATTGTGACAGTCACATCTTTGCAGAGATTATTTTGATACTGGCTATTAAATGTAGGAGAAATTTCCTTTTCTAGTTGGAGAGAAGGGAGTATCAAGCTTGGTTTCTGGGAGGAGGAAGACTCTGTTTATTGATGTAGTAAATTGTCTTTGAATGATGGTGGAATATATTTTGGGCATTAAGGAGAGAAAAATCTTCAGAAACATGACTCCATGGACTAGGGTGCAGTAACAACTTGGACCAAATTGTGTTGGTCTTCCCTATGTTG
The DNA here is from genome assembly GCF_000260355.1 of Condylura cristata. NCBI lineage: Eukaryota > Metazoa > Chordata > Mammalia > Eulipotyphla > Talpidae > Condylura > Condylura cristata. Next base: position 16,728,116 of record NW_004567124.1, on the reverse strand, counting down.
TCACTCTCTCTGGTACCACAGAGACTTCTCCAAGCGTCTGCTGAACACCAAAGTTTGCTTGATACTGAGTGCTGGGAAATTAAGGGAGAGCCAGTGCCCTCACTTGGGAAGAGTTAGTGCTGAGTTTGCTGAAATGACCTGGAGAAGCCGGCTATGCCTAATAGAGAACCCTTGAGTAGCAATCTAGAGGTAGAGGTTTTGTCTATTTTGGTAAACAGCAGCCTAGATGGGTCCCTAGACACAAGTGTATCCAGACACCCCCAAAATACCTGGGATGAAACCTAGTGCAAAGGCTGAACTTTGCAGGAAGTAGCTAAGTTGGAATAAAGTGCTTGCATCATTGTTTTTCAAACAGTAGAAGCAAAAGGAAAGGGCAGCCCAGGGCTAGAGAATGGAAGATTGCTTGGTTGTGCATTTTCAACAAGTATTTGTTCAGTACTCACTTTGTTGGAACTGTGCTAGACACTTGGGATACAAATCTGTCTAAGATCTAGTTTCTATCTTGATGTAAGTTATAGCATGCACTGATTATCCTCATGACACATAGAAACACAACACAACAGAGAAAATGTAATACAGATATGTACATGACACCACTTGAGTGTGAAGAATGGGGTGTCTGATTCAGCAAAAGAGGGTGGGAAAGCTCAGGAAAATTTAGGAGGAGGTGATGGTTAAGCTGTCTTAAACAAGATGGTGAAATAAATTTCAGGCACAGGTGAAGAATTGTGAATTGGTGGTGGGAATTTCACAGGGAAACCTTACCTTGTACAAAATGAAGGATTATATAATGAATATATTTAAAAAAAAAGAGATGTGAAAATGCATCCATGTTTTGGGGGAACATGGATTTTAGAAGAGAAGAAGGATAAAAGATGGATGGGGTGGGAAATTTGGGACAAAAATACATTAAAATGCTCATATATCATATATCATATTTCAGGATGTGAGGGTTGTTCAGCATCCACAAATTAATTCATGTAATTAACCATCTGAACAAAAGGAAGGATAAGAATCTTAGTCATATCAATGCAGAGAAACCATTTGGCAAAATGTAATATCCATTTTTAAAAAAGAAAAAACATATATATATATATATTATATATTAAAAAATAGGGCTCAGTTTCTGAAAAACACTCAATAAATTGAGGGCAGAGGACTGTACCTCCCTGCAATAAAGGCCATCTGCATCAAACCCATAACCAACATCATATGTGAAACGTGAAAGCTTCCCCTGTAACATCGAGTGCCAGAAACAGATGCTCCCCCTCCCCACTCCCATTCAACTTAGTGCTCCAGTCCTAGCTAGAACAATTAAGTAGGTCCTCCAGGTACCCCAAGCACTTCTGAATGTGTCTGAGAGTAGAGGTTGCCAAGGGGATCTTTAAATAAATGGAGAAATACTTTAATCTACACAACCTTAGATATCTCATTCCTGGGGATAACAGCTGGGAAAGATAAACCTTCAATAGCTTCAACTTTATTGGATTCCCAGAGCTTTTATAGGGAGCTACCAGATTGTCCCTTGGTGAATAAAGTGGTAAAGACAAGGGGAAAAAGGGCACATTTGGGCCTCAAATGAACTTGGGCTTCAAGATTTTGATTTGCTTACTATAGAAATGGGGTTTAGGAGAAAACTTAGCATACCATGTGGTTGGGCCATGGAAAGACAGAATTCCATGTTGACTGAAAACCGAAGTCTTCTAGTATTCAGACTGCCCACATGAAGAGTGTTATTGCCCTTGACTTCTAGTGTGTTAACGGCTGCATCTGGCAGTGGGAGGGGTGTGATGGCGAAACATACACTCTGCGCACGTTCAGTGCTACGTGCACCACTTCAGCTGACAGATGATGATTTATACTACAAGATATTGACATATTCTGATGAAGTACCCTGTTATTGAGACATTTGGGCAGATCTAATATTTCTATATGGGTAACAGAACATTTTCACTGACATTCTTAAGTTATGCTGCTCTGTTGTAGAAAAATGGCATAAAAAAGAAACCTTCCTTGAGGTATCTTTTACATATAATAAAATGGGTAATTCTAAGTACACAGCTTTATGAATCTCTCCCACATCAAGACATAGACATCTCTATTACCCTGAAAGCTTCCTCCTGCCTCTTTGTAGACAGCCCCAGACAACTACTGATCTGCTCTGTCACTACAGTTTTACCATTTCTCCAATTAAAAAATGTCATGTAGAGGGGAAAATAGACTTCCTGCTAAATAAGTGAGATTTTAGCATAGCCAATGATAAGAATATCTACAGCTCTAAAGGATTTTATATGCTTATAAAGATTCTGTCTTTTAAAAAGTAATCAGAGAGGATGGCACACTCATTAGTATCAGGTTCTTCCTGCACTTCTGATACACTCCTGAATTCAAGTAGACAATTTAGGTTATTAGCACAGTAATTCAGATAAATAACATTTACATTGTTTGGGTTTCAGTGATTATTTTGCATTTAGATTTTCTGACCGATTAGACTTTTTAACTTAATAAATGTTGGTGTAATAATTTGTCTTGTGGGTCATGGAGCCTAGGGAGGGTTATTATTTATTTAAAAAAATTAATTAATTAGGGCCTCCCTCATGGCCTAGGAGTTAAGTCTCAATGCTACCACTGTGAAGGCCCATAGCAGTGGCCTGAGTTCCTCCCCAGTCAGGGAACTGACCCACATTGGCACAGCAGACCTCTCCTGTCTGGCCTGTTGCTCTCCTCAGAAATGTGGCCCATACCCCAGTTCTTCTATGCAAAAATGAATAAATAAAAAATTCTTAAAAATTTATTTTTTTCATCATTGTTCATTTTTGTGCAATATTTGATTTATCCCCTCAGTACATGAAGCCCCCATTCCTCTCCAGCCAACACAGCACCTGCGACCCATCACCACATACCCTTGTACTCTTCCCTGCCCTGTTTGACACCTTTATCTCCCCCATCCCTGCTGGAGACCTCAGATCTATGGTTTGCCTGCAAGTTTTGTCTTTTCCCTGACTCTTTGTTCAGTCTCCCTACATCTAAGGAGGATGATTATTAATCTAACACACATGCTAGAGATGGGCCCACAGTCAGTTCCCAACTTCAGTCTGTCTTGGAATGCAAGAGAAACAGCTGCTTGAGTTACATGACATGGTGGCCACAGAATTGCTCTTCTTCATTCACCTGCGCCTTCAACACGGAGTTGATGGGAATTATCTCATCTCATTCCCACCATTTCTGTCTCCCATCATCCGGTTATGAAGGTAGAAGAGGTAGATTGAAGGTTAGTGTCCCAAGAATGTGGCTGTACTGCCACTCCTTCACTTCTGAGGTTCTTTGATGGAAGTTCTGTTTCATCCTTTATCAAAGATTCCTCTGCAACCAGATCCCATGGGTCTTTACTCCAGGGCCTACACCTCTGTCCCAAGCTGAGCTTCTGTAATACCTTCATCACATAAGGAAAGTTGAAATTGTAGTCATCCTCCAATCCTGTGAGCACAGAGAGATCATATGTGCTCTGTCTGCACCAACTGAAAAAAAAAAAGAGAATGTGAAGTTGGATGGGGAGGATGGAGGAACAAAGGAATGAACTTATGCGTGAGTTTTGAGACACTGGGCTGTGTGCTTCAATGTGGCATCTCTAATTAAAAACCAGTCTCTTTTTGAAATCAGTAGAATGAGGGAACATTCTAATATTTATGGAGCATCAAAAATTATGCTTGGTTTTATTGCCCTTTTTAAAATGATGAAACCAGGCTCAGAAACTTTAAGAGATCTCAGAACTGTTAAGTGATGTCTAACCCACGTGGCACAGCAGACCTCTCCTATCTATTGTTGTCTATCTATTTTAGGTAGAGATCTAGTCTGGAATTTGTAGATGTGACAAGGAAAAGACCCTTCTTTGGATCCCAAGGAATTATAGAAAGAGAGTGAATGAGCTATTTGCCTGGGAGTTGGTGGAAATGCTTAGAATTGCAGTGTGAGGAAGGAGTCACATCTCCTTTGCTTTCTGGGCATCCTTCCCACTCACTTGTCTTGTCTCTTATTACCTATTCCAGAACCACTGTTTTGGAGGAGAGGAAGTTGGGTATCTGACCTACTGCTTGGCAGGTAGAGAAGGAATCCTGTAGCGCACCACTCCTGAGGGTGCTGTGCTCCCAAGACCACCAAGGAACCCTGATTCCATCTTGTCACAGCATCTCCATAGACATATCTATGACTAAGCTCCCCAGATTGCCGTGTCCGACTTATGTTCAGTTGGTTCACATCACCTAAAGTGTTCAGGCCTTGCCTGGTTGTTTGTTTATACCTATTGATTCCTTTTGCTAGAAATGCATCCTGGATCTTCTGAACACTGAAACATTTCTTTTTTTCTTCTTTTTCTTTGTATTTTCATTTCTTTTTTAACATCCTTGTTTATTTTTCACAACATAGGATTTCTCTCTTCAGTTGCAGTCACTATAGCTTCCCCACCACCAATGTGCCCACAATCCTCCACCACACTCGCTTCTCGATCCCATCCCCCTTCCTTTCTGAGTGTCTCCGATATTTGGTCTGCTTGCAAGGGTGAGTCTTACAGTTTATTTTTGTCTGATCCTTTGTTTGGTTTCTCTAGATGCCACATATAAGTGAAACCACCTTATGTTTATCTTTCCCCTTCTGGCTCACTTTGCTTAGAATAATCCCTTCCAGTTCCATCCATGCTCCTGCAACTGTATTCTAATATGTAGATAGACCACATTTTGATACACTCATCTGTTTTGGGGCATTTAGGCTGTTTCTACAATTTGGCTATTGTAAATAATGCTGCAGTAAAGATGGGAGTGTGGGTGTCCTTTCAAAGTATGTTTCTGTGTCCTTTGGGTAGATTCCTAGGGCTGCAATCGCTGGGTCCTATGGTAGATCCGTATTTAGTATTTTGAGGATCTTCCACACAGCTTTTCATAGTAGCTGGATCAGTGTGCTTTCCCACCAGCAATGTAAAAGTGTTCCTTTATTTTTTTTAACCACATTCTTGCCAGCATTTGTTTCTGTTTTTTTTTTTTTTTTTAATATAGATTCTTTTCATAGGTGTGAGGTGGTATCTCACTGTGATTTTGGTTTGCATTTCTGTGATGATAAGTGATGATGGGCATTTTTCATCTGCCTGTTGGTCATCAATATGTCTTCTTTGGAGAAGTGTCTACTTAACTTTTCTGCCCACTTTTTGATTGAGTTGGTTGTTTTTTTCAATTATTTATATATCTATTTACATTATTGTTTATTTTAAAACAATGTCTACTCCCCTCACCCTACTTTACCCACCTGTCATCACCACAGTCCTCCTCATTCCTCCTTCCTTCTGATCCCTCTCCCCTGTAGGATATCTCTGATTTAAAATTGCCTGTTTGTTTTTGTTTTGCTTTATTTTGTAATAACAATACACTCTCATCCCCCCCACCAATGTCTTACTTGTTTCTCTTAAATTCCTACCATAAGTGAAACCATTTTGTATTTTTCTTTTTCCTTCTGACTTATTTCATTGATTATAATCCATTCCAGCTCCATCCATGTTGCTGCAAATGGTATGAATTTATCTTTTTTGATTGCTGAGTAGTATTGCATTATAAAAGGATACATGCATCCCTATTTTTTTTTAATGATTTATTTATTTGTGCATGCAGAATGGGGATATAGGCCAAAGGTGCATGGGTGGTGAGAGGATTCACCAGAGATAGAGTAGGGAGCAGAACAGGCAAATCGATGAAGTACACTGCTAAGGGGAGCAGTGGGCCAGTCAGGAGAAGTCTGCTGTGCCATGTGGGTCACCTCCAGGGTGGGGATAGATTTCATGCTGCAGTGGCTTTAGCTTCTTAGTGCTGTGCTTTAACCCACTGCACCACCAGGGAGGGCCCGCACCCCTATTTTTATTGCAGCACTACTTACAATAGGTAAATCCTGGAAACAACCCAATTGCCCAAAACTAGATATTTGGATCAAGAGTTGGCTGTTTTCTTTTTTGTTAAGTTGTGTAGTCACTTTAGAGATCTTTGGTATCAATCCCTTATCAGATATATGGTGTGAAAATATTTTCTTCCATTTATTAGGGAGTCTCTTTGTTTTAGTTACGGAGTTTCTTTCACTGTATAGAAGCTTCAGACACACACACACACACACACACACACACACACACACACTGGTTATTTATATATATAGCCCTAGTTATTTATTTTCCATGCTGCTGGAGATGAGTCCACAGATATGTTTCTGAGTGAACACTGAACAATTTTTTATTTCCCTTCAGTGTCAGTGCTGGGGTAACCATATCTACCCTAGAGGAGTGATGTAGAAAGAGATACTGTCTAACCTGGACCCATGTCTGATTATTTTCTGAGTTTATGAAGTACATTTAATTGCCTGGCAAGTTCTCAATTTGGCGTGGCGTTAGGTCTGGAATTTCTAAGAGTATGTGATGGCAGCTGGCTAGCCAGGAAGACCTTTGTGGAACCCTCACTCCTTTCTTTGAGGGTGTTGGTGCTCAGGGGCAAAGAGGAGGGAAGATCAGCTGCAGGGACACAATAATGCTGCCCTCCCTCCATCTGGTGGCTTAGAATTTAGGGTAACCAAAGGGTTGGAATTTGAGCAGTAGAGTGCATGGTTTCTATAGGTTGGGCAGTTATCGTGTCTAGCCCTTATGTATTTCCATATATTGGTTTCTCTTGCTTTGTAATTTAGGAAAATCTCTCATGGGCAGCATTAACAACATCCCCCTTAGGACAGTTGTTGACAGATTCCAGCCCTCGTTTATTTCTGGAAATTGTCAGGGTGCTGGGAATTTGGAGCATGCAGTAGGTGAGCAGGCAGGTGCCTGGGTGCAAGCTTTAAGGTGGCACTCAGGCTCAGGGACATGCATGCACAGAGTGGCAATTGCATGACCCAGTGACCAAAGGCTTCCTTAAATTCTGTGTTTCAGGTGCCCCACTTGATTCACCTTAGTCCCCGTCTTGCCAGAAATTATAAATCACCCAAATGACCCTCAGAAAAGACAGACATTTAATTAGGACAGGGAGCGAGCCCACAGCACTTTACCCCTTTGACAAAACAGGCCTGTTTCTGTTGTCATTGGTATAGAAAATAAATTGTAATCAGCTGTCTCTGTTCTGATTCAAACATACTAGTTTTCCTGAGGGACATGTCAGCAGGTACAACCCACATGCCAGGGACTCGGGAGATAGCAGCAACAATGCTAATTTGAAAATACTTCTGTGGCACTTAGCAGGGTGTGATTTTAATTCATTTTTTGTCCCTTGATAATCATAAAGTGCTTTCAGCCTGTGAATATCCATTTTTGACCGGCATGCTCATACTTCATCTGGGGACCACATTTAATGGCTGTGGTGATGATGGGGTTCACAAGGGAATTTTGTAAGGTACAGATATTTGCTCAGTGGAGAGAAACATGCACTGATAACGAATTCACATGGCTGTTCTGTGTAAGGAATTGTAGATTTGAATACTTGCCTATATGCAATACTGTACACAACCATACACAGGGCTAATAATTGCCGGGCACTTTGAGTTTACCCAAACTTTTATTAACATTGCTTTATTTAATTCTTGATCTAATTCTATGAAATTGACTGAGGTCATTTAGTGTAATCGAAGAACCTGGATTATTCGAATTCCACTTTTACTACTTAAGTAGTTATAAGACCTTTACCAATTTACATAAGCTTGAGCCTCATTTTCCTTTACTATAAAATGGGGATGATCACACCTACATTTCAGGGCTCTAGGATGATTAAATGAGTCCCTGGTATGTATGGGAACTCAAGACATGTGGATTCTTTCCCTTTTCCAGACTGGGGCCAGTGCTCTTATCAGTGAGCCAGTGCCTGGCTGTCTCTATTTTGACAGTCACTCTCCATTTTGAGGGACAAATTATATAAATTGTTCTCCCACAAGCCCCACTGTGGCAGGGTGATCACTCTCAGCTCAAAATATATTCATTTCTCAAGAAATCTACAAGAAAGGGTGTCATGTGAGATTTTTGGATTGAGATCCAGAGGACTTGGGAGGGAGCATGGGCAATCCCTTGGACCTGCAGCCCTGGGCCACGTGCCCTTCCCTGCAGCTGGTGTCTATGGCAGGCCAACCCAGGGAAAGGGGAAGCACTCACTTCTGCAGGCCACCTGTGGTTCCTGGTGGGTCTTCTCTCTGCGTGGTTGGGCTTAGTTTCCTTGCCTTTCCCCATCTCTTCATTTCCTCTCCACTCTTTACCTCATACCAGGCACCTTCCAATAGCTTCCCCAGTGTCTTGCCTTTCCTCCTCCACCCTTCAGGCCTGGTGGCCTGAGGTGCTCATTCTGTGTCCTCTGTTCTTGTCACCCCCCTGGGGACAGGAGACACTATCTGACTTGCACCTGAGTCCAGAGAAGGCACGTAAGACCCTGCTCTAACCCAAAGGGGTGCCAAGCATGGGGATCCTCAGCACCACCTCTAGTTGGTTAGGGATTTGTTGTTCAAACAGATGGACTCTGGGATGGCTGGACTGGCAGTCAGGGGTTTAGAGAGTCTGCCATTCGTGAGCGTGGAGTAACCACAGATCCTGACTAAGTCTCAGTTTTTCTCATATGCCAAAGAGGAAAGATACATAACAACTGGACCAGTGTTTTTATTCTGTATGAAGAAGGCAAGCAGGTAGATGAAAAGGATTTTGCATTGCAGTAACGGGAACTATTTAAGTTCCCTCAAGTGTTCTCAGGCCTAGAGTATGAATTTCCAGCATACTACTTCTGGCCCACATTTTCTTGGATGCTGATCTTGTTTCTTCCCTACAGCAATCCTGCGGGCCGGGAAGATCAGGATCATCTACTGTATTCAGTGGTAAAGTAAAAATCTGACTGCAGGCTGTGTATGTTCCTTACCTCTATGGATGTTCTTGGAGCTGTCCATAGCTGTTCATGCAGGGGACCAACCTTGGGGATTTGAACATGCCATTCCCTGGGGTTTCCTGAGGCTCTGTGTGGGGGTTATGGGGTGAGAGGGCAAGGAAACCATGCTTGCAGGTGTACTCAGAGAGACATTCTGGGCAGTGACAATAACATGGTAAGTCTGGATTCAGTCACTTATTCTAGAAGCCCAGGGAAGCCCATAAACTGCACTGGTTGGAGCCTTAAAGGTTCTTACTATCAAATCCACTAAGACTATGGAACAGCAGGTCACTTTATTCAAAGTGTATTGTTCCAAACATTTAAAAGCCTTACTGCCTTGGGCAGAGGGTCCAGCAAGATTTTTCCTCTTCTCCATGTTGTGCCCTTTCGTTTCCCTTCTGCCTTTCCACTTACACCATCTTCCTCCCAAAGTCCCTTCCCTCCCTAATGATAGCAGCTGCTTGTGACCCCTCTGGGGAGAACACAGGAAGTAGCCTCCCCTGCTTCCAAATCCAACCTCTGGGTCATTTATTACTGCAGAAGCCACCTTGCTAATAAAGCACTGAGACTCATATTTCCCCCTTTCTTAAGAAACAAATTCCATCATCGTCAAGGCCACACAATTAGATGTATGGGAGCAGAGCAAGCACATGATCAGAGCCACCCTCATTTAGTGGGAGTTCTGACAGATGTCTGTGATTGCTTCTTCAAACAGCAGCCAGAGCTGTGTTGGATTTCTCTCTCCCTTCTTTCCCTCCACCTCTTCTCCCCCCTCTCTTTTTCTCCTCTCTTTCGCTCTTCCTTCTCTCTCACTCTCCTTCTAGGCGTTTCTCCTAAGCACTAGGGAGGGAAACAATTTTGAAAAAATGTAAATGAAGAGCAACAGTGGATATTCTTTTTGTCTCGGTAAGCACCAGATGACTTAAAGAGGGGTCTCTCTTAATGATGAAATGATAAAATCCATTCGTTACACTAGATTTTGATAGCACTCAATTTAAAATACTGGAACCCTTGTGGGCAATCACATTTTTCTATTGTATTAAGTAAATCTTCAAAATAGAGTAGTGAGTAGTTACACTTTTTCATTTTTTCCTCAAGAGTGTTGGAATTATTTTTATTATTTGGCACAGAGCACACTAGCATCTCCAAAACACAAAGAAGCTGCAGGTGTGCTTTCCCAAGGGACTGTTCCCAACCCCCACCTTGACCTTGCTGAGATTTCCGTGGCGGGGCTGAGCTTTAATGACTGGTCATCCAGTGACAGGTCAACCAAGCCTCGTGCTGTTTTAGGGAGGAAGGAACAGTTTGGAGACCATTTGTTTCATTTCCCAGAGAAAGGGCTAAAATCGGCAAACACAACTTAAATACAGCTCAGGGGGACATTAGAACCCATGGTGTCTGACCTGGCTTATGTGTTAGGACCTTGCTGGATGCTGCCACCCCCTCACCCCCCACCCCTTTCTGGTGACAAAACCCGTTCTGTTCAAGACCCATTTAAAACCATCATAGAGGAGCTTGTGTGTTTCATCTACCTTTGCTCTTTGCATCACCCTATTCCTGTATTTATGCCATAGCTGACCTTTTCATAGCTTTCTTCTGCATTTTGAGGACTGGTCGATGGATGGGACTCCCCTGGTTTTGACCTCTGGCACCTTGAGGACTAACTTGTCCTCTGGGTCAGCCTCATGCTGGTGGTTCTGATCACAAGTGGGCCCCAGACTGGCTGATCACTGGTCTAGCCTGCCCTGGGCTCCCTGTCGGGCAGACCAAAGAGCAGTGTTTTCAGTGTAAACTATTCCTGTATTTCTGCAGTGACCAGAGACCTGTTTCTAAGAAACATATGCAAACAATTTCAACATATTCTGGACTGGGTGACGCCAACCTGTTCCAGTTCACTTTCATTCCCACTTGCATTTAGGCCCATGACATTTGGGGCTTGAAATTTCTAGCCCTTCCAACACCCATTTTGCCTGGCATTAGCTTAGCTCTAACTAGAGGAACTCAAACGAAACCAAAATTCATAATCGACTCAAATTTTGAGTCTTCCTCTTTAAGTTTTGGCAAGAGGCTCTTAATTAATAAGCAGGGCACTTGTAAAACCAAGTTTTCTAGTAATAGATGTGACAGGCCATAATTCCTAATAAGGGAACTACCTTTCCCCACTTGACTCAGTCTGGAGTGAAGGGGCTCTGTTGTGATTTATTACCTCACAGCAAAACCTTTGATAAGTGGCCACCAAATGACTCCTCATTACTCAAAACTCTCCCAATTCCTTAAACTAAAGTTCTTCCCAAACCTCACACAAGCCATTTGTGTTCTGGGGGGAAATGAATCAGGGACCTTCTTGCTAAACTATTTTGGCATAAAAAAATATCATAAATGAGAGAGGAGAAAATCTTGTTTGCTAAAGGGCTGCGGGGTGAACTGCCTCTTGGCCTTTTGATAGCATCTTTGAAATGGAAATGGCCAGCTGCCTGACCTTCTGTTCAGTGACCCTTTTTGTACAAAGTCAAATTGCAGCCGCCTCACAGCGGCAATTCACCTATGGACACAAACAGGATTTCCATTTTTTTCTGACCTTTTTTTCTTTTCCTGGTGCATTTGTTACCATGAACATTTTTTCACTATTCACATAAAAGAGATCATGGTTAAAAAGAAATCCTTTGCGTCAGAAGGATTTTACCTTCATAATGATTTCAAAATATTAGGAAAGCGGTGGTCTTAATTCTGTCCTGTGTTCCAGTCTTTAGATGTGTCGTAATGTGAAAAGACTCTATTGTGGGGCAGTTTGGGGTTGTTAGTATTTCTTGCATTTGAAGGAATAAGCTAGTCTTGATCAGATTAAAAAGGGATGAAATTATCTTCACCTTGCTGCGAACAAAGGAAGAAAAAGAAAGGCAAGTTCAATTTCTGTGATTATGTGAATCTGAGACTATAAATGCCCTTATGTGCTTTCTGTGGAGCAATGTTGAATTGAGCAAGTTTGTTTTTAAAAGGAACCAGAACCTGGCTGCTCTGTCCCTTTGGACTGTGACTAGGATAGGGAGGAGTGGGAACCCTTTCCAGCCCTTGCCCTGTCTCTCTTTCTTTTCTCACCGGGCAGTACTCAACCTCTGACCTAAGTTCGCATCCACACGCAGTTGGCCTTACAAGGTACTGTCCATGCCCACCCTAGGGTAGCTGCTGGGGGCCCAGGGCTGCCCTGCCTGTGATAGCTCCACTACCAGAGTCCGTTCCCCACATGGGGGCACCTGGTGCCTCTTCTCCATGGGATGCATGAACAGAGGCTCACTCTGTGGCAAAGGGGAAACCTCTCTTTTTGGGACTGTCAAGGTAGCTGAGAAATAGAAGGGGGTGGGATCAGGGATTTTGATGGTTATAGATGGTGAAGTTCTGATTCAAGCAGTATTTATCAGTCCCTGCTTCTCTGCTGTGAGTCTGATACCCTAGCTAACTCACCCCAGAGTACCTTGGGCAACAATATAAGGAGAATGAAAGGAGCAGACTTGGACCAAGGAAGTCCTTGACTTTGGATTCTGGCATGGCCACTTACTAGCTGAATGACTGTAAACACATTATTTAATGTCTTGAAACCTCAGTGTATCACCAGGAAATTGAAGGCTAATACTTGTCTTCCAGGGCTGATGTGAAGATTAGATGAAATGATGTATGAAAATTGCCAAAGCCAGAACATAGGACATAGTGAGAACTCACCAAACATGCCTTCCTTCTTTCCACCTAACAGTCAAGGAACTGCAAAGTTTCCAGATTGGGATTTGAATCCAGGTTTGTTTACACATACATATAAATATGCAATACACATACATGTATATATATGTATGTATATATATATATATATATATGCATTTTTAAGTGATGTATAAGTATTTGACATCCTCATTATTTTTCACCTTACAATGTTTCTCCCCTCAGGTGTGAGGCCCTCCCACCACAAAAGCACCCCCAATCCTCCATCAGAGTTTATTGTCCTTCCCCCCCTCCTGTTTTTCCCTCTACCTGGCTTTATATATTTTTTGAATTCCACAAATGCTTCCTGTCCTCCTGGACCCAAGGCTATTAGCTACTCCCTGAGAAATTTCCATCAAGACTTAAGTTGCCAACAAGTGTCTTCTGCCTTACTGCTGACTGAAGTTTGACAATGATCATCAGACGCATACCACAAGAAAAAAGCAAGGGCATGGTTTATCGCCAGCTTCTTGGGGACCTATTTGTCTGTATTACATTGGGCTCACACCTTGTTAAAAAATAATTAATCCCCCCCCCTCAGAAAATCACACTACAGAAAACTGAAAAATGTTCTCTCCTCCTTGATCTTTTTTCCGCCACAACACTTTGTTGTTCACAAATAGCAGGATGCCAATTACATATTCAGCATTATTGAATACAATCTGTTTTGACAAGTCACAGATTGCATTATTTTATGACTATTACAGTTATATCTTCCACCTTGCTGTCTATGTCTAGTCCTCATAATTTTAGTTTCATGTTTGACTGCAAGATGTCTCATGTACTTTGTTATCAAACTTACCCAATGAGTTTCCATATTTCTGTAGGCAATCTAGACATACAAAGGAAGTTAAAAACATTTGTATGAATGAGTACTCTTACCTACCTTAGTCCCAACTTAAATTGGTATGATGATGGTATGTAAGAAATCCAGTGATGGTATGTAAGTAATCCAGTGTCTCTTGTAGGGGGAGAAAGGAACAAGGAAGCTGAAGTTGGTGTAAAGCACAAACTATAATAGCAAGTATAAGGTTTGGAAAGCTACACTTAATCCTTTCCTTTGCTCTTTACTTTTATTCAACTTTTCAAGCTGACTCCAGACAGAATAGCAATAAAGACTCCTTGCCTACTGTGGTTCGTCAGCAGTATCTAGTGCCAGAAGTCCTGTTTTCATCCAGATAGCCAGATATCAAAGGAGCTCAAATACAGCGGGCTGTTCTTGATAAAGATCTGAACTTTCAGAGGCCTCATTGAGCTAAATCTATGACCCTTATGAGACAGGGCCATTGTTACTGGTGGAACCCAATCTTACTGATCCCACACAAGGAAACATGTTCCTTGTAGAAAGCAGGTAGGAGTCACACCTTTTGTATGCTCTTGCCCTGTGTTAAAATAAAATTCCTATGGCTACCTTAGCTTCTATACCTCTGACTTCAATGACAGCAAATCACTTGATGAAAGGGCATTCTTTTGTGGATCTTTGGAAACTGACTTTAGAAAGCTGGAAATTGCTTTTGAATTTTCACAACTACAATTGAATTTTCAAAAAGTTGTATGTTATCTGTACAACTGGTCCTTTACCAGTCTTTGGATTAACTAAGCCCTAAGTTTATACCAGCTCTTCTTCCATAGCCTTGTGTTTGATACTTAGTAGGTGCTTAGTGTGTATTTGTTGAATGAATGAGTGAAACAAAATCTGGACAGGGGTTACAGTCATGAATTTGCTAATACCTCCTCCATGTAGTCATTATCATAATTATAGACCTTATAGTTTTTGAAAAGCTAAAAATGCTGAAATGCTTTGGGAGCACATGGATTTAGTTTCCTACCTTCAAATGAACTTCTTTGATAACATTAGCTGCATTTCTCTCCAAAGGGCCTCAGTTTTCAAATCTGTAAAATTGGCCAGCAGTGTGTTTGTGGGAGGTTTATACTATATATGTATATTATATAATATATACATATAATCTATAATCATATACACAGGCACCTGATTATCCAGGTGACTTCTTCTGAGGCCAACACCCTCCCTATGCAGTTGACTATACTATACTATGTATACTATATAGTATACATTTGAGTATATATAAGTATAATTATATATACAGTATATGTATACTATATAGTATATAGTGGCTGCATACTATATAATATATAGTGGATGTATACTATATAGTATATAGTGGCTAAATACTATATAGTATAGTATTATGTATACTATATATGTATACTATATAATCATATGCACAGGCACTGGGTAATCTCTACAACTTCTTGTAGAACCAACATTTTATGATATCGAATTCATTTGTTCAGTACCCAGACTCTGAGCAAAATTTTAAAAATAATTGTATTACTTTAAAAAACATTCATTCAAAAAGGTTCCTTTACCCTTATGTTTATTGCAGCACTATTTACCATAAATAAGACATGGAAACAACCCAAATGCCCCACAATAGATGACTGGATCAAGAAGAGAACATATATATTACACACACACACACAATGGAATACAACTCATCAATCAAAAAAGACAAATGCCGTTTGCAGCAACATAGATGGAGCTAGAAGGGATCATATTCATTGAAATAAGCCTGAAAGAAAAGGAAAAAGCCTGAAACTATAAGTGAATAGTTTCACCTATAGAAAGAATACAGGGGAGCCAAATTAAGGATGAGGAAAAAATACAATGATAATAATAATAATAATAATAAATAATAATAATAATAATAATAAAACAAAACTAGCAGGCAACTGTGGAAAAGAGACATGTGATGGAATGGGAGAAAAAGGGATCAGGGCAAGGGAGAGAAGAGCACAAGGGACTGTGGTGATGGTTCATGGGTGAACTGGTGGTGGGAATTTTATGAGGAATACACAATATGTAAAAGATAGAAATAAAAATTTAAGAAAAATTAAAAATATTGAAAATTAAATGGAGGTAATGTAGGTTTTCAACACTGTTCATGAGTCAGAGTTGTAGGTTTACAACCTACTATCATCAAATCACCTTTATTTCTCCTCCACAGACCATTGGCTCCCTTCTCTTTCTCCCTTTTGTTCCCAGCCTACCACCTTCTTCTCTGGTAACCTCAGTTCACATGGCATATCTTTTTTAATATTTTGAAAAATTTGCATGGAGGCTGGACCAACTGACATTTCCAATAGTGTAAGGGATTTACTATTTTTTCATGCTTTCACCAACATTTATTTCTGATTTTTTGATATGGGCCATTCTCACTGGTATGAGGTAGTAATGCATTGTGGGTTTGGATTGCATTTCCTTGATAATGAGTGATGATGAGTTTTTCAGGTATGTGTTAGCCATCTGTTTGTGTTTGGAGAAAGGTCTATTTAGCTGTTCTGTCTGTGTTTTGATTGGGTTATTTGTTTTCTTTTTGTTGCATTGTATGAATTCTTTGTAGATCTTGGATCAACATCTTGTCAGATGTATGATGTGCAAATATTTTCTCTTATTCAGTAGGTTTCTTTTTGTTTTACTGATAGTTTATTTTGCTGTGCAGAAAAATCTTAGTTTGATGTAGTTCTATTTGTTTATTTTTGGCTTTGTTTCTTTTGTTTGCTGTTTGGAGCTGAGTCCTGAAAGACACTATTGAATCTAGTATCATGGAGTGTTTGCCTGTTTTCTTCCATGTAGTTTATAATTTCAGGTTTTACATCCAAGTCCCTGTTGCATTTTGACTTAATTTTTGTTTATGGTGTGAGATAGTGGTTTCTTTTTATTCATTTGCATGTAGTTATCTAGTTTTTCCAACATCATTTATTGAAGAGCTGTTTCTTTCTCCATTTTATATTCTTGGTGCCTTTGTTGCAAATTAACTGTCCACATTAAATGTGGGTTTATTTCTGGGCTGTCAACTCTATTCTCATGTTCTGTGTATGGATTGGAATTTGGGTAGGAACTGACACAGCTGTGTACATCCAGGCTGGGCTGGGAGAATGAGCTGATTTTTCTCTTAGTGATCCTGGCAAAGAGGACTTCTGTGAGTTCACATGTTGGTTTTTGCCAGCATGACTAATTTGGGATCTATTAATTAATCTTTAATTTAGATTTTTCTCATGTATTCAGCTGTCTATTTAATGCTTATACTGGATTTGCAAATATCCCCCCACCTCCCATAAAAATACAAACCAGGGCCCTCCCTGGTGGCGCAGTGGGTTAAAGCTTAGCACTGTGAATTTGATATGGCCGCTTCAGCATGAGTTCGTTCCCTGACCCAGAGGTGACTCACATGGCGCAGCAGACCTCTCCTGTCTCGTCTACTGCTCCCCTCAGCAGTATACTTCACCAGTAGGCCTGTTCTGCTCCCCACTCTGTCTCTGGTGAATCCTCTCACTATCCCTGCATCTCTGCCTTATACCCCAGTTCTGTATGCATAAATAAATAAATAAATCTTAAAAAAATAAAGTTTCAAGCTGACAACAAAAGAGGAAATAAAAAAAAATAAAAACCAAAATCTCCTTCAAACGTGGTTTTCTTTAATGTTCACTGTCTCAGTAAATCTCACCAACACCTTCCTGGAAGTTTAAACCAAAACCACAGGCTTGGAGATATTTAGTTAATGTGTCCAAAGTTATATAGCTAATAAACAGTGAAATTAGCACACAAGTTACTGAGACCAAAATAGACAGGACAGGATTCCGAACTGTTAGGTTCTAAACTCTACTTTAATTAGTATGCTAGAGAAGGGAAATAGATTTTGATTAATAGTATTACTTAAACTGTTGTGATGAAAAGGATTCTGAGTTTGCACCCTAATATAAAGTGGGGAAGCGTATCTTGATTGACTAAGGATGCTACCACAAGGAAGGATCAGAGATGGAAGGTACACAAAACATGTATTTCCTTCATTCAAGTGCTACAACAATAATGTAATTTTGCTCATTTTATTTAAAAAAAATCAGCAACAGAAACTTCTTACAGTTCAGAAAAGTCAGGAAAGGAACTCAAATCCCCTTAAGAAGAGACAGAGAAACTCAGGCTATTAGGCTGTTGAAGGGTCCCAAGTTAAGCAGTTGTGAAAATCATTCCTCCTTCATAAGATGGTCTCTTTACGAACTCCCCTATCTTCCCTGCTGTCAAGATGACTTTGATTAACATGCTACTGCATGATTTTGTCACAGGAGGCCAGGAGTTGGAGAGGGTGAATTGTTTCAGGATTTTCCCACACACACAGCTCCAAGACATGTCTTAATGTATGCTGGAAAACTCAGCATTGTGGGATTTCAGCAAGGTGATGGCAGATGGTGATATGGGGTGAAACTTTTTCTTCCACACTTCAGGATTAGATTAGAACCACTTTTTCCTCAAGTCTTCCTGACTGGTATCTCTTTGAAGATCTGGAATTTGTCTTATAATTCTCTTCAGCTGCCCCATAACACCCAATATAAAATTTGGCCCACAGCATTCAAAGATGGTTGAATCCGTTTTACTTGTAAAAAGTCCAGCTTGGCCCTCCCTGGTGGCATAGCAGGTTAAAGCACAGCACTAAGAAGCTAAAGCCACTTCTGCATGAGTTTTATCCTTGCCCCGGAGGTGACCCACATGGCACGGCAGACCTCTCTTGACCCACCCACTGCTCCCCTCAGCAGTGTACTTTGTAGATCTGCCTGTTCTGTTCCCCACTCTGTCTCTGGTGAAGCCTCTCACCACCCCATGCACTCTGGCTTGTACCCTAGTTCTGTATGCATCAATAATCAAAAATCTTAAAAAAAAAAAAAAGTCCCAGCTTTTCCATGCCCAGAGAATTGCTTTATTCTCCATCTAATGAGTTCTCTTTCTTGCCCTCCTCTGTTTCCAATGGTTAGGCAACTTCCCTGCTGCTATAGTTAAGAGCTTTTATCTTGGGTAGGATGCTTCACTGGTGGTGTATTCCTGTATGCAGCTTACCTCAACTCTGCAGCAGCACATGCATGTGGGTCTGTGCTAATGCCCTTGGCTCTTCCCTCCTGAGAACCACAAGCAGGGGAGAAAGATGGTAGCATTCAGTTTTCTGATTCAAGATGCTGGGCTTCTGCTTTAGTAGTGGGTTGGTGAGTATCTGAGTTCTTGTCTGCCTTTTATATCACCTCTGCTTCCACATTTGTGCTGATTTCTAGCCAAGGTCTTATTATTGGGCTCTAAACACCAGAAATTTCCTGTAAACTGTTCAGCACACTTCTTTTTGCTTTGCTATGTCATCTTACTGGTGACTTCATGTAGTCCCATGGCTTTCGATGCCATGTACAAGCTAGTGGTTCCCAGTTTTGTATTTCTGGCCACTGATGAGAATGCCCCTCATTCAACTATTGCTCATTGTTTCTACCGGATGCCCAGCATGGCACGGATATTGTTTCTTTTTCAGTCTTCTCTTCTCAGCATATTTCATTAGGTGAAATACCTGTTTTTGTTTCACATTTCAGATCCAGTTCATCAAGAAGACTGTCAGTTACACCTTCCAGATATACTCTAATTCTAACCCTACCTGATTCGCCTCACCTCCTGCCCCACTGCTATCTTAATCTTGACTTCCTTCATCTCTTATTTGGACTAATAGTAGCTTCCACACACACTGGTCCTGCTACTTCTCTATTTTATTGACTGTACTATCAAATTTTATTTTATTTTATTTTCCATTTTATCAGAATGGTATTTTGATTTTGTTTTTTAGATAAATTTCAAGTTCACAGTAAAATTGGGTGGAAGTCACAAAGATTTTCCATATATTCTTTTCCTTTATATATGTTCCCCAATAGCAAAATCCTGCAAAGAGTAGTCCTTTTTTTTTTTTTTTTGCAACTAATGAATCTACATAGACACCTCATTATAACCCAAATCTCTAGTTTACATTATGTTCACTCTGGGTCTTCAACATTCTATCGGTTTGGACAAATGTGTAATGACATGTACACACAATCTTATAGCATAGTTCCACTGTCCTAAAGACCCTCTGTAGTCTTACTTATTTCTTCCCTCTTTCTCTCCATCTCTGGAAACCACTGATATTATTACTGTCTTCATAGTCTTTTCTAGATTGTCATATAGTTGGAATCACATAGTATGTAGATTTTTCAAATTGGCTTCTCTCTTGGTAATATGCATTTAAGATTTTTCTATATCTTTTCATGGTTGACATCTCACTTATTTATATTGTTGGCTAATATTCAATTGTCTGTATGTACCAGGTATACTTATCCATTCGCCTAGTGAAAGATATTTTGGTTACTTCTAAGTTTTGGCCACAATGAATAAAATTGCTATAAATGTTCATTTTCTGTGTATAGAAGTTTCCAGTTTCTTTGGGTAATTACCAAAGAGTATGATTCCCAGATCATAGGGTAAGAGTATATTTACTTTTCTTTCAGAATGGATATGCCACTTGTATTCTCAACTGCACGCCCACTGACAATGAATGGCAGGTCTATTCCTTCCATGCAGATTTGATCTTTTGATAATATAATGAAATCATGTCACTCTGCACTGTAAATACACTGAGGCTGAAACCCAGTGTCTATAATATCTTACGTGGCCCTAAAAACATGGCCGTTTTTTTCTACTTTAAAACTCTCATTCTTCATTTGCCAAACTCCAATGACACTGGTCTCCTTTAAGTTCCTTAAACACACCAAATTCATTCTTGCTTCAGGCCCTTTGCACTTGCTGTTTCCTTTCCCTTGACACATTATCTAAAGTAACTTGCAATAGATGTTCAATAAATATCAAATAAATGACTGAATTTGCAATCCACAGATCGTTTTTTCTCTCTGGATAGCAACTTGCTCACCTGGAAAATTTGACTTTGAGAAGTCAAATTAGATGACTTCTGAGGACCTTATTTATTTCTAAAAACTCCTAGGAACAGGAGCATATGAGAAATTGGCAATTTGATAGTAAGTAAAATGAGTCTAAATTCATGATAAGAGTAGAAAGAATGTTTAATAACCCCCCTTACCAGCCATTTACAATTGCCTTTTCTTTATTATTTTGCTCAAGCTGTCTTTAAGGTCAAATTATATGCCCAGCATGGGGTTGAGAAAGTCTAAGACCTAGAATAGATTTTAAGTATTGATGCTGTAGTCATTCAGAGCTGGGCTAACTCTATGAACTGGAGAGTTTTATACAGGAGTCAAGTGATGCTTGACTAGATGATAGGCTGGTGTTACATTTGATCTGAGAATAGGTAGGCAGTGCTTTCATGATTCTTTTCTTTTTTTAAAGATTTATTTATTTGTAACTGGGGTACAGGCCAGAATTCAGGGGCAGTGAGAGGATTCACCAGAGGCAGAGTGGGGTGCCTAACAGGCACATCATAAAAGTACACTGCTGAGGGGAGCAGCGGGCGGGTCAGGAGAGGTCTGCTACACCATGTGGATCACCTCCGGGGCAGGTGGGGATCGAACTCATGCAGAAGTGGCTTTAGCTTTTTAGTGCTGTGCTTAACCCGCTGCACCACCAGGGAGGGCCCCACTTTCATGACTCTTTAAAAGGGTGTGGCATGCTGAAAATTATCTATAGTTTCTAGCAGAATTAGGCTTTCATAGTAGATTTTGACCTACTTAGTGGTAGAAACATGCATTTTAACTTAGTGTTGAGAACAGTTTCTAGAGTTTGCTAGAGGCTTGAAGTTTATCAAATGGATGAACCTGGGGAGGAAATGAGTCAGAAGGGCTAAGAAGTAGAAGTCCAGCAAGGATCTTAAGTTGCACTGGCTTCTATACATTGTCTTGCCCTGAGTTGGGCAGCTCCAGCATTCTTACTGACTGGAGAGGAACCCAGAGGAGAGGTGGGTTTATGTCTCGGAGGCTTTCCTTTAGCTACAGCCTGGGCTCATAGTCATGCTTTCCACCAGGACTTGATGCAATGGGACTTAATCTTGAAGCCAACATACACACACACGCACTCAGCACACAGACACTGTATGCCAGTCTCCTTCCTGAGTTCATAATTACAACATAATTCAATCTCCAGTTTTCTCCCATAAGGAATTAGTATTCTATTCAGTAGCCACCCATATTCCAAACAGTGAAAGCATACTATCAAGAGCTTGATTGAATGACCCACCTGGAATTGTTTATACTTCATTAACGCTTTTCATAAATCATGAGTTTGACAGGTTACTGGCATGGACTTTCCAAATCTCATATTGTGTTTTGTTTTTCCCTTGCTTCATCAGTTTCCTTTCACAGGCTGACAGCTTAGCAAATGTTACTAGAACTACCAGCTACAGCAGTGACCACTTCTGCTGTGAGCTCCTACTATACCCCAGTCCAGCACTGCTTTGGGGCCTGAGGTCTTAAGCTATATCAGTTTTATCTTTGCTGTACTTTGGCTGGTGGTGACCTTATTGTTGGTGACCTCAGCAGCTGTCTGAGTAACATCTATTTAAAGATAATCTATGAGATGGTAACTATTTGGAAGATGCTGTGAGGATGACATGAAGTAAAACGGGTAAGGAAGTTGGTGCAGTGTCTGACATGCAGTAAGTGCGAATAAATAAATGCTAGTGATTGTAGTTCTAATATCAGTAAACCCCTAGAACACTCGAGTATCCAGAGTCTGGATGGATCCAGAGACTGGATGGACCCACCCCTGACACTGGAGAGTGGCAGCTATCACCCTAATGTCTGTCCATGATAGGTGAGTTTGTGGAAGATGAAAAATTTGAATTGATCTCAGTCATCATTTCAATTCTTCATCTTGCTTGGTCAAGAAGCCAAGCCACCACTACGGGATCTGCTAGAAGGGCACGGAGAAGTAGTGTTTCCTACTGGTGGATTATAGCCTCTGTGGAGCTTATCTTTGTAACCTCAGAACCTATTACACTGGCACTCAAAATATCAACAGGCCTCCACTGAATGAAGAGAAGTTTGAGGTGGAATGGAAGAAAAGCCTATTGTTATATCATGCTTTAAAAATTTAAACAATATTAAGCTATGCACAGAAAAACAATTTCCAACCCCCAAGGAGATAAGTATTACTAGGGATGTGGTATCTGTTTTCTTTTATTAGAAAAATGCATGTACTAACACATATGTATTTAGAATATGGGTTCATACTTGTCAACCTGTTCTACAATTCCCTTTTAAATATAATTTTTAATTTTATTATAATAGTTTATTTTTACATCATTTTGTGCCTTTTTCCATCTCAGTTGTGATCCCTATGGACTTCCCATCACCAACTCACCCGTGTGCCATCACCGTAGTCCCATGCACTCCCCCCACCATTTTGATCCCCTTCCCCACTCCACCCCTGTAAATGTCTCTGCTGCATAATTGGTCATTATTATTTAAATGTATTATAATTTTAAGAAAAAGTTTTGAATCAGTTCAGATGGGTCTACATTTCTTTCAAAGGGTGATGTAATTTTTCTCATCTGGTCACATGCATGAAAATGCATTTTTCATTTATTCCCCTTTTGATAGAAATTTATATTGGCTATACTAATTTTCTTCTCTGTACTATACAAGATTTCAAAAAATGTTCACATACTTTTTTTTGGTGTGTGTGTCTTGTTGGGAAAAGAGTTCTAGAGGTAAGCATCCTAGTAGTAGAATTGCTAGCTGGAAGGATGGGCACATTTAATATTTTGATGTCACACAATGTGCTTTTATAATTTCCTGTGAAATTGGAAATAAAGTCTGTGCCAGCCCTGCCAGATCTCTTCCAGGAACAACAGGATGGACGCTTGTTCTAGAACTCTTCCATTTACATGTTAATAAAGGACATGGGAGGTAGATTCATAGGAGGTTTGTAGGTAGCAGCTGGACTGCTCATCCTTTCTCACTAAATAGCTTTAAGGGGAAGATACATACAGAGGAAGAGGGAGCAAGAAGTTGTCCACTCAAGAGCCAAATTAACAAGAAGATGAATGAAAGAGTGGTGGTGTGGTGACACTTTTGCATAATATGTCATATCAGAGTTGGAAAGTGGGGCAAGTATTCCCTAGTTGTGGGGCAAAGTAGTTATGACCTGAGCACATGCTCCCTGGATGTCATTTTCCTTTTTTTGTCCCCAATCTCACCTGAGATGATGAAGTTTTTAATCTGGAAGGACAAAAGCTCCTGCAAAATTATTACAACATTGAGCAATGGAGACTTCCTTATTGTGGGAATAGAGAGGGAAAGAAGGAAAGGCTGGAATTGGGGTGGCTTTGCAGAGCTGGCAGGGATTTTCAGGGTGATTTAGTGTGGATTGATTTGCAGTTTATTCTGCAGCCATTGTTTGTAATGTGCTTTGCCAGCTCATGTACCCTGAACCGTAATTGTTCTAAATTAAACTATAGGGACCAGACAGCACACATTTCAATCAATGACAAAATATTGTACCAAATCCCATAGGGACACATCAGCTCCTGCCAGGAGGGCCTGTACACAAGGGGAGAAGGGGTTGAAGTTCTCAGGAGGACTTTTGATTAGAGCAAAGAGTTTCTGCTCTATTTGTATACAAGGTAAAATCCAAATGTGCCATCCTTGAACAGATGCAAATTTTTGGTCAAAGATAGTAACTTTGTTTGCAATAGGGCATTTACCTAAATATTAAGGAACTGTAGCTTTGAACTAGTTGCTTTGTATTTCATCCATTAGTATTGATATTTAAAAGTGAGTTATAGTGATACTGAATTGGAGAATGTTCTGATTAGCCTGGAACAATTTCAGAGGTTACTCAGGTCTTATTGAAATGCACTGAAACTCAGTTTCTTTTGGAAAGATGTCGGTCATTTTGATCTTACTATTATTGGTCCGTATGTGCTATAGTCAGTCAATGTGGAGGTTAGGAAATGACCTGGAGTCTGAATAAGCAGCTTAGAGTTGACATTTACTAAATGATTTGTTGGTTACGTGATTTTTCACCTCATCCTCTTCTCAAAATTTGAAAGCAATCATAACTTAAGATAGACAAATACCACAAACCACCTCGAGTAATTCAATTTTTTACACTTACGGACAAATATAAAATATAAAGACAAAGTAGTACATACACACAAATAAATTTAAATTATATCAAAAGGCATACATGAATTGAGAAAGCTTATAGAAATTTTCCCATGCCTTTAAACACTAAACATAGCCTCTGTTGATTTGCTAATATCTTCATTTAGAATAGTAACCTTTTGCAGAAATGGAGTCATACTTGCTCATACTATCCTATTCCTTTTATTTTAATTTTTAGAAAGATTTATTTATTTATGAATACAGAACTGGGGTACAGGCAAGGATTCACCAAAGACAGAATGGGGAGAAGAATAGGCAGACTGACGAAGTACACTGCTGAGGGGAGCAGTGGGAGAAATAGGAGAGGTCTGCTATGCCATGTGGGTCACCAACTAGGGATCAAACTTGCATTGAAGATGTTGTGGCTAGCTTTGGAGTGATGTGCTGTAAACTGTTACATCACCAGGGAGGGCCCCATCCTACCATTTTTTTTAATTTAACAGTACTATTTCCCGAATATAATACTTTGTGTAAGCTCCTTTCCAGGAATTACATAGTCTATTCTTTTTAACGACTGTCTAATATTTCATCCTTGTTAATGTCTGTATACATAGAGTCATATACTGATGCGTATTTGGGTTGCTTATGACTCTATCACTGGAATTATTTTATGATTTTATAAAAATATATGTAAGAAAATTTTAGTGGTAGAATTGATGGGTCCAGTGATGATCACAGTCATCTTTGTGCAGCAGATGCCAAGTAAGGATACACCAGTTTATATGCCTGTAACACAATCAGAGAGTGTGTGTTTATGCTCAAAGCCACATATTAGAAAATAGATGCATTTAGTACAAATTGATACCTAAAGATGTATGATTACTTTTATAATTTTCTTAGCTTTAGCTATGTCATACCTTAAAAAAAAAAAAAAAACAATCACAGCCTTTTGCCTCAGATTTTGCTTTTGTCTAAAGCAGAACTTTACTTTTAGGCCTGTTTTCTTATTTTACCAATTATGGGATCTTCCAAAGTGTTGAACTCAGCTAGTTTTCCTTTGCAAGCAAGCCATAAGTGGCCTAGATTTATTTTAGATGGCCTCTTATAAAAATAAGTCCAGATTTTATATCTCTTCTCTTAATTTTTATGTTCTGATTCCCTCCTGGGCTTATGCACAGCTTCCTGGACAGAATCTGGGCCATCTCTGGGAATTTCTGTTGCCCTTCTCAAAATTTCTGATATAAGCAAGGGCCTTCTTTTGTCAGTTAACTTCAATTTTTTATTCAGCAAGCACTGGTTCAGAGCTGACTGTGTATTAGGCACAGGGTCCTGACCCTCAGTGTGTGTGGGGAAATCATGGGTCATTTGGGGAGACAGATAGCTACACCCCTGTGGTAAGTGCAGATCAAGATAAAGGTGTTTGCAAGTCTTTTGGGACCTGACAAGGAAAAGCACTTAACTTCTCACTGAGGCCAGGGGAGGCGACTGGAAGGAGGTAACAACTAAACTGAAGTTAAAAAAAAATCAGTATTTGTTTATACCAGTGATTCTGCTTCAGCTGTATTCTAAAGAAAGTCTTTAATACTTATGCACAGGAAAATGCAGGATACTCTTCATAGTATATCGTAATACTGAAAAATTGGGAGCAAACTAAATGTCCACAATAGGAAAATGAATAAATGGAGTACGGCTCAGAAATGAAAATAAGTCAGTGAGGTATAGATGCATCAAATGGATAAATATTGAATGTATAACCCCAAGTGAGGAAAGCAAGCACCAGAAATATGTACACAGTATAATAGATATGTCATTATGAAAACAGCAACTACTACCCTGAATTTAGGGATATGTGCACATAGAGTAGAGGGAAGTTGTTAGCAAGGATAACATCAGCTTCAGGATAGTGGTTATCTGGGTGGAAGAGGCAGGAGGAGAATGGGGTTGGGGAGGAGGAAAAGGATTTGTTGACTATTTTTGTAATGTGTTATTTCCTTATAAATAATGGTCAAAAATGTTTCATTGTTTACATCCATCAGATATGAGTGATGCGTATGTTGGTGTTTATTGTATTTTCTCTGTACATTTAGAGAATTTAGCTAAAGAAAAATGAGTAGCAGTCTGTTAAAGGATAAACTGAGGCCCTGTGTGGATTTGAGGAGGTGGCATTTTAAGAATATTTGTCATTGTGGATTCATTTTGAGTAGCACTTTTAGAATAATTTTATGAAAGAAAGAAAGGAAATGGCTCTTTAGGATGGCTCCTAGTCTTAAACTTTGCTTTACCTTGAGATCCTGTAGAATCCCTCCATGAAGATCTGCTAAGGTAGAAGGAAGGCATTTACTAGTTGGGGCTCTATAGGAGCCAGACCTCCTTCTCTATACAACCTGGGTCCCCTCTGGTCTTCCTCAGTCAGGGCTGGCTCACTTATATTTACTATGTTAATTTGCAAGTTCATGTGAGTTAGTCTTTGAACAAAGGTTCTGCACCTGGAAAATAAGAGTTTGGAAACACCTGACTTGTGCAATCACTCGCCCTTGATGGTGGTGGTGGGGGCAGGGTTTGTCTTCATCTTTCTTCTTTTTACTTTGCAGGAGTAGACTATTGCATTCACCAGGGGTAAGCTTGCATGCAAGGGAATAGACAACTATTCTCTCTACCCTCCCTTATGATCTTTATGTTTTTTCAGCTTTGGAATCCTCTGCTCTCTGCATGTTCTCTGGTTTCAGAGATCTCCTCTCACAGCAGCTTCAATGCCTGTGACTTTAACAATCATCTGGTTCCTTTAGTCTAGATCCCTCTTGTTTTTCTTTATAGCAAAACATGCAGGTTTCCTGGAATCTGCATGATTATTATTTATTATTTTTATTATTTTTTAAAAGAATAATATTTTATTTTACTTTTTTTTTTTTTACCAAAGAACCATTGTTTTACATCTTGTTAATATTTTGGCAGTATAGGATTTCTCCCCTTTAGTGTGAAGCTCTCCCACCGCCCTCCCAATACCGAAGTACCCAGAGTCCTCCACCAGTCTGTTGCACTCCTCCTCGCCACATTCTCCTCTCTCATTCTCTCCATCCACATTTGGGTGCTTCAGGTCTATGTTCAGTTTTAATATTTTATTTTGAACATAGAAACAATTTTAAGCTTTATGGAGAAATAATGGGAAATGAATAATGGTATACATTTAATGTGGGCATCTTGGTAAGTTTGGATATAGCCTCCCATTTGTCATATCATCACTGCAACCAAGCACTAAACAAAGCCATCACCTATAAAAATGTGTGCATGAGTGTGTGTATGTGCATATTGGCAAGAACATTTGGCATGAAATCTGCCTTTTTTAAAGATTTATTCATTCATACAGAACTGGGGTACAGGCCAGACATGCGCAGGGTGAGAGGATTCACCAGAGACAGAGTGGGGAGCAGAACAGGCAGATCGACGAAGTACACTGCTGAGGGGAGCAGCGGGCAGGTCAGGAGAGGTCTGCCGCACCATGTGGTCACCTCCGGGGCAGGCGGGAATCGAACTCATGCGGAAGTGGCTTTAGCTTCTCAGTGCTGAGCCACCAGGGAGGGCCCTATATATATATTTTTAAAGATTACTTTGCGCATACAGAACTAGGGTACAGGCCAGAGGTGCAGCAGTGGTGAGAGGAGTCACCAGAGACAGGGTGAGGGGCAGAACAGGCAGATCGACAAAGTACACTGCTGAGGGGAGCAGTGGGCAGGTCAGGAGAGGTCTGCCACGCCATGTGGATTAACTCTGGGATGGGGATGAAACTTGCATAGAAGTGGCTTTAGCTTCTTAGGCTGTGCTTTAACTTGCTGCATCACAAAGGACAACCCCACATATTTTATTGGTCTTAATTTTTGTCATTTTTTAATGGAAGTAATGTTGGTTTACATTGCTACTTTTTTTTTTTTGGAAGCATAGGAGTCCCTGACTTCAGGTATTGTTTCTGAAGAATGGACAAGCTTCCATTATGCGTCTCTACTTCATTTGCTCTTTCTCTAGAGCTCTGCCTCCATCTATCCTGTCTGATCTGCAGACTGGTCTCCTTGCCTCTGGCCTTTGCCCTTCATTATCTGTTAAATACACTCTTGTAAAGTAATTTTCCTCTGGCACCATCTTAATCATTTGATGCTGATCAAGACTATTAACTTATTTCCAAAACTATTAACAATTTCTCATCTTCAAAATAAAATTTCTTTTAAATAATTATCTCTCCTGGACAGGCTTGTCTACATGATTTCCCCTTCTCCCCTTGATCCCTCATTTCATTCCTTTTTCAGCTACCTGCTGCCTCCTTTAATATCTAATAATCTTGTTCACTCAATAGGCTTTTTCTTGTGTAGTGTTGACAAAGCCTGCTGAATTTATTGAAACTGTTAAATGGTATTCCAGTGTTTGTCACATAATACCTTTATATACAGAGGTTATTGAATTAGTAATTTAATTAAATTATTATTTGCAGTTGTTCATTGTGCCATTGTGTGTTGCTTGTCCATGTAAATGCAGTCTATTGAGATTGTGATCTCTTTAGGCCAGGAATAGTGGCTGATGTTTCACAGTGCTATTTGCTTGTGAGCCCTTAATAAATTGTCCAAAGTCATGACAATAAGTAATGTATGTGAAGTTTGTAGACCTGCAAAATTGTATTGCTTCTGGAGAATCCCTAGAAACAGCAAATCTGGGACAAATTTCTCTACAGTGGAAATTAGGAATATAAAGCCTCATTGACATAAAAGCTATTCATTTTTATTTCTCCAATTGATAAACCAAGTAAATGTGATTTGGGCTACTTTTGTAATTTGCCAAGCTTTCAGGATTTCCCATTTAGTCTCACTTATGTAACAAAAAAAATTTGTGTATCTTCATGATTATTAACTCTAATGCTTGATGCCTTGGTAGCTTAGGTTAAACCACCATTATCATGACTGTTTGGATTAGTAAATTAGTGATTACTATAACTAACAAATTTTTACCAGTTGCCATATTGAACACACTTTAAGGCTAGCATGCATTTCTTGGATGTCTTAATGTTCAAAAAGGAATGTTATACCAGTTTTACATAAATTCCTTCCTCTCATCTTCCTCCCTTAATTCTCTTTATTATTCCTTCTCAGCAGAAAGGCTGTATATTTCTATTCCTCCTTTTTTCATACCAAATGTAAATGACTACCTGCCTTACCATGTCCCATGTCTTCAATTAAAACAAGACATAGGTATAAATACCTTGAGAATAAGCCTACTACAGATGGATTTGTAAGCCACCTGTGGTTGCAGAACTAGTCAAACTAATGTATGACTACAGAGAATGTTGTAGGAATTTCAAATCAGAAACATGTGTGTGATGAAAAGCATTTGCTTCAGAAAGGCCCTCTGGTGAATCTCTTTATCCCCACTGGCTCTTCCGTCTCAAGTTCAGATGTTTACATTTGTCCTACCTTTAAAAAAAAAAAAGCTTGAGTTCATTTTGGATCTTTTGTCTCATCTGTGTCCTTTCTCTCCTCAAGCCCCTTTCAGTCAGACTCTTGGAAGTTGCTCTCTGTACACAGCATCTTCACCATTGGGGCCAGCACGCCTCAGTGGGAAGCAGCACTCTCATCTGATCAGGATGTTAGCTTACATGAAGAAAAGTCATTGAAGTAAATAATTTCTCCAGAATGTTTAATTCTTCCAATTAAATGAAGTTATGAAGTTCAATGAGACAGTCTTGAAGTGAATTTTAAAAAATGATTTATTATTTATGTACACAGAACTGGGGTACAGGCCAGAGGTGCAGGGGCGATGAGAGGACTCACCAGAGACAGAGTGGGGAGCAGGACAGGCAGATGGACAACTGATGAAGTACACTGCTGAGGGAGCAATGGGCAGGTCAGGAGAGGGCTGCGGTGCCCTGTGAATCACCTCTGGGGCAGGAGATCAGACTCACACTGAGGTGGCTACAGCTAGCTTGCAGTGTGGCATCCGAACCCGTTAGGCCACCAGGGAGGGCCAACTTGACATGAATTTTAAGAGTCCAAGCTTAGACCAAGTGGTCATCATAGATATTAAAATATGAGATTTATGGACACAAAACCTTTCCAGGAGCCTAATTTTATAGTTAAAATTAAATGTTCAGAACAGACACCTAATTCAACTGGAAACCCTTATGCTAAAGACATAACATAGTTAACAAAAGTATTGGTGGTTTAAGACATTTGCAATTACACAATTAAAAAACCCAAGAAAATAAAAATCTTTGTATGTTCATTAGTGTTTTGGGTAGAGGCATATGCAACGAAATAAATAGAATTTGCATTTGACTAGATGATAGAGTTAAGCTAGGAGGAAGCATAGGATCTGTTTGCTTGCAGTGCTTTCAAACTAAATGGTAGTCTCTTTATCTTTGAAGAAGTCTCATTTTGTGTGTGCTTTCTGGGACCAGAGGTGCTGCTACTAGGTTCAGATTCTCAGGAGATAGGTCCCTTCCCAGAATGTTACAACTGTAAGTTCAAAATAGTAAGGTTCCAAATTTCTGATTTTGATTCTATCACCTGTTTTTGATTTGCTGAGAGTTTCTGCAGGGAGCAAGAATTACTTTTAACTTGCTATGTCTACAGAACTTTCATCAAAATTAACTTGTCTCCTTCTTCCTGTCTAAGTGATTCAGGGAAATACACCAGGCACCTTTTCACAAAATGATGACTCGTTTGCTAATTGGTCTCCTAGACTGTAAGAACCTATTGTGTATAGCTGAGCAGGTTGAACAAAGCCATGGTTTCACTTGTTAGGTGAGCTTGTTAGGAGTGGGCTGTTGAATGTAACTATAAAACAAAGTTTAGCTCATAACAATTTCTTTTAAATTTTTAACTGCCATGTAGAAGAATTTTGGAGGCTCATAAAAAATTTAATGTGGGTGTTCCTTATTAACTTAAATGAGGAGAACAAAAATTTACTCTGAAATGATCTTGAACAGGCTCCTTAGGGACGTGGACTCCATCTCTTATTTAGTGATCATGTATCATGTGCCAAATACTGTGTTAAGGATTCTTGGATTTATTACTCAGGTAATGCAATAATAAACCTAAGTACTTCATGAATTTGGAAAGCCATAATAGAAAACTGACTAGTAAAATAGAAGCATTATATTGAGATATGACAATAAATTAAAGACAATTAACATATGGAAATAAAATTCTTAAGGAGTACAGTTGCTATTTATCCTTTCAAGATGTGCTGAATAGTTAGCTGCAGTGTAATGCTTCCTTTTTCCAGAGATGTCAATTTGGTAAGTGAAGTAAAATGGGCTTCTTTACTTCACTGGATACAGAGGGATGGTTGTATGACCTGTGGAAGACCCTTTGGTTGAGCAACATGATTGAATGATTCTTAGGCTCAAGACCAAACTCACACATTGTTCAGACCATCAGTCTATAAAATTTATTTTAAATTTAAGCCAGATTTACACAATTATTAGCATCCCTTCCTGCAATTCTTAAAAGTGCAGATGATCTTTCCACCTTAACCGTAAGCCAAATGTAACCAATAGGAACCAATGAAATCAATCGGTATTTAAAAAAGTAAGACCATCTAATTATTGTGATGTGATCAATGAATTGCATGTGGGGGAGTTATTTTAAATTTGAAAAAGTCTCACTTCCAGTTTTTTAATGATATCTTTTTTCACTGATAATTCTCTAGACTTTGAAAATGGAGAAAACTGGGTTTGCTTCCTGACTCCACAACTTACCAGCCTTGTGATAATAATTATGATAATACCATTTAACATTTTTAGAGAGTTTATCATATACCAGGTACTGGGTTAAAGGTTTGACATATTATATACCTAATTCCCTACAATGACTGTTTGAGATGGGTGCTTTAATTATCCCCAATTTATAGATGAGAAAAAGTCTATAATTAGAGACATCCTACCCATTCCACAGAACTTAGGGTCAAATGTGGAAATATTTGTACTGAAACTTTGAAAACTAAAGAATAACCCAGGCTTAGGTGCTACTCACATTATGTTATGGATGTGTTCTTTTCTGTATTGGGCACCCTGTGGGCAAGGGTGGTATGGTACCAAGTTGAAGCATTTTGAGCAAGTGCTGAGCTTAATATCTTTGTAAAGAAAACAGGACCTTAGTCTTCCTGTAGGTTCCAAGACTCCCTCCTTTTGCTCCTATAGTACCCAGGGGTACCTCATCTTCTTTGAGCAGCCATAGAACTTGCCTTCCGAACCTTGGAATTCAAAGTGTGGTGTTGGGACACTCTCTAACTGGCTATGATACTCACAGGGGTCTGGGATGGGAGGTCTGGTTAGGGATATGACTGGGACAGATCAGTCAAGGGGGCTGCTGTCTAGATTGGATTTTGGGGGGAATGTAATTCTGGAAGGATACCAAGATGTGACAGGTGCTGGAAGTTAAGTACAAAACTGAGTTCAGGTTAAGCCTGGAGCTGCAAAATCAGACAAGCCATTCTACCCCAGGGCTCCAGGCTTGGATAGCTTTGGCAGTATTATTCCAATAACAGAGCCAGAAGAATAGGAATTAAGAAGGAACCTAGAAAGGTGGAGGAGTGAAAAAGTGTCTTGATGACTTTAGTGAATGGGAGAGAAACCCAGAGCTTCTACTTGCATCAAGCTCAAGTGTGCTTGGTCTAGAGACCCCTAGATGGAATCTACAGATTGGAATAAGAACAGGACTAGAAAATATTTTTTTTCTGCCACTTTTTGATGACAACATATAGTGACGAACACCTCATAGATTCATTTATTTAGTAATTCATTCAACAAACGTGCCCAGCACCTGGACAATCTGTGCCTTGACGAGCGTTGCCAGAGGGCACCCACTGGCCCTAGATGCTTCCACAGCCTGGAACACCAGACTATTGCTTACTCATTTGACTGGCACCCGGGGGAGAACTATGCTGGGGAAAGCTGTAGTTATTGTATCCACCACCATGTAAGCACCCAGAATAGTGGAAGAGGGAGACCCATGCACAAAAGAAGCCTTATCTGAGGCAGAGCAAACCCAAAAGCAAACAATGGAGAGAAAAAATTACAAATGCTCAAGCAAGAAAGAAAATCAATCTCCAGAATCCAATAACACTGATGTGGAAGAATATTTCTTCTTGTTAGGTGAAGAATTTAAATTTTTTAAAATTAAGAGTGAAAGGGTTAGAACAACACAAACAAAACTTAGAAAAACAGATCAGAGATATACAAGGAAGATGCAGAAAAGGAAAATGTTTCTATGAGAAACATAATCAATGAATAAAGATCAAGATTGAAATTTTAAATAAGAAAATAATGCAACTGCAACATGTTAAAGGGATAAATGGAGCAGGAAAAGGGCACACAAATAGACCAAACAATATGGAAGAATGAATCAATAATCTTGAATGTGCAGATACAAAAACAAAGAAGATAGAAAGATACAAAGGGAAAAGAATGAAGAAAAATTTCAGAAATTATCTGATGCCATGAAGTAAGGAAATACAAGTTATTTGAGTCCCAGAAGGAGAAACAAGAGAGACAGAGAAAAGGGAGCTGAAAAACTATTCAATGAAATAATTGAAGTAAACTACTTAAAGTAGAAGAATGAAATGAAAATAGGAAATCTTCAACAAGATACACAGTAATAAAGCTCCCAAGAGTCCAAGACAAAAAAATATAATAAAGTTGATGAGAGGGAAGGAACAGATAACCTTTAAAGGAACCCGGATGAAGCTAACATTAGACTTCTCTGAAGAAAGACTGAGAAAGAAGAGAATGAAGTGAAATATTCAAAAATTCCAAGACAAAACAAACAAAAAGCCAACCAAGAATACTTTATCCTGCAAAGCTTTCTTTCATATATGAGGGTAATGTAATTACCTTCTCAGATAAACAAAATATTCAGAATTTGCTACTAATAAATACCCACTCCAAGAAATAATGCAAGGAGCCTTAAGATTTAAACCATGAGAGGAACAAACATAAAGAACTGGACAAGGAATTAAATAGAGCCACAACGTGATGATCATAATGGCAGTAACAGACTTCCACAGATCTATAATCACCCTAAATGTTAATGAACAAAACTCAGTACTAAAAAGATAGAGTGTAGTATGTTGCACTAAGAAACAGATCCAACCTTCTGCTACTTCCAGGAAAGGCACCAAAGTTCTAAAGATAAACTGACATTGAAAGTAAAAGTTTGGAAAACAATTTTGCAAGCAAATGGCCCACAAAAGAAGTTAAGGGCAGCCATACTTGTATCTGAAAAAGTAGATTTTTGGTTAAAAAAGGTGACAAGAGACATGGATGAACACTATATAATGATCAAGCAGACAATACATCAGGATAACATAACACTCATCAATATATTCTTACCAAATAAGGGAGCAACAAAATACATTAGACAACTACTATTGTTTCTGAAAATAGACATCACTGAAATACTTATGTGGTAGGAGACTTCAACACCTCATTCTCACTAATGGACTAAATAAAGATAGAAAATAGACAAGGATGTAACAGCACTAAACAAAGATCTAGACTAGTGGAATAGCAGGTTAAAACACAGCACTAAAAAGCTAAAGCCACTTCAGCATGAGTTTGATCACCGCCCTGGAGGTGATCATATGGCATGGCAGACCTCTCCTGACCCACCTACAGCTCCCCTCAGCAGTGTACTTTGTAGATCTGCCTGTTCTACCCCCCCCACCACCACTCTGTGCCTGGTGAATTTTCTCACTGCCCCTGCACCTCTGGCCAGTACCCCAGTGCTATATACATAAATAAATAAATCTAAAAAAAAAAAAAACCAACTACAACACAGATCTAGATTAAATAGACCAAACAGACATTTATAGGATGCTGAGCCCACAAAAACGCAGATACACATTTTTCTCAAATACATTTGGATCACTCTTCAGGATTGGCCACATACTGTATCACAAAACTAATATCTACAAGTAAATAAAGATCAAAATCATACCAAGTATCTTCTTGAACCATAAAGGTATCAAGCTAGAAAGCAACTACAAAAACAAAGCAAGGAGATCCCACATTATGAGGAGACTTAACAACATGCTACCGAAAGACCATTGGTTTAATGAAGAAATAAGAAAATACTTTGAGACAAATGATAATGAGGACTTAACTTTCAAGAACATAAGGGACACAGAAAAAGCAGTGTAAGAGTGAAGTGTATAGCAATACAAGTCCATATCAGAAACCTAAAAGAACCCAAAGAAACAATCTAATCCTATCTCGAGGATCTGGGAAAACAAACAAACAAGCAAACAAAAAGAACAGAAAAAATCCAAAACCAGTAGGAGAAGGGAGACTATAAAAATCAAATCAGAAATAAATACAAATAAAAAATACAGCCCAAAATGTGAACTAAACTAAAATCTGGTTCTTTGAAAAATAAAGAAAATAGACATACCTCTAGTTAGGCTCACACACACACACACACAAAGGAGGAAACTCAAATAAATAGGATCATAAATGAAAGAGGAGAAATTACAACAGATATAGTAGAAATCCAGAAAATAGAGATTGCTATGAACATTTATATGCAAACAAGTTCAATGATAAAGATGAGATGGGCAAATTCTTAGAATCATAAAATCACACAAAGCTGGATAAAGAAAAAATAGAAAACTTAAACAAATTATAAGTATATAAATTGAATTAGTAATCAAAATTCTAACCCCCAAAAACAAAAGCCCAGGACCAGATGGTTTCCAAGTGAATTCCACCAAACATTCAAAAGTGAACTAATACTTTTTCTGCTAAAACTCTTTCAAAAAAATTGAGATAGGAGGAATACGTCCAAATATATTTTATGAGGCCAACATCTTACTAAAACAAAGATTCAGACATCACACAAAGATACACTGAAGACACTACACAGAAAAGAAAACTGCAGCCAATACCCCTAATGAACAGGATGCTAACGTTCTCAAGTTTAAAAAAAAAAAATTCTTAGCAAACCTAATCCAACAATGCATCAAAAAGTTTACACACTGTGACCAAATGAGATTTATTCCAGAGACACAAATAAGGCTTAACTTCTGCCAATCAATTTTGGTAATTCACCACATCAACTAAAAGAAAAATTAATACTTATGTGATCATATCAATAGATGCAGAGAAAGATTTGATAAAACTCAGCATCCATTTATGATGAAGGCCCTTGAAAAACCTGGGGTAAAAGGGACATATATTAACATAACACAAACTTACAGTTAACAACATTCTCAAAAACTTTCCACTAAGATCTGGGACAAGACAAGGACATCTTGTGTCCATCTGCTGCTATTCAATATAATACTGGAAGTCCTAGCTAGAACAGTTAGGTAAGAGGAAGACATAAAGGAAATCCAGATTGGGAAAGAAGTAAAACTATCTTTTTTTTTTGCAGATGATATGATAATATAGAGAATCCTAAAAATTCCATGGAAAAAATAGTAAAACAATAAACCAGTTTAGAAGAGTAGCAGGTTACAAAATCAATACACAAAATCAGTAAAGTGGACCCTTCCTGGAGGCACAATGGGTTAAGGTGCAGCACTATGAAGCTGTCCACAGCTGCTGCAGCCTGGGTGGTGACCCACATGATGTGGCAGACCTCTCCTGACCTGCCCACTGCTCCCCTCAGTAGTGTATTTTAGTAGATTTGTCTGTTCTTCTCCCCACTCAGTCTCTGGTGAATCATCTCATCCACTGTCCCAACACTTCTGGCCTTAACTCCAGTCCTTCTATGCATAAATAAATAAATCTTTTAAAACATCAGTAACTTTCCTATATGCAATTAGCCTGAAGAGGGAATTAAGAAAACCATCTCATTTATAATTGTACCAAAAAAATTAAATACCTGGGAATAATCCTAACAAAGGAGATGAAAGATTTATACAAGGAAAATTATAAAACACTGTTGAAAGAAAGAAAAGTTGCAAAGAAATGGAGTGACATTCCCTGCTCACAGGTTGGACCAATCAACATTATCAAAGTGGCTATCCTACCCAAACCAATTTACAGATTCAATGAAATACCAATAAAAGTCTCAATGGCATTCCTCAGGGAAATGGAGCAAATATTGCTGAAATTTATATGAACCACCAAAATCCACAAATAACCAGAGCTCTCCTGACTAAAAATGGGGGAAAAATAGCTATACCATACTCCCAGACTTTAAGTCATATTACAAAGCCATAATAATAAAAACAGCATGGTGACTAGAGATACTATATAACAATCAAGGAGACAATACACCAGGAAGATATAACACTCATCAAAGCATACTCACCAAATGGAGCAGAATACACTAGATAAACACTACTATCTCTGAAAACAGACATCAGAGAAAATACTTGCAAGAGGACCATAGATTTGAAGCATATAGAAGAGGAAGGGAGTGGAGAGGGTTGGGAAGAGCCCAAGTGACTGATTGATGATGAATGACAGTTGCTGTGATGGTGGGAGAGTGATGGGCATACACCTGAGGTAAGAAATCAGATCTGTCCCCAGATAACAAGGATACAACTTTATCTAAAACTAAAACTTAAAGGCATTAAAACCAGAAAAAATTAAAAAGGGCACAATTTTCACTTAAAAAAATAAACCCCAACTGTGTGAGCATTATGTGAATCATGATATAGGTGAAGCACAGAGCCAGGGACCAAGAAATACAAGGAAAGAAGACCTAGACTGAGCAGCTGAAATTCTAGTTCATAGCACATGCACAGACCATGGCCATTAGGAATAGTATTAGCAGTGTCTGAAGGAGGGAGAAAGAAAATAAAAGTAGTACGTAAATGTTTCACTTACAATTACTATGGTTAAAAGTTAATTAAAAATACTTTTTATCCATGAAGAGCCCAGGAAGATGGGTGAAGATAACTAGGTTAAACTGAGACTCAACTCTCATTTTTGTTTCATTTCTTAAACTAGATGGAGGCTCACGGTTTTCCCTGCTTATTGAGGCTTCCGCTGTTGGTTGAGATCTGTAGGAGGCATTGACTGATGGCTGGTGATAGCTCTTTTACAAAGGTTATTTTCTTTCAGTGGGGTCTTTGACGACGGTATCCCCATTCAGGGAAGCCCTTAAAAAAAAAAAGTGTAGAACTTGTGGAGAAGCTGGGTTTTTGCAGTGAGACCTGGATTTGTTTGAGGAGTCTGTCCTTGTGCACTGCAGTGACACATGCTTTCCACACGAACTGCCCAAGAATTGGATTAAACCCTTTCTCTTGGCCCTCATTCTAATAGCATTTGTCTAGACTTCTCCTGCAATCTCACCACAAAATAACAAAAATATTGACAAAAATAATAGAAAGGATGGCAATTACCTTGCTTTGAACCCCTCCCTGCTGTCGGTTGTCACCACAGCAGATAAAACGTATTTTATGGGAGACCAACCCGCTGCCACAATTCCTAAAGTAAAGTTTATTTGCACAGAAAAAATAAAGGCAACTTTTTATTTGTCACCCCGCTGAGAAGAAATATGATTCCTGTCCTCTTGCTTCATATTAGCCTTTCTT
Source organism: Condylura cristata (assembly GCF_000260355.1). Taxonomy (NCBI): domain Eukaryota; kingdom Metazoa; phylum Chordata; class Mammalia; order Eulipotyphla; family Talpidae; genus Condylura; species Condylura cristata. The sequence continues at coordinate 16,689,009 of NW_004567124.1, read as the reverse complement.
TTCTCCGCACGTTTCCATCCTGTGGTGTCTGCTCATTTTACAGAAAGGAGGATTTCTGCTTTTGACATTACCTCTTGTTATAACATTCCAATTTTCAAATGGTCAGTCACTATCTGCCAATTTTTTTTTTTTTTTGGCAGAAGGTGGAGGGAGGGGGCGTGTGTTCTGATGCTTAAGCATACAATACTCTGGTCCATTTTTTAAAAAGCTTGCTAGGTTTCCCATGTGGTAGTGGCTCCTCAGAAAAGCTATTCTTTCATGCAGCAGCAGCGCCGGCATTGATCAGTGGGAAAGTTCAAGGCGGCAACTCATCAAGCACGGCTTCGATACCAGATTCCAGACAAGGTCTGCAATAAATAAGAGCAGTAACAAAGAGTCATATTTCCTTCTTGCACAGAAAATCAGCGATGACATAGTTCTAAATTTCAGGGCTTGGGCATGGTGTCTTCTCCTTGCACTGCAACTTGAAAACGGAAAGACTTTCCTCCCTGGGAAGTTACATCAGTGTGCCTTTTAGTCATCTTTTCTTTAGAAACAGAGGCAGAATGTAATTTTGAATTTTGCAGGTTGATTAAAGATTTTTCAGCTGGGTCACTGATTTCCGTTTGGGTTGTTCAAATAGAACTGGTGTTAAAAATATGTGTTTAGATCTTCTCATATTTGTTTTAATTGACTCATCTCTCTTTCCCGTTTAACCTTTCCTTCCCCTGCCCCCAATAATAATGTCAGGATTTCCATGTGAACATAGAAAAGAATCTTTTGCTCTAAGTAGATGAGGAAATTTTTTTCCTTCAAAGAGCGATGTGATAAAAAAAAAAAAATATATACACCCTATGAGTCCCTCACGGATTATTGCTATTGATTTCTTTCCTTGAAACGTGGAAATGTTACCAGATGGGGTGTTAGGAGCAGGAGTGTGGGTGCAAATGCAGTTTATTGCTTGATGACTAAAAATCAGTGAAAACCTTCACCATTTGTGTGCTCGCATTGCTTGTAAAGGTGAATTTTAATCTCAAACCTGTCCTTACCATGCAATAAATAACATTTTAAAGGTAAACTTGTATTTGAAGGAAATATCTTCATGGCCAAATCAAAACAAAGATTTCAAGCATTTGTCCTTAGTTTATAGTAGCACTACTGTTTAAGTTGGTATCATCAATGAAATTTATTTATCACAATAACGATTTCTATTGGGTCTGTTTTCATCTCCACACTCTGGTTGGGCTGCTCCTTTGAGCTTCCTCTGGGTCCGCAGCTCAGGGAAGTGTGAATCAAATTGCTGTTGGGTTCTGGAAGCTAGGTGCCTGGCCCTGCATGTGGGCACAAACATGACCCTCAGGGACGCACCCATTAGGAAAAGACAGGCTGACCTTCTGTCACTTTCCCCCTCCTCCCTTTTAATGATTCCTTCTCTATCCTTTTGAGAAGATCTTTTCAGCCCTTTGACCCCTGTTAGAAGAGGAAGGCTTAAACAGCTAAAAGTACCCTCAATCTCAAGGCTTGCCAAGGAAAGCTCAAGAGGCCTTTTAGGAAATGCCAAAGACAGGACCCTCTGTTTCCAATGAATTTAGAACGCAGATCCCAACCCAACGCCATTTCCATCCTCATTTATTTTATAGCAGCAACCAGTTTGGGTGGGGGCCAGGGGTGGAGAGACTCCTGCCCCCCATACTCATTTGTCAGTGCCACCAGGATTGACAAGTCCAAGAGAGCAGCTGACTTTTTTTTATTATATTAGTTTATTTTTACATATTTTTGTGCATTTTTCCATCTCAGCGAGCAGCTGACTTTTAATGATAGCTCTGGATTATGCAAGAAATATTGTGTGGTTTGAAAAAGAGCAAGGGAAGTGTGTCTGTGGTGCGTCTCTAGGTCACTACTTTTGGGGCTTCAGGTCCAGCTTAGTTTTCATGGACAGGCAGCCACTACTGGGTAAGTTGCTGCCCCGTCCTCAAGTAGTGAGATGGAGAGTGCAGGGTTTCTGAGGAGATGTCTGTGGATCTCCAGTGCCTGCTTGCTCTTGCTGATGTGATTTTGATTCATACAACTAACATAGTGGCTAACACTGACAATGTGGTATTCTCGAGTGGTTGGTGTTGTTCCATATATATGATACATGTTCAAAAATTTAATTCTCACTACAACTCTGTAGGTAGGAATGAGGAAGCTGAGGTTGTGAGGAGATAAAGGCAGTCTTACCAAGGTAAGAATCTTCATATCAACTCTGCCACTTAACTGTTCTGAGCTGAAATGCTTTCATCTGTAAAATGGGGATTTTTAATTTCATTTCCAGGGTTATCATGAGCATTTAATGGGATGCTATAGAGTCTGGGGCCAAGACTCCCCCTCCTTTCCTCTCATCTTATCCTTGACTCTTTTCCATGTGCCCCTCTTTCAGAGGCACTGATGGGAAACCGCAAAAACACAATGAATTTTAGGTACTTTGTTTAGGTGGTTCTCAAGGGATGGTTTATTTTATTCCTTCTGGGAGAAGCTGTAGATAATCTTTGATCTGTGTCATGAAAAGACTCTAAACCCTGTTGCCTCAGTCAATTACAGTTAAGTTGGGAGTGGCTAAAAGGATTAAGTATTTGACCCTATATTATATTATAAGGCACTTGCTGCCATCTCTACTATAGGAAAGGAAGAAATAAAAGTAGAATTTAAAAGCTCATATTCTCTCTCAGATAACCAAGTGACTCCTCTCCTGTTGTCTTTATTTTGCCTCCAATATACACATAAATGACTGTGTACCTGTGACCCCGACAGGATGTACTCATGCTTTCTTTGATCATATCTATTTAGAAGTAAAGCATCCAAAGAGTTTTATCTTAACATTTTCACTAACACTAATATGTGAGTCATGTATGTTTATTGAATGACTATTGTAATGTATGTTTATTGTATGGACTTTGAAAAGCAAGAAAAGTACAAAGAAGTTATTCATTTCCCCACCTGGCACCTAGAGAGCTTCCACCTGCAGCATTTCCCAATGAGTTCAGTTTTTGCTACGTATAAGCAGTTTAGATTTCTTTTTTACTTAAAATAGTCTTGATCATTTCCTTACCATTAGGTAATTTTGTCATTGTGCAGATGGAACCCTAACAGTGGATTTTCTATGCTGATGAATCAGACAAGAGATGAAATTTAACACAAGGATGAAATGATGCCATCAAGAGTATGATGTTGTGTTCAGTTGCTGCTGGTGTAAAAAATGCTATGATATCATAGTGGTTACCACATCACTAGGCAATAGGAATTTTTGTACCATTGTCACATATGTGGTCAACTGATCAAATCATCTGTACCTTGTGAGAAACTGTCTAACCTGAGCTCTTCTCTTTATAATTAAAGCATCTATTTGTTGATGCATAATAAACCACACCAAAAACTAATTGTATAGGACAACAGAATAACTTTATTATCATCTTCATGGTCTTGGAGATGATGGTACTCAGCTAAGCCATTGTTGTGTAGAGTCGTTCATGAAGTCAGGGAGTAGCTTGTGCTAGTTACCTGAAGTTTGCTTTCTTACTTACATAATGGTTTGAAAGGTCTCCAACCCATTGGAGTGTGGAGCAACTGGCTTTCTTGGATATTTCCTTCAATATTTGACATGGTCTTTCCTGCTTCATGTGAGCCATGCTCCTCACCTGACAGCTCAGGATAATTAGTCTCTTATCACCGATGTTACAAATTCTAAAACAATTTAGATTTATTATGTTATCATTTTGGAGTTCAGATGTCTGAAATGTGTTTCACTGGGACAAAGTCAAAGTGATAGTTGAGCTGCCCTCCTATGTGACTCTAGGGGAACCTAGCATTTACTTATGTTTTCTAGCTTCAAGAGGCTGTTTGCATTCCTTAACTCATGGTCTCTTTCTTTATCTTTAAACCATCAACCTAGCATCTTCAAGTTTCACTCTGTTACTCTTTGCTCTCTTTGCACTTCCCCCTAAAACCATTGATACTCCTATCTTCCTTTTATCAGGACTTTTGTGATCACTTGAATGGTCTAGTATAATGGTCATCTCAAGATCTTTAGCTTAACCATATATGTAAATTTCCTTTTATCATAGATGGTAACATGGTTGCAAGTACCAGGAGTTAAGACATGGACACATTGGTGGGGGGCATTATTCAGCCTACACAGTAGGAAATGTCAGCACTATGGAGGAACACATGTGACTAGAAATATTGTAGTCATTTTTGAAAATGCTTTTTTTTCTCCCCACATGTTTACACACGATCTTGTAGTTTTTCTTTTTGTCTCATTGATTCTTCATAATATCACTGCTTTTTTTTCATACAGGGTGCACTTTTTGTTGATTTGCAGAAACTCTTTATATATGTTGTTAAACCTTTTTTATTACTTGATGCATATTATACAGTTTCATGTATTTTTAAGTATTATTATTTCTTCCTCCCTTCCTCACTCTTTCTTTGTATCATTAAATATTTACAGAAATAAGTGCCCATATACATTTTCTTCTTGTTGCTTTATATTTAATTTTATGCTTCCAGTTATTTGAGTGGTATATTTACATATATATGTCATGTTTTATCTTAACTGACAGTGTAAATTAATTGATGGCTAAAGATAGGAGTATAAGCAGTTGAATTCTATTTTAATCACTTTTTAAAAAGATATATTTATTTATGATACAGAACTGGGGTACAGGCTGGAGGTGCAGTGGCGGTGAGAGGCATCACCATAGACAGAGTGGGGAACAGAACAAGCAGATCGACCAGTATACTGCTGAGGGAAGCAGCAGGCGAGACAGGAGAGGTTTGCTGCACCATGTAGGTGACCTCCAGTGTGGGGATGGAACTTGCACTGCAGTGGCTGTGGCCTGCTTGCAGTGCTGCATCCTAACCTGTTGTACCAGTAGCAAGGGCCCTGATTATATTTTTCCAGAAACAAATTTCCAAATGATTTATTGTCATTTCTGATTCAGTTAATTCCTGATTACTTATAGTTAACAGAAACTAGGAAGACTAAGGATAAAATATACATCCACTGAGAATCTCCCAATCACATTTCAGAATGTCAGTGCTGAGAAACATTCTAATGGCATTACATGTTGGATGCAGAGCACTTCAGGTGTTTCTCCATGCTCACATTACAGAGGTCAGTGATCCTACTCTCAATTTGGGTGACCTTTTTTCTATTACAGGAAAAATCCTCTCACATGACATGCAAATGAACTGCCCCTCTACAGAGGAACTATGGCTGGTGGTGTCTTAGGTGAACATCTTAGCTTTCAGGTCCTAATCTCTAACCATTAGAAGTTTATCCTCATGGGATATAGCCTTGTCTTCAGAGGAAGTGCATCTAGAATAATTCCAGGCAATTACCACATTGTACTATGAGAAATCATTGGAATGTAGACTTGGCATACCAAAAGTGAACAAAAGGATTTCCCTTTCCCAAGGGAGTGAAACAGAATGTGTTCAGATCACAGGGAAGACTGTGGGGCAACGAGGGAACCCATAATGGACATAGGTGTTCAAATGAGGGGGGTGCGGAGGCCTGCACATGCAGGAAGATATTGTTGACTGAGTAAGACCATGAATAATGTTACAATGTGCCACAGTGAATAAAAGTAGACTATTCACAACTTCCCCTTCTCTCCACCATTCTCAATTTTGCCAATTTCTTTCTGGTCTTTATTTGGATAGAATAAGGGTAATGGTGAACACCTTTTTTTGAAGGCTTAGTATAATATCCAGATGTGTGTTAGAGATACAGCAATGAACAAAATGAGCAACAACAGCTACTTTTATGGAGCTTGCATTCTAGTGAAGGGAGACAGAAGATAAACAAAGAATCTGTAATGTGGCTGATGATGGTCTGTGCTATGAAGTAGAGGAAGCAGGGAAGAAGGTTGGGGAGATGGAGCATGCAATTTTACCTGGGATGGCCTGAGAAGCACAGAGAAAATGGCTTTTAAGCAAAGATCTGAAGGAGGGTAAGAGTGAGTCAGGTGGAAGTAGGTGAAGATTGTATCAGGGTAGACAGAACAGCCATTTCAAGGTGCTAGGGGGTACCTGGGCTCATGAATAGAGCACTGACAAAATGAAAGAATAGAGAGAGGAAGGAAAGTCAAGATACAGTTTCTTTCAGGAAGGGTATTTGTCCTATGCCTTGAATACACAATTACTGAATACAATGAAAATAACTTAAAAACAGGTTTTAGAACAGACATCTGGAACTGTCATTTATGTGCAATGATGCAATATGTACAAGTCCATAGTCTTCTTACCTGATAATCCCAATGAGTTTTATTCCCAATATCACTGTGTCACCTTTGTCATGTCACCAGGGCTAGGACACAACACAAATTATGTCTTGTGTTAATTAAGACACAGCTCCATTAAAGCTTCTTATGCATTTGCTATGCCTTGTAGATATCTGTTTTTGTATGTGTTAGCCAGTTCAGGGTGCTCTAATATTAACTTTGAGTGGGTGAGTTACACAATAGAAATTTATTTTCCTACCTATATGGGGCTAGAAGTCCAAGATCAAAGTGTGGCTGGTTTGGTTTCTGGTGAAGCCTCTCTTCCTGGCTTGCAAATGGCTGCCTTCTCACTGTGTCTTCTCATGCCTTTTCCTTTGTGGAAGGGGAGAGGGAGAAAGACAGAGAGAAAGAGAGAGAGCGAGAGCACTCTGTTGTCTTTTCCACCTCTTGTACCCCTTTGATTCTTTCTCCCTCTCCCCCTCTTCTACATATAGTATATTATCTGCAAAAAACAATAGTTTCACTTCTTTTCCAACCTGCATTGCTTTTATTTCCTGTTGCTGTCTGTTTGCTCTAGTTAAAACCTCTAAAGCCAAATTAAACAGAAATGTTGACAATGGGCATCTTTGTCTTGTACCTGACCTTAAAGGGAAAGCTTTTGGTTTTTCATC
>NW_004567124.1:16651102-16681191 GCF_000260355.1 Condylura cristata | reverse complement strand
ATCCAAATTTGCTGTCTTGAGCCTCAGAGTGATGGCTGATCTTCCTTGCATATTGGTGCATAGTTCTTAGGAATTATGTATTCTAGATATACCAAAGGTCTTGGTGGACTGGAAAGAACATGGGGAATTGAACCAGAAGAACTCTGGATCTTGTTTTTGCCACGTGGTGTCTCTGAACTTGGGCAAATCAAGTACTGTGTTTCCTTACTTGGATATGGGGTTGCTGGGAGGATAGTGACGGGATAGTGTGAGCAGTAAATTCTTTAGAAGTGCTCATTATTTTAAGTGGAAGTGGTAATGAGTGCCTCCTCTGATGGACTACAGTAGGCTTGAGAAGATCTCATACCAGCACCATTATATACTCTTCTACATGGTTTTATTGTGTCAGCTAAAGGGCTACTGATCTAAAAATCTGATGAAACTACCTAATTTGGTCCAATTTTCAATGGCAATAGTGAAATCTACTGAATAATGTGGAAAGGACATCAATGAGGAATCACACAGATGCACTGAAGTCATTAACTCAATTAAGATGTGCCTGCACTGAAAAAGTCACACCAATAACTGTCTAAATGTATGCATTAATGGCAAGATAAAGAGTTTCTGCATCTGAAATATACTTGTATCTGTTGGCTCTGTGAATGTATGTTAATTTTATTTGGAGGTGACTTGGAAGGTTTTGATTCATCCTTCTGTAGGAGAATATGCACTTTGAAAGTTTTATGCAATGGAAGATTTGTGCAGAGGAAGGTTTTGGAGTCAGAATTGCTAAATTTGAATGTTGGCTGTGTGATCAATTAGCTGTATAATCTCCCTAAACCTCAGTTTCTTCATCTGTGAAAGCAGAAAATGTTTCTTGTCTTTTTTGAAGATTAAATGATACATAAACATAACCTAGCAACAGAGTTTTAGGGTGATATTTTCCTTCTCTCTTCTTTTCTTTTCTTCTTTGTGAAATGCTAAATGAATTGAGACATGTTTCTTGAGATCTCCCAAGTGTATTTTAGACTTCGTATATTTAGAACTGGAGTACAAATCCCTAGCTTTGATTTTTATAATTTTTTATCAAGTAATTATGAAAAATTCTTTCCAAAGAATGCTAGTTTTAGCTCTAGGTTTAGGCAATGAAACATTTTTACTTCTCAGGGAGGAGGGGAGTCAGAAGACTAATATGTGGAAATAAGTGCACCATGAATGATTCTATCATTTAGACCAATTAGTGCTCTATGATAACCATGAACACACAGAACACTGCACTCAAAAATCACTAGACAGGTTAGAAAAGCACAGTCATGGATAGGACAGAAAGGGGTTAGTGAGAGTTCATGAGTAAATAGAAGGAAGATGTAGTTAATGTATTCATAGGCCCAAATTCAACAGTACCCTCTGCAAAATGCTTTTTTTCTTTTTGTAAAAGTAAAACTTTTTTTTTTTTTAAATTGTGGGAGGCGGCTTTTGTGTCTTTAATGGATTCACACAGATCTTGGCCTTAAGCAGACCTAAAGAAGTAGACTCTTGACGTTGCCATTGAGTTCCATCTGTTGATGGGGTAGAATTAGAATTCTGAAGGAACCAATGAAAATTACATGCAAACATTATGGCCATTTGTTATCATTATAAAATGTGATAATGTCATTGCTGACTTACCAAGATGATGACCCGAAAGGCCATGACATTCTGACATTACATTTTATCAATAATGAAAAATTGCTTCCTTTGCATGGTGTTTGGTGAGCTTAGATGACTATTAAAGGGGGCTGCAAACCTTTTTGTTTATGCCAGACTGAAACACAAACAAATCAGCAGTTGGGAACTCATTAGGTAGCAATGGAAAACATGGTATCTTTTCTTACTCTATCTGCCAGGGAAGCAGAAGGACCTCAATGATTTAAGAGATTTCATATTCATTAGTGAGAGAAACTTGCTTCTAATCTGCTTAATGGTATTGTAGGCACTTTAGAATAAGTTTTAAGGCTAGAGGGAAATGTGTTATCCAAAGAAACCGTGATGTGTGAGCATCTATAGGGAATGTGCCTTTTGGGACCCAGATGCTGAGACCGATAGTAGATGGGCTTCACGAAGGGATGGGGAACAGCTGATGTAAAGACATCAATTAAATTATCAGCTTGTTCTTAGATAGGAACTAGAAAATAAGTTTGATGCTCGCTGAAACTGTGCAGTTTTCCTCTACATTTGAACAACAGCATGGGGGCAAAAGACTGATTGTAGATCACTCAAAACTTCACATAGCATAACTGTGTCTTTCTGATTGTGAGGGGCGATAAATTATACCTGAGCTAAGAAAAACTTGAGCCCATATGCCATGTCTGAATGAATGGCCTGCAAAAGCTTTGGCTTCGAAAGCTTTCCTAGTAAATCAGGCAGAGTTTGAGGCTTTTGTGAGTCTTAGAAAAGATAATTTTCACAAAATATGAGGAAGGGGCCGTGTGGTAAGTCATCTAGGCTGTTTTTTTCTCCTCACATTTATTCTATCAGAGAGCTATAAAAGGCCCAGACCACACATATAAAAGGCCAAGTCCAGACCCTAGTATAAAAACTTGAAGGGAATGTAAAATCTTTAGATTTGAGGTGTAAAATAGATTTTCTTCCCTTTTCTCTTTTATGCAGGTGTTTCATGGTAGAACACATAAAATACCTACTTGTAGCATTTTTCCCTCATTTTCACACCATGCTTCTGTTTAGGTTTGAGGGAATTCATATCACTATCATTTACTTTGAAGAGAAGTAAAATGACTTCTCTTGGTTAGTTCTAGCTCCTTCCTCTATTTTGTGCAGTTTCTGAGGGCTGTGCGTTATGTGTGCCTGTGTGTGCCTAGTCTTCAACACCTCAGCAAAGAACAGGTTTTTGACACCATTGTCCTCATGCTGATCTGAATGACCACATCCTTGGAAGTCTCCAGCCTTAGCTCCCCAATAAGGCTCTTCTTGTCTGCCCTTGCAGCACCTTGTAGCTCCCGAAGCTTCACCTACTCTCTTCCCTGAGCCCAGCACACCGATGTTTTTCTTCTCACTGTGTCTCCTTCAATATCTTGCCTAGTGTTTGGCATATTCCAGGAGCTCAGTGCAAGTTGATGTGGGAGCTACCCGGGACTGTATTAGAAATAAATCTCTGTTAGCTTCTTCGTTCATGCCAAAACACCTGGGGAAATCCAGCACAGTCTTTCCCTCACCTGGGAAGAAGCACTGGTTTTCAAGGTGTGATCCTGCACCAGATAGATACTTATTTTCTAGTTCCTATCTATCAAACTTATTTTCTAGTTCCTATTTCTACTTAACAACTTGTTAGAAATCAGAGTCAGAAAATCTGTTTAGTGTACAGATCTGTATTCTAGCAGTATCTGTAGGTCATTCTGATGCAGGTTCAAGTTTGAGAACCACTGCCTGAAGGGAATGTTTTATCTTGTTGGCTCAGCATTGATGGAGTTTTTCCTAAAAGTCATCTATGCAAAAAAAGAAATAATAATACTTCTTACTGCTCAATTATGACCTGAAGCAGAGGAGCAGCAGTATTGTCTATTTGCCTATTTCGTCTTATTTCAACCACATAAGGAGAAATGGTTATTTGGCATAACCTAATTTAAAGGGCTACAAATATCTCTTCTTTTTTATAGTAAGGTGATGCTTGATATTCCTCTTTGACTATTACTTCCTGTAGCTTAGGGTCTTATTAGTCCACAAATATCCCTGGGAGAGGCAACACATTGATTTATTAAGTATGTATCTTGAGAGTGGGCATATGGCATATTTGTGTCTTGACATCAGCTATGCTAACTTTGTTATGTTCTTCCTTATTTTGTCTTGATTGAAGTAACATTGGTTTACAACACTGTATATGATTTACAGGAATAGAAGCCACATCTCGTCAGATGTATGTTGCCCACCATCCTTACCTTCAATGCATCCACAGCCTTTTACCCTGGGCCACAGGGTTCACTTCCCACTTTGTCTTCTCCCTTTCCTTCCCCCTCTAGCAGACTCAAGTTTGCAAACATGTTTCTAGGGTTTGTTTTGTTTTAATTTTGTCAGTTTCTTTTATTCCACATCTAAGTGTAATCATCTGACATTTGTCTCTCTTCTTCTAACTTATTTCCTATAGCACAGTCATTTTCAGTTTCATCCAATTTAATGTATATGATAAGAGTTCATCTTTTTGTATAGCTGAGTAGTATTCCATTTTGTGTAAATAACATATCTTCTTAACTCACTCTTCTGTCATTGGCATTTAGATGATTTCCATAGCCTGGCCCCTGTAAATAGTGCTGTAATGAACAGAGGAATGCATATATCCTTTTGAATTAGTAATTTTTATATATTTGGGAAGATATGTTGTAGTAGAATTGCTGGAATATATGTTACATCTACTTTTATTATTTTGAGAAAATGTCACACTGTTTTCCATAGGACCTAGACTAGTCTATTGTACTTTTCCACCCATACTATCCAGGGTTCCTTTTTGCTTCCACATTCTTCACAACAATTGTTGTTTCTGGAACCATTGTCACTGGAGTGATGCTGCTATCACTCAGTTATATGACACACAATATCATATTTTGGTTATATGATATTTTCTTTGTAAAAAGAAAAAAGGACTGTGGCAGAAGCCTGCTATTTCAGGCTTTCCCTTTCTAAGCTTCAAAAATTTGCAAGATTTATGATATTTAGAAACTATGCATTTTGTAGTTGGAGCCTGTTACCTCCTTCAGCCATGGGTGGTGCATAATGCAGGAAATGGCAGATGTCTCTAGATCACCTAGATAGCTGTCAAAAAAAAAATCCTGCCATTTTGTTGTTTTCTATTAAGAAAAGGGAGTGGGGATAAAATGGCATAAACTAAATAGAGCACTGTGATTAGTACATTTGATCTATTTAGAAAAAGGCTAGTAGAGTACTTAATACATGTGGGATGTTATGACAATTATCTCTGTTCCCTTAGTATTAACTCTTATTGTGGTTTGCTGTTGTTTTATTTGAGGAAGTTGGCCATTGGATTTATACACATGAAGAATCAAGTTTTGAAATGGACTTAGCTCTTTTCAATATCAACACTTTTAGTTTCTGACTAGTGGGCTAGTGTGAATGGACAGTGGGGAGGACAGGCCCATGTGAATACCTGGGGATTGAGGGTGGAGGATGGACTGTTACCTGCAAGGGAAGGCAGACAATGAAATGGGTAGTGAAATGGAAAGGAGAATACATACTAAAAAAAATTTGCCTTGTGAGGTTATAGACTTAACCTTTTCAGGAAAAGTTCAAAAGCCATTTTAAAATTCTATCAGCAAATATAATTTCAGCAGAAAAGGTGTCTGATGAGAGGAATGGAAAAAACCAAGCCTAAGGACAAGGATTTTAAGCTAACATATTTAGAGTGGGGTCCCAAACAGCAGGAGATTTTTCTACACAATATTAATAGCTAGACATCAAGTTTGCATGGATGTCCTTTCATAGCCCTAGAATTTTTTCCAGGGCTTAGGATGATTGCTTCTTGGAGGGAGTAGAATCCTAGGACGTCTGCCAAGATGTATTACTTAATGTTCTCTGTTTTTCAAAGGTTCAGTAAGCAAAAGGGGTTATTCTGAGAAGGCTGCCGGGACGATGACAGGAACAAACACCTCGATGTATAAATTTGAGACCTTTAACCTCTCAGCTGTCAAATTTCAATATTTCTGGTCACAATGTTAAATGCACTCTAGTATCCTTTTCTGAACGCTCTGATGGAAAAATCAAAGTTTGCTGTTATATTTACACACGGTTAGTAAGTTGTTAAAAGAAGAATAAAACAAGGTGACTGCTCACCATATTTTGTATTTGCGGCCTTACAGCTTCAGCATAATAAAACAGAACCTCTGTTTTCTCTGTAACTTACAATGCATACTCCAGATGACTTAGTGTTACTGCTGGCTCTCTATCTCCCACCTTTTAAGAGTGATTATCGTGGCATATTGAAAGTAAAGGTTAAAGCCAAGTCCATGAAGGATAGAGGGAAATATGGGTGAAAACATGACTTTAAGACCTTTTCATTTAAAATCAAATGTGTGTCTGTACATGAAGGACATCATGTGTGCCTGTGCAGTTTATCTCTCATTCCATCTTACCAATGAGTGACTAATATCCTAAGGCATACTAGTGAGAAGGAGATGGGGACTTCATATTCTGTCATGTGGATGCACTATTGCCTTTTGGCAGTAGTACCGCGTTTTGTTTTGTCTTGTGCGTTTCTGTAGACACGTCTTCCATCATAATGACCATTCTGACAGCAGATGGGTGGGGGGAAAATGGTTTGAGAAAACCATTTTCCTTTCCTGCAGTAAGTAATAATTATTTGAAGTGTGTGACAACATTGGAATGGGCAGACTTTCCCTAGGAGCCATATGGAAACTTTCATTGACTCATTTTATTCTTTGCCAATACGCTTTCGCAGAATATGATGTTTAAATTTCATCTTTTTGAAATCTGTGAAACTTGGGAACTACTGAATGCCATGGATTTTTTCAGGTGTCTTTCTGGTACTCTGTAAGCCATATTGATCTGGATACCGGCGAGCACCACATATATCCATTTTCTATATTTCTGCTCTACTGAGCACTGCAGCCACAGTACCATGGACAGGGCCACCGTGGGCCACTGAAGAGAGAGTGGACAGTGACAAAGGAAGCTGTACTTACTATCAGGACATGCATCATGGGATCTGAGCAATATAAATAATGGCCATGAACCTCTTTCGCCCATGGGAACTTGAGCATTCTCTATCTGACCATATGGGAACACTCACTTATGAATAGAGAAAAGCTCATTTTTTAAGATATAAGTCCATTTCAAATATCAATAAGCTAAAATTTTAGAGAAAATTGTGAAAATATGCCCTACTTTGTGACAGTGGAAATTATCAGCTTCCTGGTTATTTTACCCCCTGATATATCCTGACCTGCTGACCCTTTTGATGGCATCCAGGTCTAGCACTTCTTCAGTCATCTTTGGGGCAGGAAACTCAGCTTAAAGTAGGAGTTTTAGTTTAAAGAAAACAGATTGTCATATAGTGTGTTGTACAGCCTATGATATGTGTGTTCATGCCAATTTTTACACTCATTATGGTGTCTGTTCCTTCCTTCTTCTTCTTTTTTTTAATGTTTATTTATTTATGCATACAGAACCAGGGTACAGGCCAGAGGTGCAGGGACAGTGAGAGTCTTCACCAGAGACAGAGTGGGGAGCAGAACAGGCAGATCGACGAAGTACACTGCTGAGGGGGGCAGCGGGCGGGTCAGGAGAGGTCTGCCACGCCATGTGGTCACCTCCAGGGCAGGCGGGGATCGAACTCATGCAGAACTGGCTTTAGCTTCTTAGTGCTGTGCTTTAACCCGCTGCGCCACCAGGGAGGGCCTGTTCCTTCCTTCTTAACTCCCTTTTACAAAGAGTTGGAGAGATTGTTGGGCAAGAAGATCTGGGAGCTCCTTGCAGCCACATGAGGATTGTGTGTGTGTGTGTGTGTGTGTGTGGGGGGGGGGTGTCAGGGACTCAGGAGAATCTTATGTGTCTAGTGTAGAGTTGAAGATTTACCAAATACACAGATGCTATCTGAGAATGGATATCTGGGTGAATGAAGAAAACTTGGTAGGATAGAGTCCCTCTATGCTTCATGCTGTGCCTGATGAATGGAGGCCAATGAATGAAACTGTCAAGGTATGGTTTTAGGACTCATGCCAGTCAGGTAGAAGAGTCAATGATTGCCCTGGGGGCACATGGTCATTGTTTAGCAGTCCAAGAAGGGTGAAGCCCTTTCAGAGAGCATTTTACTCTCTGAGCATTTTATAGCCATGAGCCAAAGTTAAGGTGTTATTATCATCAGGAAGACTTTCATAAAACTATTCAGTGGTAGAGTCTTCAAAGTAGACTGAGACATCATTGAGTGCTAGAACTGCCAAGATACTTAGGCATGACTTCCTCTTTTGGGCTCTCTAGGGCTTTTGTTCACATCTGTTATTGTAATATTCACGTCATATTATATGTCATTATCAGAGCCACCTCTCCCAGTTTATTGCAAGCTCCTTAACAGGAGGGAAAATATCTTACTTTTCTTTTTACCTTCAACAATTGGATCAGGGGCCTGGACCATGAAACATGTGGGTGTAATGAATGAAGTGCATGATGGCTTTGAACCCCTATTTTCACAGGAAGACACTATGATTTACATCAGGACACAGAGGTGAATTGGTGGCAGAGTTAGAATTAGAAATGAATTTTCTTATTTACGTATTCTTTCTTATATTCCCCTTTCAAGGAATTTATTGGGAATAGGGTCTCTTATAGCAAGCACAGGTTAGCATCTTTTTTAGTTTTGGCTATATCCAAAGAGCTCAAGTGACTTATTGACTAGGTAACTAGAGGAAGAAAGGAAGGTTGGGGGTATTGTTGGTGGCCTTGGCTCTGCCTACACATCTGAATTGTGGTTTTTCTCAATTGTTGTTGAGCAATAACCTCAAGGGAGAAGTGCATTAAAACACCAAGTGCTTCTCTAAAGTTTCATAGTGAATATTTTTGAATCATTTTATGGAATAAAGAGATCAAGACTCTTGGGGTAAGAGCTGAGGGTAACAGATCTTCTGGGAGTGTAGGAAGTTGTTGCTAGGACTGGTTATTTCTCTTACATGCCTTTTTCAGCCAGGTTGATCCTTTTAAAACACAAACCCCATCATTCTTGATCTCTCTCTAAACCCTGCAATGGCTTTCCTTGAATAAAAGCTAGGATTTGACAATGGTCCACATACCTACATGATCTAGGGTCAACCCTCCATCACATTTTATTGTTCAACTTTGTCTCCTACCATCCCTCCCTGACTTGCTTGTTGTATTTCAGCATAATGGTTCCTTGTTTTCTGCACACTCCAAGTGTACCCCTCACTGTCTTTGCACTCACAGTGTTTTTCTTTTGTGTGTTTCCCCATATATTTTATGGTATATTTTCTCACTTCACTTTGGGCTTGACTCAAATATTTCCTTATGGAAGTCTTCTTGGATCATCTAATTTAAATAGATAATTTAAATAGCTCCTAATTCCCATCACTGGTCACTCACTATATCTTTCCTCTCCACCTTCCCTCCTTTACTTTCATTTAGTGCTATTCCTTTTGTTGTCCCTCTCTTTTCCTATCTTTTCTATTTAAAATTTCATTGTGTAGCATTTCCTACTAGCATAAAGTTTTATAAGAACAGTCTGGTTTCTCTTGTAAACTGCTATATTGCTAGCATCCAGAGAGTACCTGCTACACAGTAGTACCTAATAAGTACTTGTTGAATTAATTGAATGACTTTGTGTGAGCTTAGTGAAAGCAAAACAAAAGTTTAATGCACAGAGTTTGGCATTAGAAACTTGACTTCAAATGATGTTGGCACATACTCTGCTTGCCTCTTGGCTTGGGTTTCCCTCTTGATATGTAAGAATTCAACTTTGATACATCTGGATACTTTGTTTATCTAACTCTGTTCCTTACTGGCACTCTGAATATGGGTGAATAGGAACGGAGCAGACTGTCACTGAATTATTACTGGGTTAAGTTCTCTGCACAGTTAATTTTAAGGGTAGAGGTCACTGAAGCAAAGTTGATGTTAGATTAGCCTTAGTCTTCATATATCAACAACAGTGGCAGAAGATGAATGATGTATTCTCTTTCTCATTATTTTTTTTGTACTTTTTTATCATTCTGTTAGAAAATGTCAAGTGGCAAATGCCACTCCTGACAATTTTCCTTAAATACTGCACACCAAACTAGGCGGTTGATGGAGAAGAGTTGAACACCAGAGATAGCTTAGAGGGAGTGGAAACAAATAAAAGCAGATGGACAGAAGGTTTGTGAACAGAGTGTTACTTCAACTTTCTTCCAATCATACCTGATCTACTGATGAGAGGGAATTGCTCAAATTCTCTTCTCCCTTTTCACTCTTGGTTTGGTTCCAGTAGATATCTGTTCAGTTCTTAGTTGTTGGCTTTCCCAGGTGCTAGTCCACAGGGCAGACTAAGTGGCTCTAAATGCTGTTAAGGAAGTCTTGTAAGTGGGGAACATGCAGTGTACCCAACTCTATTAGTTCACACAGACAGACTGAATTGGGGTCTGTGAGACACCCCCAGCTTCATTGGACAGAAACCAGTGGTGAATGGGTGTTGACATTCTTATTCTCCCTTTGTCTCCATCCTTTTTAAAAACATGAAAGCAGTCTGCTCTTGAGAGCCTAGTTTTTATTGCTTTGGTGAGCTCATGATACTGTCACTTATTAGTTAAATTTGATATTTACATATGTTAGCAGGTGGATACTCAAGGAGGATTTAGTTAGTATCTTTTCACTGTATGGACAAGTCTCAAAAGTTCTATCATTCAATGTGGTACATATACATAATGGAATATTACTCAACAATAAAAAAAAACACATGTTGCCATTTGTGGCAACTTGGATGGAGCTGGAAGGGATCATGCTAGTGAAATAAGCCTTAAAGAAAAAGAAAAATACCAGATGGTTTTGCTAATAGCATGAATATAAGGGATCGGGGGAAAAAAGAAAAAAAGTAATTGTAATAAAGTAAAAACTAAAATAAAAAAGCAACTATTAACCAGAGATGTTTTATGGGGGCAGAAAGGGGATTAGGATCAAAACAAGGGTGGATAGAGCACAGGGGACTATGGTGATGGTACATGGGTGAATTGGTGGTGGGAAGCCCATGGGGATTACAACCAAGATTAAGAAATGTACAAAATGAAGAATGATGTAAAAGAAATTATATATAAAAAAGAAAAAATATGGAAAAAAGTTCTATAATTCAAATTTATTTTAACACATTAGAATGTTCTGTACTTTAGGGTCACAGAAATGGGTGCTATATATCTTAATTACTATAGTAATTAAAATAAATCTATGAATTTTTGTTTTATTTACCTATAGGTTTTAGTTATGTTATAGGAAACTACCACATATAGTACCTATACATATGCCTATTTGGCAAAGGAGCTCAAAAACCCCTTGAAACTTGTTATTTATAACTCTATTTCTCATTGACTTAGTGTTAACATATATCCTGTCTGTATATCTGAAATAATTCAGGTAACCACTTCTGTGCTTTCATTCTTATTTTTCTTCATCTGCCCCTTTTTCTTTCCTTTCCTTTCCTGTGGTCTCCAATCGAGATGTGCAGATAGTCATGCTTTCATTTACTTTTCCAATATCCACCTCTTCTAAGAAGCTCTTTCTAGTATTCTAAGTTGGTATTCAGACAGGAAAATGCAGAATCATCCTCTCCCACAGCTATAGGAGCTTTAACAATGTACACGTTTGCTTGATTGGTCAATATTTTGAACACTGTCTTAGACAATGATGAAGTGAAGTGGTACCTGCTAGGTGTAGGTGTTGTCAAAGGTCAAGCAATAGTTTGGTATCACAGATAGATCAGGTTCATGGAACTTTAGGTAGACTGAATCAAGGTGGACTCAGATTAGTGTGAATATAGAGGGCTTTCCAATCCTCTATCAGATAACAATCTTCTTTTATATACTAGACTACAATCTTGAGCTTGTGCCTTGATCATAACACATTTCAGCTTTAACTTCATCTCTTTCCCAGTTGATTGTGAATTCCTTCAAAACAGTGTCAAAGAGTTTTAGTTCTTCATAGTGTTTTTTTACGCACAATAATGGGCACTCACATTGTAATAATGAATGTAAACAGAGACATTCATATTCCGAGGGTCTGCTGAGATCCTTGATGCTCTTGCTTGAGCACACCATCTGTCCAAAGATGAGGGTTAATAAGATGTGGAGGTCACAGGGACATTACCAAATTGATCCTAGTGAGACAAGGTTATAATGAATTGTACTACCTTCATTTTTAGAGGCTCAGCTTCTGATGTTGTATCTTTGAATTTGAAACTGCGTTCTGAACAGGAGCTCTGACAAGACTGCAAAAATCCCAGTGATGTAATGAAGCTTTAGAATATACTCATGGACATGAAGAGAAGATTAGTTCCAAATATAACCCCAGACACTTTGGTGAGGAATGGTGAGGTAGACCTTATTTCTTAGACTGACTTAAAGAAAACTATAACTGGAAAGTAATGTGCCATTTATTTGATGAGGCTGGTCACCAAGTTGCTGAAGCTTAGATCTTCTGAGATTCTAGTTATTTTCAAGTCAGAGTTAGTGACTTCATCTTTTGCTCTTCCTCACTACTTTGCAGCTCTGTTAAAGGCCTGCCTCTGACTCTGCATGCTCATTTCCCCACCTCAACATTGGTTTTAGTTCCTATAATTACCCCACTTTTTAAAATCCAGGAAATGACCTCCGTGCAACCTAAAGATTTTATAGAAAGAAAATACTCTACAAAGATGGGAAAGCATTTGGGATCATAACACAGACATCTGTAATTCTTATTCTATTTTTCTTTTGCTGTAAATAAGTGCTTGTGCTTCCACAAATTGATGTATTGAAACCTAATCCCCAATATAATTATATTTGGAAGTGGGACCTTTAGGAAGTGATTTGTTCATGAGGGTAGTACCTTTAGGAATGAGATGAGTATTCATGTGAAGGAGGATCCCTCATCTCTTCCACTATGAATGGGCACAACAGAAGGACAGCTGTCTATGAACCAGGAAATGGCCTCCCACCAGACTTTCAATCTGCAGGCATCTTGACATTGACACTTGCAGCCTGCAGAACTGTGAGAAATAAATTTCTGTTTATGAGTTACTTAGTTTATTGTGTTTTATCATATCTTGTCTGTTAGCCCAAACCAACTAAGACATATTCAAATGCAGGCTTGGAAATTTTCATTGACTGTGGGTGCTGGTCTCAAGGATCTTGTTTTTTAGCCATTCCACATATAATTATCTGACTTGTGGTTGTGGATAAACTTCTGGAGTCCTATGTTGGAAGAGGTGGGACAGATAACAAAGCCTTTTCCTTGAGCATCCCAAATATTGAAAGAGAGGAAAATGACTGAGTAGTCAAATTTTTAACTTAGTAAACTTTTTGCATATTTAATTGAAAGACTTCTATTGAACACTGACAATTAGTATCCAATTCATTTAAAGAATTGTTAATTGTTCAATATAGTGAAAGTGTTACAATATCATCTTGTTCCTTTAATTTGCAACCTGAGTATTTCTTCATGTGTAGATAGGTTTTGTTCATAGATTTTTCAGAAAGACTAGTTTATATGAAAAACAGCTATATTGTTAGCTTAACAGCAGAAAGTGTATATTTGTTTTTGAAGATAACCCTTTCACAGAATTACTTCCTGCACATATTCATTTAGGTGGAAAGATAAATGAGTGGTTAGAAGTCTTTGCCCACCTCTGGTTAAGAATTTTTGTTAATGGTGTTCCAGGTAAGGGTCTTGTCTACTTTGATAGCTCTTAAGTTACTTGAAAGTGAGTGGCAGTTGGGTATTGTCCATATGTAAAAGGTAGGCTTTTTGTGATGAATACATTGGGACTGAGATGCATCTTTATAACTCTCTTTCTTTCCCCTTCCTCCTTTAATGGTTCACTGAGGTGTATTAGCCCATCTCTTCAAGACCACCAATAATGTTGTTGGACTCTTTTTCCAGTGTGGGCTTCTTTGAATCTCTCTGTGCCTTTCTGTGGCCTCCTATAATTGGACCAGACACATTGCTAAGACATCCTGACTTTTATTTCTAATGTAAAACATCTTTATACTCAGACACATACTACATACATGGATCAATTAAGCAGCAAAAGGGGAGTGCAACATACAGTTCCTTTGACAGGGAACAAAGGTTGCTCCAATACTTAGTCCAGAACAACTAGGTCAGATCGCCCCAGGTAGAATATGTGAGTGCTTGTCACAACTCTTTGTATTCCCCAATCATAATTTCAGAGTTGAAATTATACTCTGTGGTGAGATTATAGAACATCTTTGGAGAAAAGCCTTTGAGATTGTAATTCAGAATGTTCAACTAAAAGCAAGTAGTTCTGAATTCTAATTACTATGATGATAAGACATTTCTGAGGTGCCCAGTTGTCCATGTAAATGTGTGTGAATGTTGTGTGTCTTCAATAAGGATTGCCCTGATTCCTGGAATGTCAAACAACCCATTACATTCCTTCTTCCAGAGAATATGTGTACCTCTTATTACAATATTATAATGCCATTTTCATTTATCATGGGTATTGAAACTCTTTATTGGGGCTTATTTGGTGGTTTGAGTATAGCTGCCTGATCTGGCAGCTATAAATACTTTCAAAGTCATTTTACTCCAGGATCTCAGCTCATTAGCAAGAGAATAAAATTAGTTCCCTTAGCTAATTAGCAAGAGAATAAAATTAGTTCCCTTAGCTAAAAAAAAAAAGTTTTTTTTTTTTTTTAAAGATTTATTTATTTGTGCATACAGAACTGGGGTACAGGCCAGAGGCTCAGGGGTGGTGAGAGGCTTCACCAGAGACAGAGTGGGGAACAGAACAGGCAGATCGATGAAGTACACTGCTGAGGGGAGCAGCGGGCGGGTCAGGAGAGGTCTGCCACGCCATGTGGTCACCTCCGGGGCAGGCGGGAATCGAACCCATGCGGAAGCGGCTTTAGATTCTCAGTGCTGGGCTTTAACCCGCTGCGCCACCAGGGAGGGCCTAGCTGGGAACTTTTTAATAATGTAGCACATGTACAAATTTGATGTTAACTTACAGAGCCATAGGAAAAGAGAATCCTTTGCAGTCATCTAAACATAGCTTCTTTCCCTTGAGAATTATTCTAATTATGTATATATATATATATATATTCTAATTATATATATAAATACACACACACACACTCACAAACATACATGTACACATATACATACATATTGAATTGGAGGTCGATATTTAAAACATTTCCAAATATATTATGGAGCCAAATGTTAAGTGTCCCTCCCCCCAAACCCTCCACCCAAAAAAGGAAAAAAAAAAGAATTAGTCATTTACTTGTCTATATGAACAATGTCTAAGAACAAGTCCTGGTCTTGTGGGATGTTGCAGGGTAATAGTAGTTATTATTATGATAAAAAGGAAACTTTAATATGCTACTTATTGAGAACTGCAAGTCAAGCACTGGTCAGCATACCCTTCCTCTTAACCACTTGGTCATATAACTATTTTCATCAGCAGGACTAAAATTACATTATTTGGATTACAGATATAAAACCAGGTGTGGGCAGCTGGCAAGTTTGAAATTGGACAATGGGGCATGTTTGTTGAAGAGCTCAGGCTTTGGAGTAAGTCCACGGTGAAATCCACTTCTGCCTCTTAGGAGTTGAACAAACTTAGCTAAATTATGTAAGCGCTGAATCTTCATCTGGGAAATGAGAAAGTTGTGAATAGTGTCTATTTCTGAGGGTGCTGCTGAAGTTTAAGAGTACACAAAGCATTTGAGCACAGTGCCTGGCACAAAGTGCTCTGTAAATAATAATGATTATTATTGTTATTATTACTAATAGAGCCCTTGGATTTGGCAAATGACGCTGAAGCTTTAAATCAGGAACAGGATTCAACTATGAGTTCCTGAGTGGAAGAAAAGGGCATTGAGGGTCCCTACTCCCCAGAAAACCAGGACTTCTCAACTAAAGGTCCAGCCCCGTCAAAGGAGAGTTCTGGTGCTTCATGTTATTCTATGGTAGAATTACCTGAGGAGCTTTGAAAACTCCTGAAGCCTGACTAGCAGATGATTCACTTATAATTTCTTGGGCTGGGACCATGGCATCAGTGAGTGTTAATTCACTCACCAGGTGAATCCCATGTGCAAAATCAAAGCTGAGAATCATTTCTGGGGATGGGAGGAGATCAGTCCAATTAAGCAGTTGTGTTTAAATTCGGGAGGTAGTCTTGTAGGTGGTTCTCAAAGTCAATTTTATACTTGTGCAAACATTAAGAGCCATTTTTTTTTCCTGATGGAAACAAAGGAAAAACAAAGGTAAAGATTGAAGTTTCCAAAAATCCCACTGGGTGTTGTGAAGGAAGTTCTCATAACACCCAGCTGTGAGAGTCAGTTTGTTATCAAGCAGTGGGGTTGCTGCTAGATTATGCCAGGTGATTTGGTCAAGTTGAAAAGAAAATTGAGCAGTAATAATATACAAGAACATATCACCTTTTTAAAAAAAAGTCTCCCACAATTTAGAACATTTATATTAATATCCACATACTTGTTAAAAATATTAAACATTTTTCCTTAAGTGACATTGCTTTGCACGAAGTTTTAACATACCAAATATTCTTTACTATTTTCCTTTTCATTGGAGAGGAAAATTCTGTGGGGTTCCTCAGGGAAAATTTTAAAGATATCTACTATCCACACTTTTCTTTTTAATTATTTGAATACTTTATTTTAGAATTTTGATTTCAGGGAAGTTTTGCCATAGGTGTTAAAAGATCTAAGACAGAGTATAATGAAACAACTCTTAGGGACCCATTTAACCAAAGTGACAATGACTTTAAAGTAAATATATAGTTTTAACAAAATTCGGCTTCTGTTGTTGACAAGAATTCTCTAGGGTGCCCTCCAGGAACATGAGCAGGAGACACCTTGGAACTGAGGAGTCAAAGAAACTGATAAAGAAAACTACACCTGCTTTCAGGCACTCCTCATAGGACCTCCCAGCACATTTAGTGAGATAGCCCAAATCTTTCAGAAAGATCTTACAGCAGTGGCACCTCTTAGCCATGCTCTGGATGGTGAATCAAATAAAAGTGCCTAGGGCCCTCCCTGGTGGCGCCGCGGGTTAAAGCACAGCTCTGAGAATCTAAAGCCGCTTCCACATGAGTTCGATTCCCACCTGCCCTGGAGGTGACCACATGGCGTGGCAGACCTCTCCTGACCAGCCCGCTGCTCCCCTTAGCAGTGTACTTCGTCGATCTGCCTGTTCTACTCCCCACTCTGTCTCTGGTGAAGCCTCTCACCACCCCTGAGCTTCTGGCCTGTACCCCAGTTCTGTATGCACAAATAAATAAATATTTAAAAAAAAAGTGCCTAGATTTTAGTGCAGTTCCATATTTCCAAGAGTATATCCCCATTATATAAACCTCAGTTTGTCTAGAATGATGGGAATAATGATGTCTGGGTTGCATAACCAATTACAGTGAGTCCTCATTTTACATTGTCAAGAGATTCTGGGGTTCTATGACTTAAAGAGAAAAAAACCTGTAACAAAACAAGTTTGAACATAAGCTAATTGATACAAGCAAGTTAAGCTTCTGAAACCATAAAAACCCAAGCACTTCTACTATTAAAGAAGAACTTGCATTCAATCATTCCTTTTCCAACCTGCTTAATCTATCACTAATGCCTCTTCCCACAGATCAGGTTGCAAGGCTGGAAGCAACCCTGGACAGGACAACCTACATTGCAGGGCACACCCACACTCACTCACTCATAGGGACAGTTTAGACAAACCAGTGAAACTGGTGTACACATCTTTGGGATGTAGTATTTGGAGAAAAGTCTGGATAAAATATGAGTAGAGAATTTGCAGATTCCACACAACGGCAGGTGGGAATTAATTTTTTCCCCTCATCAACAGTAGCACAAATCTATGTTAACAAAAACGATTTATTTGAAGACTTCATGTATTAGTCAGGTTTCTTGAGTTTCTATCATGCGAGGTGAAGGGTGGGGAATTCTATCCTTCTATTAACTACTCCTAGATTATGTCCCAGAGACCTGATCAGTCTAGAGTTTTTGATTGAGTCATGTTTTTCCTAGGAGAGGGGAGGGGATTGCTATAGAGGCAGAAACCTAATTTCACCTATTTATTTTTTTTTTTTTGGCATTTTACATTCCCTTGTGGGAAGCACTTTTGCATAAATTCTGCTCTGTGGCTGGCAGAAATGGTGGGCCTCTCTTCAGTCCTTCCTTGTCATGGATGGGCAATCATTTAAGCAGGTTCTTAGCACAGCTTACATTGGAATACCTTGTTTCCCATTTAGCAATGATTCCTGTGGTGTAGCTTTTCCTAGAGGAAATATTCCTAGAATACTTAGGAATATTTAGGAAAGAAGGCTTAACACTAGGCTAACCCTAATTAAGCTCTGTAGTCGAAGCTGTGTGTGTAGATAGAAAAGAATCTTAGAATTTAACAGGGGACAGAAAGTATGCACAAAATTATCTATAGTAGAGGGCATGGAACTCTGTCACGAACAATGGGAACCTGGAGCTTTCAGATTCTAACTTGGCCAGGTTCATCTGACACATGCTTACCTGACCCAGGCGATAGCCAGTTACCACAACTGCCCCTGAAATGCTCAGTTATGTCTTCTTTAGGCACGATGCCCTGCAAGGCTTCTATTCTGGATGAGCTCACTGTTACTGGAGCTCGGGGTAGACAGCCTGTATATGCAGGATTGTGGCAGTAAATGGGCAAATGGAATAGTTCCCCTACACTGTAGATGCCTATAGGGACCGAGCAGGGAATATAAATGAGCAAAGTGGTTCAGTGCGGAGGCTGTATGGCTCTGGGGTGTGCCTGGCCCTCCACGTGGGCAGCGACTATTGTTATTATGAAAGAATGTTGATATCAGTGAGCTCATATTACCTGCTTTTTTAGAAGCCAGACTTCTGTATTTCACTGTAATATTCTTTCTGTCTCCAACTAATTCTATTTTAAAAATACAGCCACAAAGTAATTTCTCAGTAAAAGGTGTTTAACCTAATGGCTTTTGAAAAATTATACCACCTGTGGCTTCCTTTCTTTCTTGGTGTGTATAATGACTTTTTTCACTTATGAACACATACTACAGAAATGCATTATAACAAGTGATATTTTTATACTACATTGTGGTTTTAGGTAATATTTTTTTCTTACCAATGTATTCTGCACAGCAGTTTCTAGTCAGAAACTGAATCTGAATTACTCACCATATTTGGAGGAATTCAAAGTGTTTTGCTGTGTGTGTGTGAATGCCAAGTACCAGGGTTGAAGAGGGAGGCCACGGAGACTGTCCAGCAATTGTGTGTGTGTACTGTCACCACATTTTGAAGCACTTTCTTATCTAGCTTTTATTTTGCCCAGAGGGTATTTTTCTGTGTTATAATTTTATTTTCAAGTGCAATTTCAGTGCAAGCTAACCATGAGCCCCCAAAAGGTTGAAAAATTGATGAAGAAAATGACACAGAAAGAAGAAACAAAATGAGTACAATAAACTTTCATCACATTCACCTTACATTTTATTTATTGTATTTATATGTACTTTCAATTGTTGTTTATTATCCATATATATGCTTGTTTTTATGTTAAACCTGAGAAAATAGGTTGGGTATCTTGATTTGGGATGCAGCCGCACATCCTATTTTTCCCCCATTCAAATGAATGGAGATATATTTTCATTTAATGACTTTGAACTTTGTAGTCAATTTTTCATGAGGAACCCCCCTCCCCCATAAGAATTAGCATGACAATCTGTGGACCAATACTAAAGCATGTCTGTGGAGTAAATATGGCCATCAGGGTGTTAGTGTGTAACATTCCATGAAGTACTGCGACAAAAGCACTATAAAACATCTCTATTTACAATAGTAAACTGTTTACAATGGTAAACCCTTTTGGCCCTCTAACAGAGAAGTGGATCAAGAAGATGTGATATATATATACAATGGAATACTACTCAGCAATCAAAAAGGGTAAACTCACGCTATTTGCAGCAGGATGGATAGGGCTGTAAGGGATTATGTCAGAGAGATAAGTCAGAAGGAAAAAAAAATATTGGACGTTTTCACTTATAGGACGAATATCGGGAAACTGAGTGAGCGGTAAGAATTAAAAAAGACAGAACCTGGGCCCTCCCTGGTGGCGCAGCAGGTTAAAGCACAGCACAAAGAAGCTTAAGCCACTTCCGCATGAGTTCCATCCCCGCCTGCCATCCACATGGCGCGGCAGACCTCTCCTGACCCACCTGCTGCTCCCCTTAGCAGTGTACTTCGTCGATCTGCCTGTTTTGCTCCCCATTCTGTCTCTGGTGACTCCTCTCACCCTCCGCATCTCTGCCCTGTACCCCAGTTCTGTACGAATAAATAAATAAATCTTAAAAAAAAAAGAGACAGAACCAATAAGCACGCTATAAATCCAAGACATGCAGCAGGGGAGGGGGAGTGAGGGATTAAAACAGAGGAGGGAAGAGCACAAGAGACTGTGGTGATGGTTCACAGGTGACTTGGTAGTGTTAACACCTGAGGGGAGAAATCAAATGTTCTACAAAAATAAACAATTATGTAAAAAAAAAAAACATTGTTAAAAAGGACACTACATACACACAATGGAATACTATTTCATCAGTCAAAAAGGATAACTCATGCCATTTCTGAACTGTTAAATACTGTCCAAAAATGAACAATGATTATGAAGATAAATAAATTTAATGTAAAAATGTTTAAGTGCTGGGGAAGTATGAAGGTTGTTATTCTACGCCTTTCAGGATGCAGGATACAAGTGGTGCTTATATTTCACTGGGGCAATCTGTTTTTTAAAGTGTACTCCTCAGTTTTCAACCCTCATTGCATGGTGCTGTAGGAGCTGGAAACAAATTTGGACTTTCTGTTCATTTCCTTCTGAAATTAATCAGCTTTGTGAGCCTCCTAGTTGAGCAAGAATTCTAGACATAGACTTGGAATCTATATGGAAATGTAGGAAGGACTGGAATTTGGGAGTAAGGAGACTGTGTGGGGCTTTGACTTTCTTGTAAATTCATTGTGTAACTTCAAGGAAGTCACTTAACTTTACTTCAACAAATATTTACCATCACCAGTGTTATCATTATCAGCATTTTCCTAGCATCAGGCTAGAAGACCTCTAAGTTCCTTTCCAAGTGTAACATTCTGTGGTTCTAAAAACATACCTATCAGCATGCATGGTACTTTTCATAGAAGTACCTTCCTAATTCAAGCATGGTGTTTTCATTGCCAACATTTACACATTCATTCAACATGTATTTAAGGAAAGCCTACAAAATACCAGACATTGTTATAGGCATTGAAGATTGAGCAGGTAGCAAAACAGGCACAATCCTTGCCTTCATTGATTTCACAATCCTGTTCCATCAGTGATAATATTTCCTCCTTTTGTAATACCTGTTACTACCTGGATAAGTGAACTCTTGATACTCTATAAAGAGTCACAAAGGCATTGAGAAAGAAAGCATTCTCAGTAGTATACAGGGGTTAAAAGGAAGTATTTTGAGAGTTCAGTGTGAACTTGTTTGGGCTTGTGGGTGAGACTGACTTGGAGGCCTGAGACACCAGCTTTGTGAATTGCTTTGTTCTAATACTGTATTTAAAAGATGTCACATTCATAGGTGCGTTGTGAGCGTCAGGCCCAGGCAGTGCTTTCACACTGAGCTGTGTGGTGGCAGACTCATGAGTCAGGTTGAGGGATAAAATAGTCATGTTGGTAACCACATCTGTAAGCTGAAACTGGTCAAATAACAGAGAAATCAGGAATGTTTCATTGATGACTGATTCTGTCCCAAGGCTGTTTATGTCCACTCTCTCCTTTTCTGGGAAGCTTGGAAAAAGATCTTCCCATGGTGAAAATAGCATGTCCTTACTCTTGCCTTAAAGATGCTCTTATTTGGGGGTGGGGAGGGAGAGTTTAAATACTTTGTGAACATTTATCTCTTTTTAGTTCTCTTTTTCCATCTCTCCTTCTCCATTTTCTTTCCTCCTTTCCTCTTATATCCTTAGTCTCTCTCTCCCTCTTCAATTAAGTAGAAAATGATCACAAAAATCTCTGATAAATTCATGTAGTCATTGGGGATTTCACAGTAGCTTTTCTAAAATTGCCCAAGGCGGGGGGAACAGTTTGGTTTTGAGTACTTTGGCCATCCATCTATTTTTCCACATACAAGAAAAGTACCACAGATACTTTGAAAAAGAGCTGATAAACACATCTTTGTTGCTTTAAACATGGGCAATCCCTGTTTGGAGACAGTTACGTGCTCCTACCCCCTAGAGAGATATCTAAATTGGTTACAGCAACTGATGCTGTTTCCTGTGGTCCCTTGTCAGTTGATTAGAGAACAAAAAAATCAAGAACAAAATCACTCAGATTCATTGTCAGGCATTCGAGTGGAAACTATAATGAAGAAATGGCAGCCACTTAGTAAGATCTTAGAGGTGTGTCAGTAGGAGTGTTTCCTTTTCCATGGTTGGTGTTGATGTAGTCTTCATGTGCTTGTCATGTTGTCATGGCATAGAGGCCTGCTCAAAACTAGGTTCTGGTGGGGATCATCATGTATTTTCAACAGATGCTGAGGTATAAGGCCGTGCACCTGGAACTTAGATGCTATTATAAGCTGATGTCTCTTCAATTTAAAAAAAAAGTGCTAAGAGGAAAAAAGAAATTCCGTGATTAACAACACACTTACACTCACTCACACTAAGGAGGCTCCTGAGAACTGTGTGAAATCCTGCAGCGTCTCCTACATGAAATCCCACTTGAAGACATTTTTTCACCTTACTGAGATGGTACAAAGGCTTTGTTTCTTTTAAAGAGAGGCTTTTAGGTGTTTTTGTTTGTTTTATTTTTGGTTCATTGGGACAATATGAAATATCCATGTCTCTATTTTCCCTTTGGTTTTCAGGATCCTTAAAGCTAAATCTGAGATTCAATCTATGACACCTATGTAACTATTTGTGGCTTGTGCATTGGTAATTATTCTCTACCCTGGTCCTGCATCCAGTTTTCTTTGCATTTTATTTCTCTTCTGTTTGTTTTCTAAGCTTTTCTCTCTCATCCCCATCACATGTTACTGTGTTTTCATACTGTGTTTTCACCAATCTTATGTGAAATCCCTGGTTTTTTTTTTTTTTTTTTAGTATTATATGAACTCAGGTCCTTATGTCTCTGAAGCAGTCTCTCTAGTGAGCCTCCTGCCTCCTGATGGAGTTCTCTCTTTAAAGCTTAGATTTCAGCATCATGCTCCCCTGCTTACCCTGCCCGGACTCTCCTCTCTGCGGGCAGATCAAACTATGTGCAATCTGCCTTTACCTAAGGCTCTAGACTTAACTCTACAAACATGCTACATACTCTGTAAATTTACCTGAATGAACTATAGATTATTTTAATTTTCACTGAAGCAGAAAAGGGATGTAGCACATTTTTAAAAATCAAAGTGCAGTAATTAGGAGGAGTAGCAAGCATGTCCATCCAATGAGACCCAATGAAATAGCCAAGGGTTTGAAGGTTGAGAAGATTGTCAATCTGTCGGGATGTTTTGCAAACATCCCAGGCTGGAATGATTAGTTCATTGTCAGTTCTCACAGGTGGAGAAAATAGTTTTCGAGCCTTCAGAAGACTTTTACAAGCCTTTAATATTGAATCAGTGGACGCACCACTTTTTTGTCTCAGTATTTCCCTGACTGTCTCCTACCCTTGCCCTTAGTCTCTGAGTGAATCTGTGCTTAAACCCCCTAGCCACAGGTGTCCCCATTTCCCTATGTGCATATCCTGTGCTCTTTATGCCCAGGTGCTCATAATTACATGTGCTGTGCAAGACTGCAGGTGCGGGTCATAGATGCTAACTGCAAGAGGGAGGGGAAAAGCATGATACCTTCACTTACCCTACACAAGGCTGAGGCTATGTAGAACAGGTCTTGTGATTTAGACATATTTAGAGGCTAATTTGCTGTACTTCAAATCTGTCAACTTTAGTATTCTCTCAGCTCTTTCCTCTCTTCCAACTCTCTTTTTAAAACAGTAGGGAACTAAGAGCATAATCTCTTTCTACTACTATTTTTTGATCCTAACATCATCCCTAAGCCTCCCTTTCCCTATACCCAAATCTTATTTTGGGTAGAAGTAAGGTAGATTTACGTATTGTAGTTTAACTGGGGTAAAATCTGGTCTTCAGATCAGCCTTAGTGAAATATTACTTAACGAGGACAGGAGGTTTGTAAAATGTTGTGCAAAGTACAGACTTTGGGGAAGGGAGGCTGCATATTACTTCTGGTCCTGTCATAAACTAGCCATGCGTTTCTGAGTAAATTGGATCTTAGACTTCTGGATAAAATGAAAGTGTTAGATTAGATTATCTCAAGTCATCCTTCCAGTTCCCTGATTCTAAATAGAATGTGCTCAGAAAAAATGAGCAGTCATTAACTCATTAGTAAGTATTTATTCAATACCTATTGTTTAGCAAACATTGTTCAGTTTATGAGATACAGAGAAAAGATGAGTTCAAAAAACAATTATTCTGCTATCACGGACCTTGAAGTTTAATTAAAGATTTACATAAGTATCCATCAAGGTTGTAGTATATTGATGTCATCAGAAATACATAGGTTATAGAACCATAGAGTGAGGTAGATTCATATATCTTCTGATCCCTGCCTCTCAAAGTGTTCTGTGAACTTGCAACTTCAACTTCATCTGTGAAGACTCTCAAACTTTACTGTAAATCCATGGAATCAGAATCTTCATTTTAACCATATTCTCAAGTGATCTGTATTCCCACAAAAGTCTGAGAGGCACAGCTCTGACCCAAATTCATCATTTTATCAGTGAATAAACAGGACCCAAAGAACAAAACAAGTTGGCTGTTTAGCAGGAGAGGCAACACTTGAACTCACAGCCCCTGATTCTTGGTGGGAAATGTCCACAGTGAGTCACTGCTTGTTATGAGGAGCTCTGTACTTCACAGAGAAGCAGTGATTGAAACTATGCCTTGTTCAATCACAACATAGACCAATAAATCGAAACTTTGCAGCTTAAACCAGATTGGGGGATCCTGCCTGATTTAGACTTTTGTAGCTTCCATGTATTTCACTAACTTCTGTTTCTCAATAATAAAATCAATACTGTGTCTCATTCCTATACCCTCTTTGAAATGCATAAATGTTGGTAATCACCAAAGAGGAGAGGAAACTTACTGTCCTTGCAGAAGCAATTCCCAGGGTAGGCTTAATGTTTTGTCTTCAAATCCATCACCACTAATGGGGAAAAAAAAACCACACACAAATACCCCCAAGCACATACCTGACTGAGAGAGGATCATGAAGTCATCTTCCCCTTACCAGTGAGCAGCCTGTGGAATGAATTTTCTTGGATCAGTCCTGTGGGCTAAGTGGAGGCATGAAACTAAAATGAGATTCTAGTTTCTCAATGAGCCTCTCTATTGGGTAGAAATATTTCTATCCAGCTTTGGTAGAGAATTCACAGGGTTAATGACTAAAGAATGGAGTTCTTGTAATCAATATAGTCCTCTGGCTTTATTGATTAGAATCACCTGCTTATTTTGCAGCTAAGATTTTTTTTTATCCCATTCAAAACAAAGACACCCTAGGGGACCATTAAGTAAATAGGCATTTAAGACTTTTTTCATTACTAAGAAAGTAGTTAATTATTATTAGTGCCTAAAAGTCTCAATTCAGACAGAACACCTGAATGAACACACTGCCGAAATGGTAGTGACATGTCTGCTATGAATGGATGCCAATTTGCAGTTTATTGAAAAACGCTGCTTTCTCAGAGTTGTTGGGGAGGGGTGTGACTCCAGTTTAACTCCTGAAAAACAATCAGACTTGGCAGAGCTCTTCTGAAAAGGTGTTGAGGTGGAGTAGCTTTCCTAAATATTGTCTGTCTCTGGTGGTCTCCATGGTTGTAAGGGCAAGTTCACTTCACAACCTGTCTAAAGAAATAGATTGCCAGCTCAGAAATCCTTTAAATAAATCAGGTCAATTTTATTTTACTTCAAGAACATATTCATTATTCTGCTTCAGGAAAACAAATCAGATGCAGAGCCATGGTATTCAATGAGTAACTTACCTTTACTTGTTTGGGATAATATTCAGAATTTAGAGCCACTTAATGATTTGCTTCTTCTTGTTTGTTGATTACACAAATAAATCATGACACACATCTTTATGCAGCATCTTTTATATGTAAGACTTTGTACATGATGCTTTCAAAGTATGATAACATCTAGAACTTAATCTTTACAAAATATTTTTACATTTGATGCTCATGAGATCCTCCTGGAATTCACAGGTTTGGGGATGAATGACTGCATTTTACAGCCAAATGGATTTACAAATTTCTGTGAAATATGAAGTTGCCACATGACCCAACACTTCTATTTCAAAAGACATACTTAAGACAACTGAAAACATTTGTTCATACAAAAGCCAGCACATGCATATTCACAACAGCATTATACATAATAACCTAAAAGTGGATACAACTCAGATAACTGTCAATGGGTAAATAAACAAAATATGCCACATTGGATAAATAAACAAAATATGCCACTTCCACACATAGAATAATATTTAGCAGTAAAAAAGGATGCTACATAGTTTATCATAATGAAAATATTATTCTATGTGAAAGAATGAAGACACAAAAGGCTACACATTGCATGATTCCATTTACATAAAATGTCTAGT
This sequence comes from Condylura cristata, assembly GCF_000260355.1. NCBI lineage: Eukaryota > Metazoa > Chordata > Mammalia > Eulipotyphla > Talpidae > Condylura > Condylura cristata. Next base: position 16,654,774 of record NW_004567124.1, on the reverse strand, counting down.
CTAGGCATGTCCACCCAGGCAGAAAGTAGGAAGTAGTTATTGCCAGGGAGGAGAGTGGGGAATCGGGGATGAATCCTAACAGGTATGGAGTATTTTTGTGGGTGGTGGTAAAAATGTTTTGAGCTCGATAGTGGTAATGTATGGTTGCAAAACCTTGTGATATACTATAAATTACCCAATAGTAGCACAGCACAACTTAAAAGTGAATGGTATGGCATTTGAATTACATCCCAATGAAAAATAATTTTTTCACAGTCACTTATCTAGTGATAGAAATGTGGCAAGTGTGCATGATTTTTGAATGCCATACAAGTGAATGTTTAGATTCTGTCACCATGCTGATAAATATTTCCTAAATTGAATAATGATATAGTATCATTGTCTTCAAGCAGTTTGCATATAAAAGTGTGAAAAAATAAAATACTGGAAAATAAATCATAGCCAGAATGAGTATGAATGAAGGGGTTTGGAGTTGGCTCTCCACATGATTTTTTTTTTTTTTTTGTGAGGGAAAAATGAAAAATCTCATTTTTAAGTCTGCCAACTTTTATTTTTTAAATTAATTTATTTGTACATACAGAACTGGGGTACAGGCCAGAGGCTCAGGGGCGGTGAGAGGCTTCACCAGAGACAGAGCGGGGAGCAGAACAGGCAGATCAACGAAGTACACTGCTGAGGGGAGCAGCGGGCGGGTCAGGAGAGGTCTGCCACACCATGTGGTCACCTCCGGGGCAGGCGGGGATTGAACTCATGTGGAAGTGGCTTTAGCTTATCAGTGCAGTGCTTTAACCCGCTGTGCCACCAGGGAGGGCCTCTCTCTATATTTTTAAGATTTATTTATTTGTACATACAGAACTGGGGTACAGGCCAGAGGCTCAGGGGTGGTGAGAGGCTTCACCAGAGACAGAGTGGGGAACAGAACAGGCAGACAGACGAAGTACACTGCTGAGGGGAGCAGCGGGCGGGTCAGGAGAGGTCTGCCACGCCATGTGGTCACCTGGGGCAGGCGGGAAGCGAACTCATGCGGAAGCGGCTTTAGATTCTCAATGCTGTGCTTTAACCGGCTGTGCCACCAGGGAGGGCCCGGGCCTCTATATTTTTAAGCAGAACTTTAGGTATGGAAAAGACTCTTTCATATCCTCTTTGTTTTCACTTCTTTTTGCCTTGGGAAGATTATACTTCCCAAGCCCCTTCTAGTTGGTATACCACATGACTAATTCGGGCCAGTAGGTTGAACACAGAAGTTATAATATTACTTCTGAGTTATACTATTGCCAGACTTAGAACCTTTAGCACTCTTTTCCACTATAGTACCAATCAAGGAGGGCATATGTTCCTGATAGTTCAGGTACAGGATAGTGGATTAGTCATTAGCCTGGATATTGTGTTAACTGAATGGAAAATCATGGTACAGGAAAGTTGGTCATATCTGCATACCAGCAATAAACAAATCTTTGTTGTATTAATGCACAGAGATGCTGGAAAGTTTATTAATGTGGCCTAGAGTACAATATACCCCTAATCAGGGGTTCTGGTTATCAACTGCATTTGGGGATCAGTGCTAGAGAGAATAAATGCTAAATAAATGGGGGATGAAAAAATCATCTAAGGCTCAATTTAATCTGTAAGGCTTAAAAAGGGAATTAGAACTAGGTGCTGAGATGAAAGAGTAAATAAGGACTTTCTGTATGGGGCAGATGGATGTCACAAATGATATGGAGGAAGTGACAACAAAATAATGGTTTACCTAGTTAAGACTTCTTTCTTTTAAAAATGTGTTTGGAAGGCTGATAACTTCAATTCTCAATTGTCAAATATTTATTTTCTAGTTGGACAAACGGGAAGAACAATCCATGTGCAGTATCGTGCAATGAATCTTTCAACACACACTGAATCACTTCAGTGCTTCGTTTGTTCTGATGGACAATTGTCCTGAATTCTCCTTGCAGAGGAAATATAAGCACATCATTTTCAATGGAATTAGACAAGACTAGCTGATGGAAGGCTTGAATGCCAGGCTAAAGTTATCCCCCTCTGCCACAGTGAGAAAATAAAACCCATAGATTTCCTTGGGTATTATATCCAGGTGATTTTTTTTTTCCTACCCCTCCTGAAACACCAATATTTTCAGCCAGCAACTCTAATTCCTTGGTTCTGCTCAGCTGTCTTTGTACCTTTTTGCTTGTTCTTAGTTTCCCTTCTCCCATTCTCCAATCTTTCATGGTATGAAATTAGCGAGGTAGGAAAAGGAACTGATACTTGCTGAACGCCTTATATATAGTATACATATTTGAAATATTATTTTTTAGTCAACAATGGCTAGAAGAAGATTGCCCAGAAGTACAATTAGGAAGTGGTAGAGCCAGGATTCAAATCGAGATTTCCATGACACTGCTATTTTGTGTGCCCTACCACACTGCCCTCAGTGAATGAAAAGGGCTGCAATTAATTTATCATCTTCCTTTAGACCAAATTGTTAACTGAAAAGAAATGGTTATTGTTGTAAATCTTTCCATCTTTCAAAATGTACATGCAAGCTTGCTTAATAGTCTCATACATGTAGCAAGCAATTGCTAGAGGAAGAGGGTTTGTCATAAAGCTTGACTCCAGTGAATTCTACAACTGCTTTTTCATTGAGTGAATGAATGGATGTGAAGCATTCAAACAACAAAAATACTCTTGCCCTGTTTTAGCTCCTAGAGGATTCTGAGCAATTATTGACATTATTACAAATATGCAGAGGGTAACTGAGCTAGAGCATAAATATTTTATAGTGGGCAGCCTAAGATCAGACTAAATAACTTATTTCTAATACAGGGTGACACTGATTTATCGGTTCATTCCTAAAATATACCAAGTGCCCAATATGTGGGAACTATTCTAGGTGTTGCAGTAAAATCAGCAAATGAAACAAAGTTTTGGCTGCCTTGGGGCTTACAGTGAGAGTCAGACAATCAACAAGAAAAAAATAAATACTGTCATATGTAGTAGGGAGAATACTATGTCCCTCTCCCCCAGATGTCCTCACCCTAACACCCGGGACCTCTGAATATGTTGCCTTATATAACAACAGGAGACTTTATAACTGTGATTAAAGGTAAGGATTTTGAAATGTGGAGATTTCACCTAGTTTATCTGGGTGAATTCAATATAATTACAGAGGTTCTGGAAAGTAGAGATGCTTCCTGGCTGTGGAAGAGGAGAGGTGACTGTGGGAAAATGGTGAGAGGCAGTAATGTTGTTGACTGTGAAGGAACAGATCACATACCCAGGAATGTGGGCTCTAGAATCTGGAAAAAGCACAGAAATGGGTTTTCCTGTACAGTCTCCAGAAAGGAACATAGTTATGCCAATACTTTGATTTTCAGCTAGCGAGACCCATGTTGATTTCTGAATGACAAGATTGTAGTTCAGAACAACTCTTCGTATTGTTTTAAGCCTCCAAGGTTTCAATAGTTTGTTATAGCAGTCATTAATATATCATATTAATGTATTTTATGAGAGTAATAATGGCTCTGAAGAGGGTAATACAGGAGGAGATAGCAGGTGACTACTGGTGGGATGGTATTTTAGTTTTTCTTTTCTTTTCTTTCTTTCTTTCTTTCTTTCTTTCTTTCTTTCTTTCTTTCTTTCTTTCTTTCTTTCTTTCTTTCTTTCTTTCTTTCTTTCTTT
>NW_004567124.1:16612065-16651002 GCF_000260355.1 Condylura cristata | reverse complement strand
TTTCTTTCTTTCTTTCTTTCTTTCTTTCTTTCTTTCTTTCTTTCTTTCTTTCTTTCTTTCTTTCTTTCTTTCTTTCTTTCTTCCTTTCTTTCTTCCTTTCTTTCTTCTTTCTTTCTTCTTTCTTTCTTTCTTTTTAAAGATTTACTTATTTATACAGAACTAGGAGGGGGTCACCAGAGTCAGAGGGGGAGCAGAACAGGAAGATCAAAAACTACACTGCTGAGGGTAGCAGCGGGCGAGACAGGAGAGGTCTGGGCACCATGTGGGTCGTCTTCGGGGCGGGATAGTGGTCGTGGCCAGCTTCACCCCTTGCTCCAACAGGGAGGGCCCTTGTTTTTCTCTTTTAATATGGTCAGGGAGGGCCACGCTGAGTAGATGATATTTGGCAGGACAAGTTAGGTGGAAATCTGGGAAAAGAGTGTTCTAGGCAAAGGAAACATTCATGGGTGTGGAGGGCTCTGTCCAGCATTCTATGCTGGTGATGTATGAGTTTATCAGAGACAAGGCTGTTGTTAATTCATTTGTTTATTTACTGATTCACTCACTCATTCATCCATTAGTCATTCAACAGTTTTACTGAGCAGCTCTGATGTGCCAGACATTCTTCTGGCTTCTGGGCTTTGGGAATACAGCATTGAATGCACCATGCCCACACTGGTCTGCCCCTCAAGGTTTGGTTTTTACCTGGTTGTAGAATTCTCAGTTCCAGAGAAAGGCCCCAGGTGCTCTTCTCTTAAATGGCCCCTTTAGATTTTTTTTAAAGATTTATTTATTTATACATACAGAACTGGGGTACAGGCCAGAGGCGCAGGGGCAGTGAGTGCTCCACTCGAGACAGAGACAGAATGGGGAGCAGAACAGTCCAACCAACGAAGGACACTGCTGAGGGGAGCATCAGGCAGGTTAGGAGAGGTCTGCAGCACCATGTGGGTTGCCTCCTGGGTGGGAATCAAACTCATGTGGAAGTGGCTTTAGCTTCCCAGTGCTGCGTTTCAACACACTGCGCCACCCTGGAGGGTCGGCCTCTTAAGATCTTACGGAGACTATCAAGCCTTTTTTGATTCATAGCGAATCCACTGAAACCTGGGTATTTGCCCTTCTATGCTGTGTAGCATCTAGGCAGTTCTTATCACTGAAGATTATGGTAGTAACCAGTACAAGAATACTACTGTAAATTAAAAAATTACATCTCTCTTGCTCCAAAACATTTAAATTGCAATAATATTAACAACAACTCTTTATTCATGCTTATTGCATCACATTTTGGAACTTAATATGTCCAGCATATCATTCTATATGTAACTTGAAGTTTCTTATAAAGTCAGAAAATATTATATCTGTGAGGACACACACACACTAAGTCAACCCTTTGATTTACATGATTCCACCCAAATATTCTTCCTTACCAAATCCCTGAAGATTTTTTTTTGTGTTGTTAAATTTACTAATTTAGTCAGTGAGAAAGATAAGCAAGGAGGTATTGGCGAAGTCACCTATCTCTTCAAACAGCTGATGTTCCTGCAAACCAGAATTGATTTGAATTAAGGTGAATGATAAACGTGTACTGTCAGACTACCTCCTGGGAGGACAGGGTGAGTTTTCAGGGTGAATTTTCTTTGTCCTTCTGGCTGACTCCAGCTCTGCTCCTCCTCAGGAAGCTGACTTTACTTCCCTCTGCTTCCTTTCTCACTCTGTTGCCACCTCCAGCCTGAGGAAGCAGGCAGCTGAGGACCTTTAGCCTAAGTCATTCTGAGTAGCTCCTGGTAGGCCTTATCTCTGCAAATTATCCATTAGGTGCAGATTATCCAAAAGATGTTGAGAAGGGCTGAATATGTGGGGAAAGATTTTAGGTTTTCTAAACCCCGAGACTCTGGCTCTCTTTGTGCAGGTGTTGGAGGGCATGATTGGCAGGTTCACGCTATGTGGAGCTGAGGAGAAATCACTAAATATGTGGTTTTGTTCTCACCTTCTGTTCCTTCTCTCCTACTAGCACTCTAATAATTTAGGATGATCTCTGAATAATCTAGGAGTGGGCATAAGAGAATGTCCTTCTGGAAATGTAGAAACAAATGACTTGACCCACACCACAGAAGCTTTTTTGTTGTTGTTATTTAGACTATGAAAATACCATTAGAAATGGTCTTATTTACTTAATATATTTTTTACATTATTCTTTGTTTTGTACATTTTTTCATCTCCCCATGGACTTCCCACCCACTTTTCATCCATGTACCATCACCATATGCTCTTCCTACACCCATTTTGGTCTTGTTCCCCTCTCCTGCCCCGTAGAATGCCTCTGGTTTATAGTTGTTAGATCTTACTTATGCTGTTTTCATAGCTTCCCCTTCTTTTGCTCTTGGTCTTGCTTTTTACTTCAAAATTCAGTTCAAAAATGAGTGGGAAACATTTACTGACCCTGTTCTCCCTACCACAGATGCAGACCCTCCCCCAGCCCCTGAAGCACCAGGCACCACCCTCTATCACGGTCCCTATCATTTGAACTTGATCATTTGCTTAAATCTATTTCTCCAAGGACATCTAGGGAAGCAGAAATTCTGGCCCTCTTATCTTTTGGACATTTAGAAGATGCTTGTTGAATGCACATTTCTCAGGATCAAACTTGGAACTGAACAGAGTATTTCCTGCCCTAAGTAATTATAATACCCACTTAACATAAATTACGTAAGAATAGTGAACTGAAATTAAGAACAATCTAAATTGACATATATTCTTTGTGTGAGTAATAGCTTTTATGAATTGACTTGATTCTTTGTAAAAAAAGCAGGGGTGCATTTATATATATTAGCATTTTATAAGTATTGCTTTTAAGCTTATAAAGGCGGCTTAGTCATTGGAATTATGTCATATGCCGGAAGTCAGACAAATATCCAAAAAGGATAACACATTGCTGCCCAAATGCAGAGAAATGACTATGGCCCTTCAAAGCCAACTAAGTGTCAATAAACATTGAAAGAAGATAGTCTCTTGAAAATTAAAAACAAAAACAAACAAACAAACAAAAAAAAAACAGTCACACAAATAAAATAAACAGATCGGTTTTACTAGGTACAATTTGAAACAGAGGATCCAGTGAAAAACAAAGGTAGAAAACTTTGCTTTCTTCTCCACTTTGATACAGTCTCCACTTTGGCATTTCTGATGTGGAATTTTTCTTTTCTCATGGCTTCCTGCATTCATGTCTTCCAAAGGTCAGGAAAAGTTAGCTATGTTTCCTGGGTTCCAGGAAAGAGCTTTTGAATTTCAAAGTATAGATTTCCTTGGACACTAAACCAGAATGTATCATGACTACCTTGCTCTTCACTATGGTCCTTCACAAAGGAGAACAAGATATACCTTTGAACTTTGCTAATGGGAGGACCTGAACATAGCCTGACAGATGTGACACTGATTGATTGACCAACAGTCATTAACACCTACTATGTGCCAGGGATGTGGGTGAAAGAAAAGTAAAAGGTTTCTCTTCTTTCATATAGAGGTAGGTAGTTGTCTATTCTATAAGACACCAAGGGTGTCCTTGAATTCCTTGGTATCTGTACTTTTAATGATCAAACTTGTTGGCCATATTGGTAATAATTTCATGTTTTGAGGACCTGGATTTGATGTGTCAATCTAGTACTAGCATGCACAAGGCAGGTTCAATGTTGATTTGGGGTAATGGATAGATTTCCAGAGCCCTCAGTGGATTTTTCCAGCTTTAATGTTCTCTCAGCATTATGCAAGGTAAAGCCAGAGAGCTAATCAGAGATGCAACCCAATTATGATTGGCTAGGGGAGCTTCCAGTGCTCTGATACTGACCTGGGTTGGCCAGTTCTGCCCACAAGAGCAGTTGGCCTTGGTGGGTGATAACCCATCCTGGGAAGGTCACCACACCCCACCAGGGATTTGTGTAGATACCACCTAGGTATAGTGCTACAGCCCAATTCCTGAGCTCAAACCATTCTCCTGCCTCAGCCTCCTAAGTAACTGGGCTCACAGACACACGACACCATGCCCTACTTTTTGCCCTGCTTCAAGGCTCAGGTGTGCCCACTTACACATGTGCGTGCAAATGCACCCATGCTCCAGGTGTTCACAATCAGCAATAGCGTCCCGTGCTCATGCTCCCAAGCACACTCTGCATTAACAGAACAAGGGGGCAGGTGATAGCCATAGAGGCTAGTGACATAAAAATCCTGATTAATGCCTATAGTCAGGTAAAGAACAATGTGAGTATTTTATCTTGTGTGTGTGCTTTCCAGGGGGGTTTCAATGTACATTTAAAATGATATACTATTTCAAATTAATTTTTGGAATTAGGCTGTTGAAAACAAATAAATATACACATGAGTTTTGAGTGGTTCCCAACTTGAGCAGAAAATGAACCATTTGGCAGGCAGATCTGCTTAAGTGCAAACTTCTACTGCATACTAATTATACTAATCAGATACACATACAAACATACACATGCAGATAGATAGTTATGATTGAATATGGATTAATGTGTCTGAGAGGTGGGAAGGACCTAGGTTCAGGCAGACCAACACTACTACTTTAAAAAATATGACGACTAATGATAACCATTGTAAGTAGTGGGCATTTGCTACATGTACAAACTGCAGCAGGCTGTAGTCTTCACGAAGACAGCAATCAGTGTTTCCTGGCTCAACCACTCCTATTGCACAAGTGAATCACATATGCCAAGCTCTGAATCATACACTTCAATACTTTATCCTTCTGAACCATCAAAACTACCCACAGCAGATATTACCATCTGCATTTTGCAGATGAGAAGACCAGACCGAGAGGGGTGTAATACATTCAGGGCAAAAGGTTGGTTGTTGATGAAGGATGGAGGATGACTTTCCACTCCAGTCTTTTTCATTGAATATGTCCCTGTCTCTGTGAACATGCACTCTTGTGTGTGCTAAAGATCAAACTCGGATTAATGTCTATAAACAAGGTATGAATATCACCAAATTAATTAGTGAAGGTCATATTTACACTTCCCCAAGTGTCAACTAGAGTTATTTGTTTGAGTGGAGATTTCCTCAGTTTATTGCAGTCAGTCTTCCTGCCTCTTGGTAATAGGCAATATGCTTGAGATTTCACAAGTCTGTGTGAATTGCTATCCTGCATTTTTTAGTAAAAGCCAAGCCCCATCAATATTTTTACAGTAGGACAATTCTTTGCAAGGGTCTGGGTGTTATTTAACCTAATAGATGACTATCCTTCAGGCAGAATTATAAGCAATGTCCCAATTAATGAAGGTGGTAACAGCTGCTCTTTGTTTACAATGGCCCCCTTGCCCAAGTTGGTCACTGACTGGACTGTCTGAGTTCCCAGTGATTTACGAATCCAAAGGAAAATAGAGAAAACATAAAATTTATTTTTCCACAATTTGAGGCATGAGCTTCCCTAGCATTTCAGAACCTACATTTCTGTGATGGGCTTTGATTCAATCCAGCCTGAATGAAAGACATTTCATCACTCCAGAATGCATTTCTTTATTTGCCTTGGATCTATGATTCTGTCAGTATTGAGAGAAAAGAAAAATCAATGCTGCACTATAAACCTCGGGCCGCCTCTGGCCAACGTGGTCAGCATGGTGTGAGCAAAGGAAATGGCAGGGGAAAAAATTGACCGCTCAGCAAGAGTGTGGCCAGTAACGGACACAGCTCAGGGCTAATAACAGCTTGCAATTACACATGGAAAGCCAAAGCGTGTAGGGCATTCAGTGCGAGGGGGATGTAATACAATTTATTGAACCACCGGTTAGGGTTCTGCAGCTTCTCAATAAAAAAGGAGCACTGGGCCTGTGCTCCTTAAAACACAGACTTATATGGTGCCTACAGGTGAAGGGGACTTGTCTATGTGGGAGAACAATCAGGAGAACATGGCCAATTAACATTTAAAATTAGCATCTTAGCTGTCATCTTTCTATCCATCTACCCACATACCTACCCACGTAGTTTCATATCTACCTACCTACCTATTTAATATCTTTCATCAGATTTGGAGCAAATACATAGAATTTTGGGAGCTACTGATAGATGTTTTCATAAAATTTCCATTGTAGGGATCTGTCTCTAACCATATCTAAAACTAGCTTGATGATAATGGGCTGAGCAAATACATGGATGCGGAATATATGCATTTTGCAGTAAAATGTGCAAGGGTACTTCTCTGTGCTAAATACCTAACTATCAGCACTACCATCCATTTTCTCAACTCTCCAGCTGGTCTTTTTTTTTTTTTTTTTAAAGATTTATTTATTTGTGCATACAGAACTGGGGTACAGGCCAGAGGCTCAGGGGCAGCGAGAGGCTTCACCAGAGACAGAGTGGGGAGCAGAACAGGCAGATGGACGAAGTACACTGCTGAGGGGAGCAGTGGGCGGTTCAGGAGAGGTCTGCCACGCCATGTGGTCACCTCCGAGGCAGGTGGGAATCGAACTCATGCGGAAGTGGCTTTAGCTTCTCAGTGCTGTGCTTTAACCCACTGCGCCACCAGGGAGGGCCATTCCCAGCTGGTCTTTAACAGTGACTGAGAAAAACAAAACTTAGAGTGTTCAGCCAGTTCTGATTAGCCATCAGTTATTTTAAAACATTTTTTTAAAGCCACATCTATTTTACATCTCTTCTTACTCCTTATTAAATTAATGCAATTTGTGGAAATAAATACTCTCCTCTCCCTTCCCTTCCCCTCCACCCACCCCAACCTTTTGGGGCACTGACTTATGTCAGTAGAGGTAGGAAGAATAGAATATATGAGTGTAGGGTAAATGGAAGTTTTTGCTTTTTTTTTTTTTTTTTTTTGCCCTCTCGCTTTTAGCATCAACGATCCACACCTGTGCTCTTACAAGCAGGCCTGATGGCTGCCCCTGGAGCACGGTGTGCGCATGCGTGAACAGCCCACCTGCGCCGAGAGACTAAGCATATAAAGGCGACAGCAGAAGCCGGCGTATCGAGTGCCATAGAGACTGGCGAAGAGACCACAGGGGAAGCCAGAGAGCCCAGAAAGAGTAAGCTTCCCCCCGGCTGCGAGGCCTGCCAGCTTCCTGGTCTCTCTGTTCCTCTGCCTGATTGCCTAACTACAAATGGCAGAGGAAGTTCACTAAAAGCCTAAAAAAGCCATTGAGGTCTTTAGGACTTTCGACCCTTTGCCCGGATCCAGAGTCCGTTCTGTGCCAACCTGCTACTATAGCGAGTTTAGGCAAATAGTGCAGTGAATGGAAAGATGAGGTTGAAGAAAAAGGGTCACTTCCACGAACTCTCCTATAAGTGGAGAAAGTCCTCAGGAAGTAGGATGGATGTGGCTTTGAACAGTGGGCCTGTCTTCCCTATTTATTTGACTCAGGTGGGTTTGTGTTTGTTGGATGCTGTGTTCTCCTGCTAGAGCAGATGTTCTTGTGGGGATTTGAAAAGATTTCCAGAGCTAGTTGCTTCTCGTGAGCCTCCTTTCACTCATTGGCGGAAATCTCTGCAGATACAGGCTTCTCTCACTATTCAAAAGAAAAATACTGCTAGGAAACCTTTCACAGGTTGAAGTGGCCTACAGCAGTTACCATTCATTTACATGGAAACACTTTGAGCATTCTGTAATCTACCAAATCACAGTAAAGAAGCCCCAAATAAGACTAACAACATGTATCAAAGCAGAAATTCTATGATAGATACACAGCTTTTATGGAGTAGCCCAGGGAAGGTGCACTGTGCGGCCACTCTCGCTGTCCAGGACCCACCTGCCTCCTCAAAGGAGGCTGCTGTGAACAAATGCTGAGCACTTATTTTTGGTTGTAAAAACAAAAATCCTTTTTGAATTTCTTTGATTTAGCAAAAGCAGGTCTAATGTAGTTATATTGTAAAAAGCAAAGTGGTGAATGTTGAACATTCGAAAAGCTGAGGATGCCATCTCTCCAGGGACCTCAGAGCTCTAGTGCCTGGGGTGGCTGCAGTGGACTTGCTGTTTCTCAGGTCCCTGGGCCCCTGGGAGCCTGCACTCTTGGGTCTTCCCTGGTTCCTAGACTTCCCTGCCACTTCCTTTCCTGCAAGTAGAAATTGTTCTAAACTAGGTGGTGAAACTTTTATGTAAATGATTCTTGTGCACTTATGCTGCCAGGAGAGATTTTAGGTAAAGCAGATCCCAAGGCTCTGTAGAAAGCATTTTCTAAAAAGTACCTTATAGCCATGGGAGAGCTATTTACTTGTCAATTAAGAGAGCATCTTTTAAACATTGTTGCTCTTGAGATAGAGAACTTAAGTCGAGGAGTTTAATGGAATAGTTCCCCAGTAATTACACAGGGTGAGGTGGATCCTTTAACTCCGGGAGTATATCCCTTACAATGGTGCATTCCCTATGTCCCAGGACTGGCATCAACAAGCCATTGTCAGTTTTGAGATGGGAGCCAGAGGTTGGGCAGCAGTGAGTGGGCAGAGAGCTGTCTGTGAGCTTCATTCATGTTGGCTCTGGGTGCATAAAGCCCTTTGGAAATTAACTGAACCAAATTAGGTGACCCGTGAGCTCTCTGTCCCCCTTGCAGCAAAGTCAAAAGTGGTTGGGAGAGGGAAGAGGGATGGGAAAAAGAGCATTCAATCCTTGTCTTTGCAAGGGGCTAAGCTGGGTGGGTTCCTTTTGTCTACTGCCACATGCAGTAGCTACTCCTGGCTGCTAAGGGAGCCAGATCGTCCTTTTCCTTGATTCTGTCTGATAATTAATCTCACTCCAAGAAAGACCAACAGACACACATGATCATGTCTTCTAATTTCTCTCCTCCCTGGCACACTTGTAGGGGTGTGAACATGTGTGTGTACCCCCCACCCCCACAGCTGCTGACCTAGAGGTGTTAGCCACTCTGCAGCTGCTGTTCTTCTCACATTAATCTATAAGAATCAATGGACATTTCATTAGAGTAATCAAGTGCGGATGCATCCTGCATTTATATTCTGTCCCCCCTCCCTGCTGCTTTCACAGACTAATTGGTCCTAGAGCCAAGAGTACATGGATATTTTTCCCTATAGATGAATGTCAAGAACAGTTTTTTACTACTGCTTGAAATACCTATCAATACAGCGTCTGTATAAAAGCCTTCGCCCATCAAAGCCGCAGAGCTGTTGATAATACATTATGCGCCCTAGGTTCTAATGCATCTCACTTCCTTTTTTACACCTTATTGCACATCCACGCACCATTTATGTTTGTCTCATTCGAAGAATTAACTAGCTCTGAGCTGCCTTTGTTTTCATGCCTATCCCCAGAAATATGTTTTCCCCTTTGTGTATTTTCAGTCCTTACAAAGCAGTGTGTGCTGAGCAGCTGGAAAGGGAAGTGGCTTGGTGCTGATGTGGGGGCTATGCCTTCAGCTTGTTTCTTGCTCTCTCAGTTAAATACACTTTTTATTGCCATGGCCACGTGCCAGGTGAAGGGTCTTTGTTCTGAGTGGACTTTTCGTATCTGTGTGTCGGCAGAGCAAACAGACAAAAGAGGTTCCCACTTTCCTCCTCTGAAAGTGTGGCCAGGCATGGCGGTGGTCAAGGCTGATGGGCAAAGAAGATCAGCATGAATGAGCCTTGGCTTTAAAACATGACTCAAGGTGGTATTCTGGCTGTGCTCTGTGGTGGCAGTGATGACCACAGGCCCCACTGATCCCCTGAGACCACCTCCCAAGTAAGTCTTTGCTGTAACATGGCCAGGAGAATGCTGGAAAAATTAAAGATTTTCTTTTTTTGCTCTTGGAGAATTTTGGCAGGCTTTACTGAATTCCAGAAAGTAGAGAAAGGTTGGGGTAGTCTAGGAACCATCCTCTGAAGCTTTGACTTGCTGGGAAGTAAAGGAAAGAGTATTCAGATGATGTGCTGGATTGTGTCTGGGAGCAAGCAGGAGGCTTGTGAGGGCACTGTCAGAGTCACTCATGTACTCCTCTGTGGGGGAATTGGGGTAGATGAATAGAAGTCAGGGTGCAAGTTTCTAGCAGATGTCTTTGTTCCACGTCATCATTGTTGCTACTCAGCTTTCTGAAAGGCAAACAGGAGAACAGTGACTGCTTATCCCACGGTCCTTACTTTGAAACAGAGAGGTCACATGTCATTGTTCTGAGTCATTAAGAATAGTGAGCCAAGAAGTCTATGACTGACCTCCCCTACTGAGGCAGAAGTCCCTCGGCTACCGCTTTTGTTCTATCGCTGTGTCCTGGTGGACATGCCATGAAGTCATCTTGGGCCTTTGTTGCAGTATGGGAACAATATTAATGCCACACTCTGGAGTTTGGATAATCAGAAATACTATCTGAAAGTAGAGCAAATGAAATTATGTTGTTAGTATAATGTTTTCCAAATATGCTCTTAACAAAGTTGTGTTTGTACTGCATGCATTGGGTACATGCATTGGGAGGTTTTGAATCATTCCTAAGTTATTTACTACATTCTTACCTTCTGGCATTTGTAGGCTTCACTGATTGGAGCTAATGTTCTCCCTTAGGTCAAGCCAAAACAGCCTTAGACCTCCATCCCTCAGATGAGCATATCTCTCCTGAGATGGACATGTGCCTTAGGCTTCCTGTTGCTTTCATTTCCAGGCCCTGCTGACTTGGGCCCAGTGTTGGAAGTGAAGCCTCAATCTACTCTGATTCTGTGACTCCTGACTATTTCTAGGAAGAAGCTGTGGTTGGCAGAAGCAGAAGAAATTGTTTTTTTCTCACTGATTCTTAGACCAGTAGAATCATCTTGGAGTGAGGTCTTTGAAAGTTTTTGAAGATGACAATCCTGAAGGGATCCATATGCACCCCCCCACCTCATATAATTGGAAACCTTATAAGCAGAATCCCAGGTGCAAGAGCAGATGGAAGTGTGGTCCAATGGTTCCTAATTCAGGGTTTCCCAGAGAGCTGCATGACCTTGAGGAGATCATTTCAAAGCCTCAGTTTCCACATGAGTAAATAAGCGTATGTATCTCATAAGCTGTTGTGAGGATTGAGCAAGACAGTATAGTAAATTTGTTAGTATAGTGCAGACTGTTGCCTTGATTAAATATTGTCACTTATTACTACTTAGCTTTATTAGGATTAAATGAAATTTTGCATAAAACACCTGCCATAGCTCCTTGAATATAATAGGGTCTTCTTAACTATTAGACAACTCCTTTGCCTCTTAATTCCTGCCCCCTAATTAAAGATTTAAAAAATTCTTAGTCACTTCTGACCTTTCTTCTCCAAAATCCTTAGTTTTCTTGAGAAACAGATAATTTTGTATCCATTCTTCCTCCACATCCATTGAGACAGTGTTTCCTCCCTGAATCTTATTTCAGTATCTGTGCTACTGGACACCTGACCAATCTTGCTACAGTATGTACATTACTGAGATGGCTTCTTTGAGGGAAATTGGAGTGTGGGAATTTGGTGGGAATTGCACAGTGCTTGGGCATGAGAATTCTAAGGGACCTTTTTCTCTAGTTTTAATAGCAAACACTGAAGCTCGGCTGGTTTCTGAGTGCTGTGGGGTCTGTCTGAAATTTTCTTTTTTGCAGGAATTGGATTACAAATTGCTATAAAATTCTCAGTTCAGGGTCTGATTTGTTTTTCTATGAGCACTTCTGAGAGCTTGAATTAGTCCTGTGGTGATTCATTTACTTACCAGATCTCTTAAACAACTGTTGTTCAGAATCAAATCCCAACTTATTACCATAGATGGTGGAGAGGATTTGGAAATATAGGAGGGTACTTGGAAAGAAGATGTGAGAGAAAAATTCCCATTTTTGGGGTACATCTGAGAGTAACAATAAGATGGAGGTACTGCTTTGCTGAGAGGGAAGACTTAAGGGACAGTCAGAGACCATACCAGAAAAAAAACTTTGCAGAGGTGAGGTTGATGCAGGATGCAGCTTGAGGAAGCCATGGTGGAGGAATGAAGAGGTGGGGTGTATTGAGTTGTCAGTTCCAAACCAGAAGTTGGGGCCCTTCCATGCGGAGAGCTGGAACCTGGGCCACAGCATGCAGTGTCTTCTTCTCTGGGTTGGCTCTGAGAAAACACAGCAATCACTTCCCAAATTGTACTTCTCGGAACTTCTCTGTACTTCTTCTTTGAATTGTACAGTCTTTGCTCCGTATTGTTAACTGTATTCTAAATGTTAGACATATTTTTTTTTTAGATTTATTTATTTGTACATACAGAACTGGGGTACAGGCCAGAGGCTCAGGGGCAGCAAGAGGCCTCACCAGAGACAGAGTGGGGAGCAGAACAGGCAGATCTATGAAGTACACTGCTGAGGGGAGCAGCGGGCGGGGCAGGAGAGGTCTGCCGCGCCATGTGGATCTCCTCCAGAGTAAGCGGGAATCGAACTCATGCAGAAGTGGCTTTAGCTTCTCAGTGCTGTGCTTTAACCCGCTGCGCCACCAGGGAGGGCCATAGACATATTCTTAACATGAGCGTAACTCCCTATGCTAGACACCATCAGGGGCCACAAATACCCCTCTACACGCACAGCTTCTGGAAGTGCTGGTGGCTCCCTGCTGTCTAGGAGAGTGCTTGAGTGCCACACAGATGTCAGTGGTGCTGGGACTGAACTTCCTGCTTGTGGCCTTGAACCAATGAAGAATGGGAGTTGCTAGCGATATTGCAGCTCCTTAACCCTTCGTGGGGCCCCTGGAGGCCTTTTCTTGCCATCTCTACAAGTTCCTATAGGACTGAGCCTCAGTTTCTCTCAGTAGCAACCTGCTTGTGAACTCACCCTATGTACCAGTCCTTTACTTGCCTCTCTTGCTTCCCCCACTACTTCCTGGCTTCACCACCTAAGGAAGCTACTTCCACTCACAGCTGTGTCTTGGGATGTTTCTGGTAAAGTTTAACAGGATATGACTGTTACTGCAAACTTTTGTGGATGCCTTTACTCTTGTTAGTGACATTCTTGACATCCCACTCACCCCACCTGGGAGAGTTTGTCTTTTTCTTGGATACCTGAGTTTCCAGTATCACCATCACTCACAGGCCCAGCCGAGTTTTTGATTCAAGGGAAGTGCTCAATAAGCATTTGCTAAGTGAAACAAAATGAAGTGCTTTTGTGGAACAACACTCCAGTACAAGCGCGGGGACTTCCTCCTTCATCTTAGAAGTGGTATTTTAAAAATTGTGTGACTTTGAACAAGATGCTTTGCTCATTGGGCACTTATTTCCACACTGAACAAAATAGGAGGGGGCATTGAGTGACATGATTGCTAAAGTTTCATACAGGTTGGAATATATATGAGAAATATGGAAATATATTTGGGTATGGAGTAAATGTGTCTTTGTTCTCTGGAATAGAAATTCCAGTATTCTGCCTGTGGTGCTGATGGAATTCAGGTAATCTATTTTGCGGCAAAATCTATTACATCAAAGCAAGTAGAAAATATAAACCAATAACATTTGATTTGCAAACTGATTATCCATACCACTTTGCTTTGGTGTTAAAAATTCCTGTTTTTCTGACTACAATCGTGAACCAAAAGTTGAGTTAAATAGCATTCATGTCTGGGGAAAAAAAAAAAAGAAACAAATCCTGGATAAAACCCCAATCATATCTTTTTATTCTTTGTTCCTAACTAAAGTGACTGTGGGACAACGAGATGGATTGATATCCTGGAAAGTGATGAGGGAGATCGTGTTGGCTTCACACATGGGCTGAATCCGTGCCCTCCACCCTGACCTTGGGGGGCACCACCTTGCTATGCGAGTGGGCTCGGGTGCCACATCCATTAACTCCTTGGCTTCTTGTTTGAAACTGACAACAAGGTGACCCGGGCAACTGTCCACGAGGAATAGGACAGAGACCATCAACTCATTCCACATGGGCCACCAGACAGCACCTAGAGGTAATAACATTCTGTCAATAGTGACCTGGGTTGGATTCAAATCAGTGATTTAGGGGTGAAAGGCTCTGGATTCTATTATGAAGTGCCCTTAGCTATTTGGGTCTGAAAAACTGTCTCTTTACCACAGTTAATGACAGAATCAAAAAAGTCAGTCTTGTTCTTTTCTTTCTTCTTTTAAAAAATCAAATACAGTTTTGTATGAGCTAAGCATGGATTCACCAATAGAACATGATGAAGACTGGTTAATATCCTTCATTCAACTAAGTGTATTAAGTGTTAATGTACATTACACAACCTCCCATTGATTGTCCCTTTTCCTGCCCTTTTTCTGTTAGCATAGAGTTTTCTGAGTTGAATGAAACTGTGGCTTGTGGTTTGAATCAAATTTTGTTTTTTCTTAGTTTAATGAATATTCAGGGCAAACCTGTTTCCAAGGTTTATTGCGAACTCACAAAATATGGGGCATTCCATGTGGGCTAACAGACAGTGCTGCCAGAACAG
Organism: Condylura cristata; assembly: GCF_000260355.1. Lineage (NCBI taxonomy): Eukaryota > Metazoa > Chordata > Mammalia > Eulipotyphla > Talpidae > Condylura > Condylura cristata. The sequence goes on along the minus strand of NW_004567124.1, from coordinate 16,636,660 downwards.
GGCCCCAAAGATTTTCAGTCCAAGCTAGGGGAGGGGAGGTGGCCAGACCCTGAACCTTGGAGTGCTGTGGGACTGAAAGGGAAGAGCCCATTCCCTGCATCTGTTTGTTTTCACCATTAGCTGAAATGAAATGTGTGCTTTGCAAACAAAATACTAAAGATTAAGGGATCCATTTCTCTCACCACCAGCTTTTTTCTTTTTCTTCTCCCTTGCCCATTTGAATCTTAACTTTGTAACTAATGGCATGATCCTGGAAATAAATGAACAATTCAGCTAGGACTGCTTACAAATTAAGATAAAATAACTAGAAAAGCTGTGGCTTTTTCTTAAAGACCAGAAACCAGGACAGTAACAATGTTTTAAACTGTAAATTGGGGCTTTGTATCCCTTTGTTCTTAAACTGTACAATCCCTTTAATCTGAGGGTTTCAAAACCTTTCAGAGACAAGCTTCCACTGCATTCTGCAAGGCTTGTGTGGTAAAGAGATGGTAATGAGCATCCTCATTTTTCAGATGAATTTGTGGTGTTGGGGGGTAGATGTTGGCTCTCATTCCAAGGTCTTTCATCTGCCTTATTTCTCCAGGGCCATGTTTTCAGAGGGCTCCTGCTTCAAATGTTATGCTCACACCATTTTCAAGCCAGCCCTCTGCTCAGTTGTATATGCAGGCAGCCTTGCAGGAGTGACTCCAGGTGCACTGCAACCTCCATGGGGCAGGAAGTTTAGGGTGTCAGAAAGGCGCCTGTGGCCCCTAAGTACTTCCCTCCATGACCTGGAATTCCACCCAGAGCTTCATTTCTTTGCTATTGATCTCAATTAAAATAAGTAAAAACAAGACAACTTTCATATTTTCATGTGAATGGACTATGAGGACAAAACTGAAGGAGTGAGGATGGGTTGGAAGAGAAAAAGACACAGGATGAGGGAATTCATTCTGGACACTAGCGAGAGAAAACTGGGTAAAGTTTCTTTGGCCAATCTAATTCTGCCCAAACAGATTGGAGGTCTGTTGACCCTTCCCCCATGGCTGGCACCTCAGTATTGTATGGTTCTTAGGCTGCTGCATGGTACTTAGAGAGCATTTCCCTAGATGTCTCTGTGTACTGACATAAGTCTTGGGTAAGTAGCATACACATGAATGCCAGACTAAAACGTATCTCTTTGCAAACAATGAAGATTTTGCAAAGAAATGAAAACAGTTGGATAGCAGCCCTCAGATAGGCCCTTGAATGAGAGAGAATTACTATTATTTTGGCAGACATTAGAGAAGGCATTTATAGTTGGGAACTATTTAGAGATGGGGATTCACTGTGCCATTTTTGTAAGACCCAGCGCAGGGTCTGTCTCTTGCTCACACACAGCCCTCTTCTTCCTCTCTCTATTTTTCCCCTCTATCCTTCCTCTCCCTTCTCCCCCTCTTTCCCTCCCCATCCTTTCTTACTTCCCTTTTTGTATATAGTATGTACAGTTCACAAAGCATGCACATTCTTTATCTTATTTGGCCTTATAGCTACACTACAAAATTTTTGGAAAGGTTTAACAAACAAGTAAACATGTCTTCCCTTCTTGCTTTGCTCTCCTCACAAAGAGACTTGATCTATCTGTTCAGAGCCAAATGGATGCAATTAGGTGAAGAATCGCTCTCTTCGTAGCTGAGCAAATATGTTTTTCAGCGCACCAATTTCTCAAGGGCAGTGGGCTGGGACGGCCAGTGACTGCTGGGGGATCGCTGCTGACCTTCAGGCCAGGCCGACTTTAATTTGCAGAACACTGCTAGTCCCAGGAGACTCTTCAGGCCGGGCCACACAATCAAACTGAACCTACAGCCTGCTGCTGTCCAGCTGCACCCACCACCCTGCAGGACATGAAGACGTAGCTAAGTAGACACGCCTGCTGCACAGACTTGGGAGTCATGAATTGAGAAATAAAGAGCCGTAAGAATTTACCCTTTAGGGAGAAGCCAAAAACCTTGTGTGTCAGTGGCGCCTCTTTCCAACTGCATAATTTAACGGGAGAGTCTGTGTAGATATAGCACATACATTCCAAGTTTTGATTTCACGTCCTATGTATTCATTCGAAAAAGTGATGCTTTAAGTGAACATGATAATTAGATACCAATTAGGTGAATGGTCTGTAAAAGGAATCCTGTTTTAAAACAGTAGGTTCAACCTGGGGGTTGCAAAATTTTTTGACATGGACGACTCCTGCTGCTTCTTACTGTACAAAATAACAATCTCTTCCAGCTGATCACATATCAGCTGTTTTAATGACCAGACTGGACTGCCACATGATCAGTCCAGTCGATTGTGACATAGTCTAAATGATGAAAAATAATAGCAGATCAAGTGGGTAGGAGTGGGTCCAGTCATGGTGCCCAGACACCTCCTTTGTGTGTACATGTGCTTGTGTGTGGGTTTGTTTGCATGTGAAAGACTGTGTATTCTAGTGCTGAAAATTTCTCAACTCAGGAAAATTGAAGACAGATAGCAATTGAAGCTGGTTATAGCTGTGTGCCAATTTGAGCCATCCAGTGTTCAGGCGATATAAATGTCAGAGACAAAGTACTATAATCATTGCTATTACATATGGACAATTAGATTAAATACCAGTGAAACACTAGCTACCACATGTTAGATGGGAAATCAAGGAAGAGAATGTTCTTTGATGCACATTCCATATGGAAAATGACAGGACTATAAATACAAGGGCAGTGTAAGCTTTTTGGATGAGTTTGTTGTGAAACACATTAAGAAGTCACATTCCTTTTTATCCTTAACAGTTTGTACTTGTCTTTGTATTACTCTTCTTAAAAATGCCTATTCATGTGTCTGTCTTCCTACTAGGTACTGAGATTCTTGGGATCAAGAGCTTCTTTTTTTCTCCTTAATAACAATAAACAGACACTGTTTTATAGGATCAGTTCATTTTATAATCATCCTAAAATGTGAATATGGTTGTTAAACCCATTATACAGATGAAAGAAATGATGCTCAGAGAGGTTGCACAGCTTGATCAAGTTCACAGAGCTTGTTTGTGGTGGAGAAGAGTCAGGCCAGGCAGTCAGGCTCCAGGGTGTGCTCTGGAACCTTATTTCCTCCTTATTCTTTGTGGTATTTCCTTCTACAGCTCATAGTGTGTGCTCAGTATCTGTTGCTGAATGAAGGTGACTGCCAGTACAGCTTAGTGTATGCCCTTACAGCCATGAAGATGAAGAAATAGGGTGTTTTTGCTTTAAGGGTATGTGAGTAGCCTGTGGAAGACCAGAATGTCAAATCTACTCTTGGTTTCATTCATAACACTTGCCTTTACACTAAAGGAATTTTGATAAATGTTGGTCATGTTACCATTTCTTGTTGATTTCCTTAGCCTTTACTTTCTAGAAGTTTTGTGTGGTTAATAAATATATATAAAATAACATTAAATTAAAAATGAGAATTACCCCATATGAGAACAGTAGAAACTAGAGTAAATGAAAGGTTACAAATATGAAGATTTTAGCATTCTGTACAAATATACTTATTTACTATAGTTGCAGCAAAGTTTCCTAGCAGCCAAGACAAAGGGATCCCTCATTGGTTACATGCTTATGTTGCTGATGGAGAAAAGGTATTGAGAACAAGAAGGGTGTGACATAACTTGTTTCTCAGGGGAAACCAAGTTTTTTTTTTGTTACTTTCTCCCTCAAATGTAGCTTTAATGCTTGTTTACATAGAGGTCACAGTGTTACTAAATAGACAATGTCCTCAACGACTTTCTGTAACAAAGGGCCACTGATTTCATGAACTTCATGTTTTTAGTGCGTTTTTAAAAATAAGTTATTTGCTATATTTAAAAAAATACATATTTTACATCATGATTCAATTTTGTACAATTTGTTTTCTCCTCTTAGGTGTAGTCTGCATAAAATTCCCACCATCAAGTCACCCATGAACCATCACCATAGTCCCTTGTGCTCTTCACACCCCTATTTTAATCCCTCTCTGCTGAATGTCTTTGATTTATAGTTGCCTGCTAGTTTTATCCCCCTGCCCCCATGATATGGTTTCCTTACATCTACTATACCTAAGACCATCTGGTATGCTTGAAGCAACATGGAGGAGCTGGAAGGGATCATGCTCAGTGAAATAGTGTGTTTTTATGTAAGCCATAGGCAGAGGCTGTAGCACAACTCAACAAAGAAGATTCAGTGATAGGCTGAGAAGAAAGGTAAATGTTAATGTGATTTGACTCAAAGATGCAATCCTAAATAAGATTCACAGTAGGATGGCTTATAATTCAGGGAAGATGAGCCAATGATAAAAGAGAAGTAAATGCAATGTCTCATAAGTGGATTTGTAAGTTTCGTGGCTGGAAGTTCTCAGTTCTATGTTTTGGCAGGAGCCTCCATGAACATTTTGTAGTCTGAGCAAAATGTTCACTTAACACCTGAGTCTTCTCACTCCATGTGAGGTCATATGATGATTTAGTCAATATTCTATCTGAAAGGAAAAAATAAATTCTATGTGGCTTCTCATGTTGAATCTACATCGGCAGATTGACAGTCCTTTTGGAAACTTAAGTCTTTCTTTGGTACTTTGCTTACAGGGACAATTGCAGTTATTAAAATTAGAGGAGACAACTGTGAGTTGCAAATATTTAAGTCTCATACTTTCCATGGACCTGGATTAATCAATGCTGTCCCAAGTAGCCATGTGGAGTTGGGTGTATGAGTGGAATGAGGAGAGTGTTCTGGTTTCAGAGCTAGGAACAAGTAAAATTTTAACTATATTTGAGCAGATGTTGATACTTTCCACAAGTGGCTTTTAGAGTACGATTAGGCCTACCTGTCAGTCATTTCACACATACCCAGTGGTTTAGTTCTAAGATGAAATCAGTTAAAAATAGTTCCAAGGAAAAATAATAACACATCAGTTGGGCTTCCTTACTAGGCATGATGTCTGCGTTCCCAAGGAAAAATAACACATCAGTTGGGCTTTATTAGGCATGATGTCTGCGTTCCCAAGGAAAAATAACACATCAGTTGGGCTTCATAAGGCATGATGTCTGCGTTCCCAATTATAAACCATACATAGTTAGAGAGATACCTCTATCTATCATCATTTATCAATCATCTATCATTTCTAGTGATCTCATTTTTCTCCAGTAAGACTCCAGTGTTCCTTGAGGAATCCTTGCACAAATATTTTATTCCATTTTCCTTTTGTTTTTTTTTTTGTTTGCATTTTGTTTTCAATTCTGGATCACTGTATATCTTTTCCATATCTCATGTCATATGGACATTGCTTTCCAAAGTACCTTCTAAACTTCTTTCACAAAAAATGGGGTTTTGGACTTCTGGCTCAGAATTTCTTGGAAGATATGCACATCTTCTATACATTTCTTAGGAGGCATAAATAGATCTTCACGGAAAGTTGCTTAAGCTGTTACCAGAAGAGACAATTTCTCCTATATAGATGTATTTTCATATGCTAATATGTCTAATTAATGTAGAGAGTGGGAAAGTTAGTTAAAGAAGTAATTAACATTAAGCATGAGTATGCAAGCAAAAGTACAGCCGTAAGTTGATAATTACTCTTATGTGGACATCAGCTGGCTGTATTCGAAGGGACTATGTACTAATGATCATGGTATTTCTATTACAAAGGGTATTCTATATGCCAAACCTAGAGGGAAAAAACATGACCATACAGAGAGTATAGGAAAGCAGTAGACTTAAGATGTGGAAAGCATAGTAGAAAGGATACAGGGTTTGGAGTCAACAAAGCTGAAATGGAATCCAAGTGCCACTGTTTATTAGCTGCATATCTTTGGATGTGTTACTTAGTCTTCTGAATCTCTACTGTTTATAAAGTTAGGATAATCTTGCATGACATTTATGAAGGCTGAATAAGATAATAATGTATACAATAATGCGTGCAGTATCAAGTGACTAATAGTAAGCTCTCAAGAGTTCACAGCAAATACTTTTTTCCATGGAATATTTAAAAGGCATGACTATAGCCATCTCTTGATCTATATTATATTGCGAGTGCTGGCCAGCTATATAAAAAAAAAAAACATTTCTTCCCTTTCCCCAACACAAACTGCTTGATTATTCCTCACGGAGCTAGCTCATCTACCCAGGTCTTTGATCTGGAGCCTTGCGCATGTCTATCCCAGGCCTAGATGCCTCCTCCTAGGCTCACAAACTTTCTTGGAGACCTAGCAAGTTACACACATCTCTATCTCCTTTCGGTACTGGAAACATCTTCTCAACTTTTTTGCTTAATTTCCATTGGTTACTTGCATAGTTCCTTAGTTTTCCACAGCAGTTTACTTTCCACTGGTCTGAATTTTATCTCTGCTACTTAAGTAATTGGGCCAAGGCTTGAAGGGTCTCAGTACCTTGTTTCAAACACAAAATTAGATTTACGAATGTGGGGGCAGCGCAACTGTGTTTATTATATTTACCTTCCAGGTGCTTAAAAAATTGGTTTAGATTCTAAAAAACTGATCTACTTGCAAATGATGTTCTTATGAGAAGGTGGATAAATAGAAATGATCCTAATAGGTATTGCTGGATATTTCCAATGTTCTCTTTTAGATAAACACTTCATCTTCCTTTAACCCTGCGCTTTGCTTCAGAATACTGACTTCCCTCTCCCAATTTTATAATAGTTTATTTTTACATATTTTTGTGCATTTTTCCATCTCAGTTGAAATCCCCTTGGGCTTCCCATCACCAAATCACTCATGTACCATCACCATAGTCTAGTGCATTTCCCTCCCCCCACTGTTTTTGATCCCATTCCCACTTTACCCCCACAAAATGTCTCTGGTATATTGCTGTTCATCGTTTTCATTATTTTCTCACCTGTTCTGTTATATTCCTGCTATGAAAGAAACCAACAGGTAAATTTCCTTTTCTTTCTGGCTTATTTCACTAAGCATGATCTTTTCCAGCTCCATCCATGTTGCTGCAAAAAACATGTATTTCTTTTTTTTGGTTGCTGAGTAATAATTCCATTGTATATATGTACTACATCTTTTTAATCCAGTCATCCATTTTTGAGCATTTGGGCTGTTTCCATGTCTTTCCAATTGTGAATAAAACAGCAATAAACATGGGGGTGTAGGTATCCTTTTGAATCGGTGTTTTTGTATCTTTTGGATAGATACCTATAAGTGGGATTGCTGGGTCATAAGGAAGTTCCATGTTAAGCAGTTTGAGGAACCTCCAAACAGTTTTCCATAGTGGGTGCACTAGTTTGCATTCCCACCAGCAGTGCAGGAGAGTTCCTTTTTCTCCACATCCTCGCCAACATTTGTTGTTGCTAGTTGTTTGAAGATGTGCCATTCTCACTGGGGTCAGGTGGTATTTCATTGTGGTTTTAATGTGCATCTCCCTTATTACAAGTGATATAGGACATTTTTTATATGGTTGTTGGCCATTTGCATTTCCTTTTGGAGAAGTGTCTTTTTAGCTCTTCTGCCCATTTTTTTTTAAAGATTTTATTTTATTTGTGCATACAGAACTGGGATACAGGCCAGAGATGTGGAGGGTGAGAAAATTCACCAGAGACAGAATGCAGAACAGGCAGATCAACGAAATACACTGCTGAGGGGAGCAGCGGGTGGGTCAGGAGAGGTCTGCCACGCCATGTGGTCACCTCCGGGGCAGGCGGGAATCGAACTCATGAGGAAGTGGCTTTAGATTCTCAGTGCTGTGCTTTAACCCGCTGCACCACCAGAGAGGGCCTCTGCCCATTTTTTGATAGGGTTGTTTATTTTTGTTGAGTTTCATCAATTCTTTGCATATCCTTTATCACTAGCTTTGTGTGAGAAAATATTTTCCCAGTGAGTGGGATGTCTGTTTTTTGTAATGTCTCTTTTGCTGTACAGAAGCTCTTTAACTTGATGTAGTCCCATCTGTTTATCCTTGCCTTCACTATTGTTGCATTAGGTGCTTTAGTCTTTAAAGATGTCGCTGAAGTGTATGTCGTGTAGTATTTGGCCCATCTTTTCTTCCAGGTATTTCATGGTTTCCGTTCTTATGTCTAGGTCTTTAATACACTTTGAGTTGATTTTTGTGTATGGTGAGTGGTAGTGATCTAGTTTTCATTTTTTTGCATGCAGCTTCCCAGTTTTCCCAGCATCATTTGCTGAACAAACTTTCTTTGTTCCATTGTATCTTCTTTGCTCCTTTGTCAAAGATTAGCTCTCCATAAACCTGTGGGTTTATATATGGGCTTTCTATCTGAAACCACTGGTCTTTATGTCTGTTCTTGTTTCAGTACCATGCAGTTTTGATTATTATGGTTTTGTAGTATAGCTGGAAGTTTAGGATTGTAATGCCTCCATTCTCTTTCTTCCTAGTCATGAGAGTTTTGGCTATTCCAGGTCTTTTGTTGTTCCATATGAATCTCATCAATGTTTTTTTCTATTTCTTTGAAGAATGTCATTGAGACTTTTATTGTGATGGCATTAAATCTGTATATCACTTTTGGTAGGATGGCCATTTTGATGATGTCAATTCTCCCAATCCATGAGCAGGGGATGTTTTTCCATTTTATAGTGTCTTGTATTTCTTTTAACAGCGTTTCATAATTTTCCTTGTATAGGTCTTTTACCACTTGTGTTAGGTTGATTCCGAGGTATTTGATTCTTTTTGTTTTAATTGAAAAGGGGATTTTTTAAAAATAAATTTCTGTTTCTTCTGATTGGTTGTTTGTATATAGAAAGGCCCCTGATTTTTGTGTGTTGATTTTATATCCTGCTACCTTGCTAAACTGGTGGATGGTTTTGATTAGTTTCTCTGTGGAATTTTTAGGGTTTTCCATGTATATTAACATATCATCTGCAACTAAGCACAGTTTTACTTCTTTCCCTATTTGGATTCCTTGTATGTCTTTTTATTTTTATTTTTTAAGGTTTATTTATGTGTACAGAACTGGGGTACAGGCCAGAGGCACAGGGGCAGTGAGAGGATTCACCAGAGACAGTGGGGAGCAGAACAGGCAGATTGTCAAAGTACACTGCTGAGGGGAGCAGTGGGTGGGTCAAGAGAGGTCTGCTGGGGCATGTGGGTCACCTCTGGAGCTGGCGGGGATCAAACTCATGTGGAAGTGGCTTTAGCTTCTTAGTGCTGTGCTTTAACCCACTGTGCCATCAGGGAGAGTCCTCCTTGCATGTCTTTTTCCTGTCTTATTGCTCTGGCTAGAACTTCCAATGTTATGTTGAAGAGCAGTGTTGATAGTGGACACCCTTGTCTTGTTTCTGATCTCAAGGGAAAGGCTTTCAGCTTTTCTCCATTGAGGATGGTATTGGCTGTGGGTTTGTCATATATGGCTTTTATCATGTTGAGGAATGTTCCTTCTATTCCGAGGATTTTGAGGGCCTTAAACATAAATGGGTATTGAACTTTGTCAAATGCCTTCTCCGCATCTATTGATATGATTATATGGTTTTTATTTTTCTGTCGGTTGATATGATGGATTACATTAATTGATTTTTTGATGTTGAACCATCCTTGTGCTCCTGGGATAAAGTCAACTTGGTCATGGTATATTATTCTTTTAATGCATTGTTGTATTCTGTTGGCCAAGATTTTGTTAAGGATTTTTGCATCAGTGTTCATTAGGGAGATTGGTCTGAAGTTTTCTTTTTTTGTGTTTCTTTGTTAGGTTTTGGTCTTAGTGTGATGTTGGCTTCATAGAAAGTATTTGGTAGTTTTCCTTTTTTGAGTTTTTGGATGAGTCTGTGTAGAATAGGCTCTAGTTCTTTTTTGAATGTTTGGTAAAATTCATTAGTAAATCCATCTGGTCCTGGGCTTTTATTTTTGGGGAGGGTTTTGATTACTTCTTCAATCTCCTTGCTTGTAATTAGCCTGTTTAGTTGTTCTGTTTCTTCTTTATCTTGCTTTGGATGGTTGTAGAGTTGTAGGAATTTGTCCATTTCTGTTAAATTGTCAAACTTGTTTGCATATAGTTTCTCATAGTATTCTCTGATTGTTCTTTTGATTTCAGCTGAATCTGTTGTGATTTCTCCTCTTTTGTTTATGATTCTGTTTATTTGTTGTTTTATTTTTCCTTTGTGAGCCTGGCTAGTGGCCTGTCTATCATGTTTATTTTTTCAAAGAACCAACCCAAAATACTGGCTTTTGTGGACTGAATATTTTTGTTCTCTTGCCTCATGGCTTCTGGTTGAATTTAACCAATAAAAGACACTACCAAAAAATGGAGGATTAGGAGGAGATGGGGAATTTTTGGAGGATAGCATTACCTTAATCCCTCTTTGTCTGGGGCCACCCATTGTATGTCCCAATTTTTATCTTTGAAATCTCCATCTCCTCCAGTTCCTGTTCTGGAATTGAGCCTCTCAAGCTACCACTCCGTGTTAGTAGCTCTTTATTAAACAATCTCACTTACCCCGTTTTGGTGGATAGAGAAAAAAATGGTGACTGTCTCAAAAAGGATAGAGCATCTTAGTGCACCAGACACAGGGCAGAAGGGATTTCAGGTATTCAGGCCAACCAAGAATGTAGAGTTGTGAGAATTTGCACAAAGTCTAGCAGTTCAATTTTGGCAGGTCTGGGACATCCCAACTGTTATTGAAAGGTAGTTTCAGTGGTCAAAGCAAATCAGTTGAAACCCAGATCATTCTAAATAAACAAACAAGTTTGGGGTTACTGCTTTAAACAAACTAATGATAATCTGAGGGATTACTAGGCCAGAGCCATAGTCAGTGCTGTTAAGTTTGCATGCAGATTTAGTCTAGTGAAGTTGCATCCATGAATTTAGCAAATGGCAGTTCATAATATTTGGGAGGGACAGTAGGACTCTCTTTCATGACAAGTTTATATTTTAAGGAAAGAAATTTTTGAATCACTTTATCTTACTCTATGACGTTAAAATATTTTAAAGATTCTTACAATAAGTCTAAAAGGGCTTCAGGAGAATCAGTATTTTCTCAGGATTAGTAAAAGTCTTATGGTTTGTCCAAGTAGACCAATTTGTAAAAATACTGATTTAGGGCAACAGTTTGGGATGCCATTGTTATATCAGAAGTCTTTTTTTGGTTAACTGAAGCCATTATTTGGGTAATTTAGATAAAATATGATTTTGAGGTATTAGGATAGTTACTTAAAATATTTTTGGATTAAATTGTAAAACAATTTTATTCAGTTAGCAACAGAGTGTCATAAATAATAAGATCCTTTAAAATACATAATCCCACTAGATTATGGTTATGGTAATTATAATTTAGTATGTCATCACACTAGCCTAAAAGGACAAGATGTTTTGTATAACAAAGTATAATAAATCAGATAATAGTTATTGAATATGACATCTGTCAGGCAGAGTGCTATACTTTGTACACATACTATCTTAAACCCAATGATCCTGTCAAATAGCAATTATTGTTAGATTACTGAAAAAATTGGACCTTGAATACTAAATAAGTTATAATGACCTTTTTGTCATAAATGGCAGAGCTGAGACAGAGACCAAACTGATTGGATACAAGCATCTATGTTTAACTTCTGAGAGCATATTCTGAGTGAACAGGATGGAAATGAACAGTCAAATCTAGGAGAGTCTATTTAGTGTTTCTCAGAGGAATCCTTTAAGTCATGGAGTAAGTATTTTAATAAGGATGACTAAAAGGGTTAGTTCTACTTAAGATTCTTATCCTTTTACTATATATGTGTGTGTGTGTGTGTTTATATATATGTATATAATTGCTCCATTCTTAAAGTGTAAAGGGTTTGAAGGGGAAAAAAAGGGGGAAAACACAAGGGGAAATTAAACATTCCCCATGTGTTTTGCATCTAGGCACAAGGTTCACTGAAAAATATATTCTGGTGGGAGAAACAAACCCAGTCATGTTCAAGACTAGTATCTACATTTTTAGATACTCTGCACTTTGACCAGGGCATCTTGTAAACCTAACATTTTAAGTTCTCAAGGCATGGAGTAAGTTTGGTCTTTCTTCAATTTCTGTGATGGCAAGCGATGCATAACTGAACCTGTCACATGTGGCTTTCCTCTGTTTTGTGTCACCAATATGCAGGGGGAAAGCTAGATGCCATAGATGTGGTTGTCATGGAAACCAGCAGATGTCCCTGAAAAGGTTTTGAAGTCAATACAAAATTTCGGCTAAAGTATGTGCATTTCTGCTTGTAGATATGTGGTCATAAAGCCTGGCTCTCTTCCTGTGTTCCTCAAAACAAGGGCATCAAGTTCTTTCCTTGTTCACACCTTCAGTAGGTGCTTTACCACAGAAACCCCATAATCCTGGGGAAACAGGTATATGTTTAAAACACATTTGAGAACAAATGGTTTATATCTAAAGTCAGTTTTGAGGCTAACATAAAAAACATTTTGAAGAAAAGATTCTTTATGGGGTGGTGGGGAAAAGACTTTATTCTTGTCCTATTTTATAGACCCATCTTTGCTTTCAAAAAGGTATTCGTGAATGGAAAAGATGAACATATTTGTAACCTGGGATCCTCTAAGAGGCTCTTGAGGGGCCCGGTTAGGAGCAAATGGATCTGGTCCCTTTCATCTACTTTGACTTCTCTTTTTCTGTTGTGAGTGTGAGGGGTTGTGAATGTACTAATAGAGAGAGGGCAAGGTTCCGGGAGACGCAAGAAATAAGCTGCATCTTAATGCAGATACACTTAGGACTGGAGTGACATCTAAAAAGCTATCTTGGATAATAAAAACCTTTCATAGGAGGCTTCTAGCGAAAGTACACAATAGAAGAGGGAACATATTACTTGTTTTCTTTTAAAAATCCTCTTAGAATCTGTGATCAACATCCATTTTAGTTCTGAAGTGGTCAGAGCCTTATGGAAACCAAGGGAAAGGGCAGTTAGTCTTGCACCTGCTCTGGGAAGCTTGGTGTTGGCCACCATTTTCTCTCTGGTGGTCAAGTGGACAGAGCTTACACTGGGAGGGGATGGAAGATTAAATTTTCAGGTTACTTCTGGTTCTTAGTGGCTCTTTACTTTTAAAAAACCAAGAGTCTCCATTGGTTAATCTGATATGGAAGTAGGATATGTGGCAGAGGCCCTCTTTCCAATCCATATCAGAAATGTGGTAGACATGTTCTCAGAAATCCTTCATGAGTGAAGGAAAGGGCACCACCCCTTTCATATCTGAGTATAAGTGGACAGTGGCATGTAGGAGGTTTGGGCTGGTAAGAGCTTGGAGTTTGACTCAATAGGTGACAGTAATGTGATGTTGAGTCTTTACTCATCCTCAAATCTGTCCTCTTGTGTTGGTGATGGTGTCAGGGTACCACCCAGGCTTCCATTGCCTCATGTTTGGGTTACTGCTGCAGCCTAAATCTCCCTCATCCCACCCTTTCTTTTCTAAACAGTTTTCTTTATTGTGACCAAAAGAGCCAGGCTTAAAACTCATAAATATATTCTCACTGAATGTAGGAAGAAGTTCAGAATCTTTACGTAGCCCTATAGTCTCTGGATAACTTACCTTGTGAGTCTCTACTCTTGTGGTTTCCTGTGTTTGCATTGTTTTTCCATCAAAGACATCCTTTGGTTTCTCAAGCAGGCCATGCTTTATTTTATCCCAGAACCCTCATGCTTGCTGTTCCTTCTATCTGGAATGACCTCTCTCCCTTTGAACCCCCACCCACCTTCTGGCCCCAATTAACCTAGCTGACTTGCACTTATCTTTCAGGGTTCTGTTTAAACATGAAGTCCTCAAGGGCTGCTCTCCAGGTTAGGGTAGGTCAGACAGAGTAGACTCTTTGTTCCCCCTAGAATCTCTCCTGCCCCCATCACAATAGTAGTTACTAGTTTAAGGTTTATTTTCCCATTAGATGGAAAGCCTCTGGGGACATGTCTGTTCTGTGTCTGCATCTGGCACTTTATGAGATGTTCAGTGTATATTTGCAGACTGAGTGGCAGGCTCAACATGGAGGCAACATGATGTTTTCTTGTTGATCTGCAAATCAGCCACTGCAAATCTCTTTAGCCTTTCTCACTATATATGTACCTCCTGATTCTTGAGCTTGCTTGGGGCACAATTATATCTATGACGAAGTTGGAAAAATTATATCTATGGACCATTTTTTGATGAGTCATGAAAAAATAACTTCCTTATAATTATTCTGAATTGTAGATTTTTGTGTTATCAGAAAATCTCGATTAAAAACAAAAGAAAGTCAAATTTGCTATTTGGCATAGTGCTGGGGAAAAAGTCACCATTAATATACTAAATTTGTTCTTAAAAACAATCCCTGAATTCAGGCAATCCAGTCTGTGTAGACCCAGTGAGACTGAGATCAATATCTGGTTTCTGAAAGATGAGACTGTATGTACTTCAGATTCAAAACCAAAAATCTATACAGCCAGCTGCAATTCAAGGCAGTCACTGTAGGGCTGTAGGTCACAAAAAGAAGCATTCTACTAACACCAGTGTCCTGTTTCTTTGTTATAATGAGAAATGGAGAAGAAAGTAGTTTCCTCCTCTATTCTCGTGTAACTGGGAAATAGAAGGGAAGTTACCTCAGAAGAGGTTTATTAATCCCTGCTTGAACAGGAAATTAATTTATTCATGTGAAGTCTTCCCAAACACCTGTTTTGTGTGTCACAACAATAACCGTGCAGAGAGGTCACTTGTGTGTGTGATGAAGCAAGTAGTTGAGCCAAGGCCATAACGAGTATCTCCTTAGCAGGCAAAAACGTGAAGGTAGGGTCAAGTATTTATTGTGAGAGGTGAAGGAACTTTAGAGCATTACATGATGGTGAAGGGTGTCAGAGGGAAGGTGATTCTGCAGCTGATCCTTACAGAGCAGTGGCACCAGGTAGAGAGAAAAGGGGGTATGTGAATAAACAGAAGGCAGACAGCATCTAACAGATCACAGTGAGAACCAGGTGTCCCTTTGGAAAATGAGGGAATGGGCCCATGGTGTTTTAGGCATGATCATACTGAATCATGTCCATACTGACCATAGATTCTGTCTTTACATTTGCCCTTCAGGGTAAGTCCCATGCAGCCATGTGAAATGTTGACCCTGTTTTCTTTGCTTGTCTTTTCAATACTTTTGCTATCCTCTACTCAGCCTCTCTTGATAGTGTGGGAAGTGCATCTGACTTTTTCCTTCCATAAAGGTGATTTATTCTCCTTGCCCTTTCTGGCAGTGTTTCTGGGACAGGGATGGTGAGGTTTTGGCAGGGGAGAAGGGGATTGATTCTTTCAGGGAAGCCACTGTTCCTCTAGCAGGGGAATTAGGGAATTGGTAGCAATAACAGCTAATCTGAGGGCTTATTATACACAGCCAGGTATGAGTGTTAGAATTTTACCACTCTCTTTACCCTGTAGGTTAGTACTGTTACCCTCACTTTACAAAGAAGGAAACTGAGATTCAAAGACTAAAGTATCTTACCAATTCCATAAAACTAGAAAGGGCTGAAAGGACTGGAAACTGGATTTGGTTGATGCCCAAACTGTGTACCTCACACAAATCTCTACTGTTTTGAGAGCTTCTCAGCACCTTTCTTTTAATTTTTCTCCCATTTTCAACTTCATATTAAAAAAATAATGGCATATGTTCATTTCAAATAAGTTGAAAAGTATAGAAAAGGAAATACAGGTTTATCCTAATTCTGTCACCCAACGGCTATCCTATTAAAACATTGGCTTATAGTCCTCTAATCTAGTGTTTTTATATAGTTGCATTTATACTGGTTCATATCCTTAATGGTACAAAATCAGCATTTATGTATACATTATTCAACATGAGTTTTAATAGCTACAGCCATTTTACTGATTATAAATGGCATACATTTTCTTCATTAATTTTCATTGAGATTTTAGTGTGTGTACAGTTTTTTCACTATCTTAAATAAAACCAAAGTAAATATATATATGAACATGTAAAATATGCATATATTCTGATCTATAGTTTTGTCATAAAGATTACTAGAAATGGTATTACTGAGTAAACAGTTTTTAAAAGTTCTTGATGTGCTTAAACAAAAAATACTCCAGGATAACACCTCAAACTGTTCCCAAATTTGGCAACATTTTGGATAATGTTTTCCTATGCAGAATACATGTTCATTTATTTAAAAAAATGTCTTTACAGCATTGTGGTATTCTTGATTTTGTGTGGAATTTGTCCCTTTTTATTTTCTGTATGTTTATTTTGTTTCCCACTGTAGTTTACTTAGCAGAAAAGGTTGATAGAGAAGAAAAGGTCTATGGAATTGTGCATTGATAAAAGGGGACTCCCTGCAAATTTAGATGGGTTTCCTCCCCCCAAATGTTGGAGAAGCCTATAGATGTTTGCAATACAGGATAAAGAGCCATTGGTGATGCTTGAAAAGGAATCATGATTTCATGACTCTCACCGCTTACAAATGGACAAAAGAAAATGTAGAAACTGAGTGGAAGGAGACTTGACAATGGGGAAAAGGAGGCTGATTTTATCATGAGACCTGGTGGAAGGTGGGTGCAAAGGCAGATGGGAACGAGGGCTGATAAGGAAGCATATGTGAGTAATTCTTAGCATTGCATCTCAGTGGCTGAGAGGCAAATGATCCCAGGATTGGGACTGAGAGCCAAGTGTGTAATAATCAGAGTGCGTGCTGTGACCATAGACCCTGCGTTTAAGTTTCCTGAGTCTTGGGCCTGGGCTGACTCTGATCTATCTACTACTGAGGATCCAGTCCCCTTGCCAGTGATGACTCAGTGACTTCAGTGAAGACACAACATGGAAACCAACTACAAACCTGTGTGAAAATGCTGCCAGGTATCTGAAGGGAAATTGAAAAATCTTTCCAACCATAAGAATACTTTAAAATATGAACTCTTAGGGAAGTTTAGCAGTGCCTAAATTGGTTCATTTCCCTTTTCTTTCAGGGCTAATGGTAGGGTAAAGGGACTTCTTTAATTATTCTTTCATTTTATTTTTTACAGAGTTTTACAAATCTTTTAATAAGAAAATGATCAGTGTGAAAGCTTTCAATATTTGTGTTGGGTGTCAGCATCCAGTGCCTCAATATTTAATCTGTATAATTTTTGTAAATGTTTTATTCATGTTCACCACAGAGCTTATAAGGGAATTGCTAATTGAATAATTTTTCCTTTGTCCAAATCTGTACAATTCTGTTTGTTTCTGACTTGGAAAAGAACTTGCTTTTCGTTTCTCTTTCTTTCTTCCTTTTTTTTTTCTCCAGCTTTTCAGTTTGGGCTCATGTCTCAGAATTAAAATCTAGGGTCCATTAGGCGTCATTCATCTGTGAGATGAATTCTATATTCCATCTATTGATTCCATTCTGGGTGAACATTTGCAGGGTTTAGGCAAGCACTAGCTTGTGCCCTAAATAGGACTTACATTATTCCTTCATTACAGAATGAAAATGGAGGGAAATATCTTCATTTGAACAGCTTGGGGGAAAATGTTTTATATATTGAGAACTGTTATATGTAATACATGTAGTTTTCTGATAAGTGAAATGAAAATAAGTATTCTCCATGATATTGATCCAATGGAATACATTTAATAATCCCAAGCCCATTTGCCTTTGAATGATGCCTTCTGGGATGGAGATATTTTTCAAACCAGGGCCATTTTATGATTGTAAATAGCAAGTAGACATAGGTTTTTTTTTTTTTTTTTTGTAGTGAGTTTGCCAGAAATTGCAAGAAGGTATTAGGAAAGATTGTGGCTCCATTATTGTACTGAAAAGAATCTTGACAACTAATGTCCTTGTAATATCTATACCACAGGATGTCTTATTAAAATGTATACTTATTATTGGTAAACCATCCACCAACCAACAATCTTTTCATTGCAAAATTCACATGCTTTGCTCAGTTTCCTTAGATTCTCTATGCCTTTTGCTTAAAACTGATGCTATATATAAACTTGGACTCTCTTAATTTTCATATTCTTTTTCTAGTTATTTTTCCTGTTTCCTTTACTTGTTTCTTCTGTTTCCTAAATGCTTGTGTTTCTCAAGGATCAGAGGTGGTCTTTGCCTTTCACTTTCTTAACTCTGCCTCAGTGAGTTCCTTCACTCTCTTGGACTCTCTCAAATTTCTAGCTAGATAATGATCTCAGAACTTTCAATCCATTTGGAATGGAATTTCTACTCGAATTTTCAAATTCAGTTTATAATAAAAGCTGTTGTCTTCTTTGAAAGGATTGTTTGTTTCCTATTTTTCTCTCTTATTTATCATTCTTTTGCTCACTTAAACGTCAATGTTATAGCCAAGTTTGATTCCCTTTTTTTCTGTTGTCTTCTGTCTATATTACCAGTGTCTGTTTTTATGTTACCTTCATCGTTCTCTATGACTTCCACCCTCCTTTGCTTTCTACTCTCACTGACTCTCAAGATCAGCTATTTGGGTTGTTGCAGTAGCTAGAACATAACATATTGAGATAGTAACTTTTCCTTACTGCTATAGAATTTTTTTTCCTTCATAATAAGATGACAACCTAGTTTTTGTTCTCTCTGCCTCTGAAAATTGAATAGATATGGCACAAAAGTTCTTAGACAACACTAAATAAGGGTTTTCAGCTTATTGAAGAAAGTTATTTTGGATCATCCCAGAAGGCTAGAGGGGATAGAAAGGAAGGCTTGAATTTGAGAGTTAGAAATGGGCCCAGCAAAAGAGAGCTTTTTAGAGAAATACTTTGGAGATTATGAAGAAAAAAAAGTTGATGAAATCATGAACAACACTATGTTTCCTGTCAGTGGAATTACTAGGATTCCTGGTGGGTAAGGAGAGGGTGACATATGGGCTAAAACAGTAAGAATTGTTTCCTTAGAACTAGTGGGCATTTGAAGGCCCCAATGCCTACAATGCCTACTGTCACTTGTTTTCTAGGAACTTTGCAGGCTGAGGCAGTGAATTTACCAGTGAAGAGGGCTGTTTGAAGGCTGGACAGTCTGTTTGCCAGTGCTTTGGGCACTACAGAACTCCCAGGATTCTGACTTCATTGGGTATAAGCTCAGCTGCTGTAAACAGAGACCTTGAAATACAGAGGTCAAGCAAGTTAGAATTTCTCTATCTCTCAACAGTTTTTTTTAAATAGTTATTTTTACATCATTTTGTACCTTTTCCTAACTCAGTTGTAATCTCCGTGGGCTTCCCGTCACCAAGACACCTGTGTGCCATCACCACAGTCTAGTGCACTTCCCTTGCCCCATCTCTCAACATTTTTTATTTTTTAAATTTATTTGTTTGTTCATACAGAACTGGGGTACAGGCCAGAGGTGTGGAGGGTGAGAGGATTCACCAAAGACAGGGTGGGGAGCAGAACAGGAAGATCCAGGTACATTGCTGCGAGGAGCAGCAGGCGGGTCAGGAGAGGTCTGCTGTGCCATGTGGATCTCCGCCGGGGCAGGCGGCAGGCGGGGATCGAACTCATGCAGAAGTGGCTTAAGCTTCTTAGTGCAGTGCTTTAACCTGCTGCACCACCAGGGAGGACCCTCTCAACAGTTTTTAAGTAAGTAAGCTGTCCAGATCTGGTCAGCAGCTCTGCATCAGATATATTTTTTTTTTAAGATTTATTTATTTATTTATACGAACTGGGATACAGGCCAGAGATACGGAGGGTGAGAGGATTCACCAGGGACAGAGTGGGTTGCAGAACAGGCAGATTGGTGAAGTACACTACTGAGGGGAGCAGCAGGCGGGTCAGGAGAGGTCTGCCACACCATGTGGATCTTCTCCGGGGCAGGCGGGGATCGAACTCATGCGGAAGTGTCTTGAGCTTCTTAGTGCTGCACTTTAACCGGCTGCGCCACCAGGGCGGGCCCTCAGATATTTTTTTAAAAAGTTTATTTATTTATGCATACAGAGCTGGGGTACAAGCCAGAGGTACAGGGGTCGTGAGAGGATTCACCAGAGATAGAGTGATTCACCAGAACAGGTTGATTGACGAAGTCACTGCTAAGGGGAGCAGGGGTAGGTAAGGAGAGGTCTGCCAGGCCATGTGGGTCACCTCTGGGGCTGGGGATTGAACTCATGCTGAAGTTGCTTTAGCTTTTTAGTGCTACGCTTTAACCTGCTGCACCACCAGGGAGGGCCTCTGCATCAGATCTTAAACACAATTAAGATCCCATGTTCCTTTCTTTGGTACCTGACTATCCCCTAGAACAGGATTTAAAAATCTTAAGTCATGGTCCTTTTTGGCAATCTGGAGCAGTGGGTGGATACTGTTTAAAAAAAAAAAAGCTTTAAATTCATAAAAATGACATTAGTGAAGTGTAAATTGGGAATTACAATAAGATACAATTATATTAAACAAGAGAAATTTGTGATATACTAATGCATGTACTTATTTGTTAATTATTAATACAATTCACTATTATATAAGTACTTTTTGTTTCAAAATAGTGATGAGTATAAAGTATTTCATGATATCTTTGCAATGTATTGTGAATGAAAATATGGTTTCTGATGATGACAAGGTCACAGATATTGTGAATATTACTGTGATTTTTTTTACATACTTCATAATTAAGCAAAATGCTGCATTTTAATAAGAGGTTACTAAAGTAAAGATATAATTTCCTATCTGACTTTATCGACCTCCTGAATTCTATGCACAGATTAGGAACCCTATGGGGGATGTTGAAACTGGCTCACCTCCATGTCTGTGCACCACAACTAACAGAAGAGAAAAAGAGAAGTCCAGGGCAAGTGATATTGTATTTATGGAGCTGAAGTTATGCCCATTACTTGCCACATTTCATTGTTGGAAACCTAGTTTATGACTGCATCTAGCTTCAAAAGAACCTGGGGTAGGGAATCAGGTGTACTTGGTAACTGTGTGCCCAACTAAAACTGAGGTTTTTTTTACTAAACAGAAGAAAGAATAGATAAATACTTAGTATCTACTATAGGAACACAGGACTCCCAAAAGTGTGCCTGAAATTCAATTTTCCATCAGCCAGGCTCAGAAGAGATTGTGTGATTTAGAGAGGATTATTGTGAGGATTAAGTAGAGTGTGTTCAAGTGGCTGGTAAAGAGTAAGTGCTCAATAAATATTCACCAAGTTGACTTGCATGTGGCCAGGGTCTCTTAGAGAAATAATAAACCATGGGAGATAATATATTGGACTTCCTGGGGTGAGAAAGGGTCAAGAGATTTATGCTTAAATTCATTCATTCATTTGTTCATTCATTGCAGTACTAAGACTGGGAGAGATAAAAAATTAAGAGTTAGGAAAGTCAGAATATTGAATGAAAAGTCACCTTAATATGTGATCATTTTATAGATGCAGAATCTCCAACTCAGGGAGGTAAACTGACATTACTCCTCTAACTGAGGGTCCAGAATGAATAGTTCCATAGCTTAATTAAACTCTAGGATTTTAGGTTCACAGCTTAGGGATTCTTGTTACCAAGGGTCATAAGCTCTTATTCTCTTGCTTCCCTATAGTATTTTCTACACTTGGAAAAGAGCCCTGCAAAATCAACAAGATTTGACTCTTGTCATGTCATAGAATTATAAGTCTCAGTTATGGCTCTCTGAGGTAGTCTCTCCCCTATCCCTAGCTTGCATATCACCCTGCAAGAATCTGATTACATTTGATGGCTGTGGGAGGCTTGTGCTCATGTCACAAATGGAGATGTATACTGTGATGTCTATAAACCTCACCCCATCAAATTAATAATGAAAAGCCTCCCATCAAAGCCCTCCTTGTGCTCAATAGCCTGTGGCACATTTGGACTCATCAATAGATGTTCAACAATATTGCAACTTGTTTAAATCTTGGTAAAGTAGTGTTATGTACTATTGTTATTGACTTCCCTTTTCTAATTACCACCCAAAGGTGACGGATGATATAGTCCTAATGACCACATTCTTGGAGAGTGAGTGGTTTTGGGTTTCAACTCATGATGTTTTAGCTGCTGTGAAGGAGGGGGGTACACCATCCTACCATCACCCCATGAAAACATGACTTTAGCAAATCTACCATGTTGAAGCCCAGGCAGTGTTTTAAATCATTCACAGACAGATCTTTCTGACTGGTTTGAAACCACAGTTTTTATAATCTCTGTGTGAGTGGAGGCATGGTCATTGCAGAAATCCTAAGGCACATGAAGCTACTTGTCACCAGCCTAGATGATAGTCCACAGCTTATGTGAGCAGGAAATGTGTCTTGCTTTATTTTTCCCCTGTAACTCAATTTCCAGCGTGAGTTTCTATTTTTCTGAGTCAGCAGCAACATAAGTACCCCCATTTTCTTGTGATAAGAATCCAAGTTATTTGGGTACGGTTATGTTGTTTGCAGGCATGCAAGGTTATCAGTGGACTTTTACATTGTTCAACATTTACTGACATAACCATTTTTTCATTGGTGCTCTGACATTGGTCCCAACAAGATTTCCATTTCTCCTTCAAGCCTAGGGGCTGTCTCTGCTGCTCATATAAGGGGCAATTATTCTATTCTTTCTTGTTGTCCTGGAGCATGGAGATCTCTTTGAGCTACCTAAGAAAGGAACTGCCTGTCTGCACTCAATGTGCTTCCATCTTCAACCCCTGCTTTCTGAGCTCTGGTAGGGCCTAGGTTTTTTAGTTAGAAGCAATATACTATGCCATCACTTTCTCTTCTTGGGGAAATCTTTATGGTTCCTTTCAGAGGATCCATGTTGCTCAGATCCAACTTCTCTCCAAAACTCCCCCCTACCCCCCCATGAGTAGAGTTCTTTCCAGTTCCCTAAAAATTTACACTTTTGGCATTTGGAGCTAGAAAGACCCATTTTAACAAAATTTACCCTGAGACAATTAGAACGGTTTAGTTGGTAGTTGTTTGTAGAGCATGATGGAATGAGGGAAGACAAATGGAAAAATAGTGGAAGAAACTGATTTGGCAAGTATAAAGAGATTATATTACAAGATATCATTGGAATATAGACTTTCTTTTTCTCTTAAGGTCTTTGGCAGCATTCTAATAATTGCACACTATTTTCTGTATAGGATGGTAGGAGCTGTGCTTAGTCACAAGTAGACAAAAGTATTTCAAGAAGATAGTGCCAAATGGTTTAATTCTTTCACTGTACATTTGTCATTTAGTAATTTGGTAATGATTGAACAGATTAAGTAATGTTTCCTTTCTCCAGATTCCCATGATATCTTATTTTCTATTATCTTTAGTCATTTTATATGAGAGTTGAGTTCTTAAAGGGCAAGACTTGGTTTTGATTTCTTTATGTATTTAACAGAATACTTTGTATTAGGCAGTCCATGAATCATTTAATGATCAATTACTTGGGTTCCAGGAAACAAAATTTTGGAATTAAATTCATTGGCATGGAAAGCTATGATTTTGGAGGTTTCATCCATTTAATAATTTAATTTGCACTTTTATTCATCAAAAATTTATGAAATGTGTATAATGTTTCAAGACCTATGTTAGATTTTTGAGATAAAAAAAAAAAGACCATGGCCAGTCATGTACACTTTTAATTGACCTGTGTGTAAACTGATTTTTTAACTACATAGAATCCATTATTGGTATGTTCCATAGTTGAACAAGTCTCCTGTAGACACTTTGGTTATTTCTAATTTTTAGCTATTTCAAATAATGCCAGAAAGAATAACTTTATGTAAATAAAATTTACAACTGCAAGTGTATCTGTGGGATAACTTGCTGGAATTTATTACTTGCCATAGGATACCCCCAATGGTAATATATAACAATTCATATCTGCTTTGAAATGTACCAACTTTGGTATGTGCTAGCCATTATTCTAAATATTTTGAGTTGTTTATTCTAATATTCAGAAAAGTCTGTCCCTTCTACTCCCAGGCCTTCCATTTAACAGAATCCCTAAATTCTGTGGACTGGGTCACTCTTCGCATATGATGTTCTGTGGAACATTAGTTCTATTATAGAGTCCAGTGTTCACATAAATTCCAAGTACCACGGCTGCTCCTCTAGAGTTACAAAGCACTTAAGAATAGTAAAGAAACATTTTCAACTGTGCTTAATTCCAGTGTTTCCCAGACTAAGTTGGGATCACTTGCTAAACCTATTAACATCTCTCCTGACACATTCATATATGCATGTGCACATCCACATGCATGGACACACACACTTTGAAGAAGCTTGGAAGGAATTTTGACATTGATGCACTAAGTAGTCAAATACTCCTGAAGACCTGAGAAACTACCCTTATTCCTTCCTTAAGGCTTTTTTTTTTTTGAGGCATTGATTAGCTAAGAATTCTCATTTTCTTGCTTTGAGAAGCTCTATTTCACTAGTAGACATAATTATAATTTTCTGTCCTGTCAACAATTGTGTTCAACTTTGTGGCAGAGCTTAGTATACCAAATGAAATTTCTAGTGTGAATAAATTAGGGAAGAGCTCCTTGTCTCTCAGATTGGTGTTGTATTTCCCTCTTAAAAGCCTACTTAGAATCATGGAAACTTAGTAGTGGAATAAAATGGATCCAAAGTAAACCTAGTTTTAGAACACAGAAGTCTTGAAGGATAGTTCAGCACAAAAAGGATTGTACTAATACAAGAAAAATCATTATATACCGTTTTCAGAGAGTCATGGTATGTTTAACTGAAAAACAATGTGGTTAATTAGCTCTATTTAAAATAGCATTTTTTTT
>NW_004567124.1:16582655-16605720 GCF_000260355.1 Condylura cristata | reverse complement strand
CGCCGATTCCCTCGCAGTTATCTACCTTCTAGTGAGTCCAGGGTGTTTTCGTTTGGGTTAAAACTTGTAGTAAGTGAGTCTATAGTCCGTTTTCGGTCCTCAATTCCTATGCCGGCTTGGACGTGGTGATCTCGGCGTCTTTACTCTGCCGCCATCTTCCCTGTACCACCTCAGAAGCTTTTTTTAAAAAAGATTTATTTATTTATTTATACAGAACTAGGGTACAGGCCAGAGATGTGGAGGGTGAGAGGATTCACCAGAGACAGAGTGGGCAGCAGAACAGGCAGATCTACCTAAAATAGCATTTTATAGACTTGTATCATCAAACACTTTTTGTCAGGTTAACATTTTTTTCTTTTTGAACCAGACTTCTACAGAATATACAAGAGTTGAAATACTGACTAAATTACTTCATATTTCAAGGTAAAAACTGAGAAGTATCCAAATGTATCATACTCAGTTTTCTTAAGTTTGAATTCAGTTCTGCCTGTCCTTTTTGCCTGTTGATTTTTCTGTTTGCTTCACTTAAAAAAATCCCTCAAGCCCTGTACTGTGAAAGAAAAGTCTAACTCAGGCTGTGTGATATTTCCTACCGAATTCCTGAACAATTTGTAATTGTAGTCCCGAATGGAAATATGTTAAATACATTTGAATCCAATTACTTTTTCAAGCAATGTTCAGTTTTTAATAAAATTTTTTTATAGATTTATGCCCCATTATTTCAGATGACAGTCTTGTTCTTTGTCATTTTTATAGATGCTGGCTTTCTATGTACTTGAAACTTTCTTTAAATTTACGTTTATTCCACCTTTATTTTAAAAGTTATCTTTGTTAAGTTCCACTGAATTCCTGCTGAACCTTTATAGGAAAAAATAGAATTGTCTACTTTCTTCTGTGATCTGTCTCTCTGTTCAGGTAGATGACTTATGTTTCATCTATCAAGACTTTATGAACACAGGTGTTAGGCATTGAGCTAAATGTCACAGCTGACACCAGGGCTTATATACATGGTTTCTGACTCAGCACAGCTGCCATTTAAGCTGTGAAACAGGGATCCCTCTGGCTGAGGCTCAGCATGGAATGGGGGCAAGGCTATCTGGAGGGTGCCTGTACATCCAGAGGGCACTGTGTACATAGATGGTGGTATGTTACTTAGAGATCTTGCATGGAGTGTTTGTATCAGTACTTTCCTGCTTGGGTTTTTAGACTAGTTTCAGGAAATCATTTGAGCATGGAGTTAGCATGGAAGTGTGAAATAGTTTTGAACAAAAGAATCCTGTACATAATGAGAGGTAGCATTTATTAAGGTAACTCTGAGCTAGTGAGATATGCTGGTTTCAGAGACAGCTTTGAAATGCGACTCAAAAGTTGATTCATCTGTTACTTGGCTTTACCCAGGAGCTATTTAGGCAGTGAAATGGGAAGTATAAAAACTTGTTCTGGACTGGGATCAGGTTACTAAGTGAAATATGAAACAAATCACAGCTTAAAGTCAGTAACAAAAATGAAGCTAGAAAATTCCCACATGTTTGCTTCAACATAATAACCTATGACTTGGTGAAGACAACACTTGAAAATATGAATTGAGTGACTGGTAAGTTTACACATTAAAACTCGTGGGATACAATCAAAGCTTTGCTTGCTGGGAAATTTGTAGTCTAAGTACATCTGTTAGAAAAGATTAGAGACTGAAATCAATGAACTAAGGATTTTTGAAGGTGGGAAATAAGATCAAATTAAACCAAAGAAAGCAGGAATGACAGAATTTTAGTAGAAAGTAAGGTAGAGGAAGACAAAATAAACATACAACAGAGAGGACCAACACAGGCAAAAGTTGGTTTCAGAAGAGGTTAATAAAGACTGAGACTATCTTGGTGAGACAGAAGAGGGGGTGGGAAGGAGGAGGAAGAGGAGAAATAAAAATGGCACCTTTTAACCTCTATTCATGTATAAAATTCATGTCAACCATCACCAGAATTCTAGTGCTATTCCCAATGTGTGTTATACTCCTGAAATTTGTATCATTCGTAAGTCAATAGTTTTTTTTAAAAGAAAATTTTATCTTAAATCCCATAGCTATTAAAATGATAAACTTATTGATAACATAGCAATACACTGGAAAATTTAAATGAAAAAGAAATACAAATTATTAAAAAAGAAATCAGAATAAAGAGAAACTGTGGATAGTTTTTGGATTACTAAGGAAATCACGTTTATAATTAAATTTTTCCATAAAGAAAATGCCAGATCAGATGACTAATTAGTAAATTAAATCAATCACTTAGGAACAATGTAACCCTAACATTTCACACAATGGAGAACTTTACTGATACATTTTTTGAAGTTGATTATAAGACCTATCTTACTCATAGATATTTTAAAATTCCTAATCAAACTACTAACAAACAGAAATGTATATAAAGGAATGAAAGGTTGACTTTACATTTTAAATCAATGTAATTCATTTAGACTAAGTGATTAAGAATTGTGACTTTCAATATATTCAGTATCTGCATCTGACAATTTGTAATATTGGTTCATAAAACTTTTTTTAAGAGATTCATTTATTTATGCATACAGAACTGGGATACAGGCCAGAGGTGCAGGGGTGGTGAAAGATTCACCAGAGACAGAGTGGGGAGTAGTATAGGCTGACTAACAAGTATACTTCTGAGGGGAACAACAGGCAGGTCAGAAGAGGTCTGCTGCACCATGTGGATCACCTCCAGGCGAGGATCAAACTCATGCTGAAGTGGCTTTAGCTTCTTAGTGCTGTGCTTTATTCCACTGCACCACCAAGGAGGGCCCTGTTTCATAAAACTTTTTAGCACATTGAAAGTAGAGAAGTAATATTATCAAGGATAACTATAAAAAGCTTTATTTTGTGGTTAAAAAAGCTCTTCCTTTGATATCAGTAATGATTAAAGGTTCTGAGTACCACTACTTCTGTATAATATATTGTAAATGTTATTCAGTACCAAAAATTTGGAAGGAACACCGGCAGGGTAAGGTGTACAATTTGGAAAGGGGGAAATAAATGTATTGTTCAAAGATAATATTGTATGTATAAAATTCAGAAATACCTATACAAATTTTACAATTAATAAATGTAAGACTACTGGATATAAAGTCAATATTTAAAAATAGATTTTATGTCTATATAAACCTGCAGCAGACCACTGGAAAGTGAGTAAAAATATAATTTGCATGAGTGTCAAAAATTAATTATCTAGGGACAAATCTAAAATGATATAAGGCAGCTATGCAGGTATATACAACATAAACATTAAAAAAGGAGATACAGATAAATCAATGGAAAGACCAAGTATTTATATTTGAAGACTCAATAAAGATGTTGATGTTCTCCAAATTGACCTTTTCAATTAAACCCAAATAAAAATCTCAAGTCCAGTAAAAAAAATCATTTATTTTAATCAAAATAAGCAGATTCTAAAATTTATATGAAAAGTCAAAGAAACAAGAATAGTTAGGATACTTGTAATGAAAAGCAAGTCAAAAGCCAATGTGGAATAAAGAAAAAAAATTACCAAGTTGCTTTGACCTAACCTTCCCATTTTAGTTACCTATTTCATAGTATAATTATATGTGAGTGATATGATGTATGTATTAAGACTGTCTTTGCAATATCACAAGATTAGAATGAACTGAAATGTTATTTGAGACCAATTAAGTGATGAAAGAGCCATACAATAAAATTCTAAATAGCTGTTAAGAATAATACAGTGCAATGTACACTTATCTGGAAAACTCTTCCAAGTTAAGTGATTAGTAAAACAGCATTCACAATAATAGAGAGTACATTTAGGGAAAATGCATAGCGTATTTCTAAAGCTAGTAGTGATTTCCTATGGAGAAAAATGATGTGGCTAGGAGACAGGAAGCATTTCAATAACCTTTAAATTAAAAATTTTCCAGGCCCTCCCTGGTGGCGCAGCGGGTTGGAGCACAGCACTGAGAATCTAAAGCCGCTTCCACATGAGTTCGATTCCCGCCTGCCCCGGAGGTGACCACATGGCATGGCAGACCTCTCCTGGCCCGCCCGCTGCTCCCCTCAGCAGTGTACTTCGTTGATCTGCCTGTTCTGTTCCCCACTCTGTCTCTGGTGAAGGCTCTCGCCGCCCCTGAGCCTCTGGCCTGTACCCCAGTTCTGTATACACAAATAAATAAATCTTTAAAAAAAAAAAAACAGGAAGACCATTTAAAAAAAAAAATTTTCCAGTGTATATACAATACACACATATATAGTTGTTGGTTTCAAACTTTTGCTATATGTGTGTGTGTGTGTGTGTGTGTGTATTGAAATTATGTACTTTGCACTATATAATTTGAACTTCATGCTTTTTTAAAATATACATGGTGCAAAATATAAATTTCAATATGTAATTTGTACTTCATGTTTTTTAAAATAAAATATTGGAAAAACAAGATAAAATACCAAGTCAATAATTTTATAGTTGTAAGAGGCTTAAGAAGGTTAAGTGACTTGTTTGAGGTCATTAAGCTAATATGGAGTAGAGCTGGAATTCAATTCCAAATTTATTTGAAGGGTGATTCAGTCTATTGAAAAAAATAGAAGCTCTGTTGGCTTGTTTGATCATGTGAGGCTGTCTTCGAAATCTCTAATGAAACAGTATCAGATATGTCAAAACTAAAATTGCATTAAAAGTCATTATGTATTTTTATAGCTCTTTTGAATCCATTGTAGTTACCTTGTGATAATTAACTAAACAAGATGATAATAGGAACAGAAATTTAGAAATTGAAGGTTTTCTTGAGAAAACTTTAATGTAGATTATATACCTCCCTTGTTTGTCCAACCACTTGGTAAATGGGTTGAGTAATACTGTGGCTATATGTTATTTTATGAAAGTATAACTTCATGTTATAATATTTCCATCTATTCAGTGAAATGTAGCAATGATTTCTCTACAACCTTACACTTTGACTCACTTATGGTATTTATCAAAGTCTGCCTCTGTCTTTTACTAGTTGGTACCAAATTCTGCTAATATGTTTTTAAAATGTGTTTTATTGGATATTCCCCAGGCTCTGTCTACCCACAGCACTTTCTAATCCAAGTCTTCTGAATTCAGTCTGAACTATTACCTCAGTAACCTCACTTTTCTCATTCATTTATTTATTCACTACATGTTTTCTGAGCACTTAATATTAGCCAAATATTGGATATACAATGATTAACAAAATATGGTCCCTCTTTTTAAGGAATTTATGGTCCACCAAAGAGAAAGAAACATGAAAATAGGAAATTATTGTATGAAAAGTGTTTCAATAGCAGTGTGTACCATGTATTTTGGGAGCAGGATGGTAAAATGAGGAATTCTGGCAGGAAAGTAGGAAAGGCTTCACAAAGGAGGTAATGTTTGAGCAGAAGCTGTGAAGAGTTTTTCATTGGCTTTCCAAGAAGAACTGCAGTTCAGCATGAAGAAATAAATTGCGTAAACTCAGGGAGATGTAAAAGAGCCCCCTCTCAGTTCCGTATTTGTGATACATGGAGACAGCCATCCAAGTGATTAATATATATATATTTAACTGAGGTAACCTTAGTTTATGACACTACATAGGTTTCAAGTGTTTCTCCTGTTAGCAACTTATATATCACTTCCTTACTCTCACCAAATATGTCCAGTCACCATCCACCAACAACCAGTGGTCCTCCCTGCCTCTTCATCCTACCCCACAGCTGAGGTAACCACTATTATGTTGTCAGTCTAAGGGAAGGTTTTTTTTTTTTTGCTCATTTGTTTTGTAAATTCATATATTCTACAAATGAAATCATACATACCTTTCTCCTTTTAACTTATTTCACTTAGCATAATTCATGTTCTACCCAAGATCTGTCACAACTGTCTAGATTTTTCATTTTTTTAATAGCTGAGTAGTGTGTGCACCACACTTTTATGTAATTGTTCATAGGCAGACGTTTTATATTGTATTCATGTCTTAGCTACTGTGATAGTGCTGTAATGAACATAGGATGGGCATTGTGTTTTCAAATAAGTGTATTTCTATTTTTATTTTTTTGAGAAATTACCCTTGCATTTTCCACAGTGCTTGCACGAAGTTACACTTCCACAAACTGTGCACAGGGTTCTTTTTCTCCACATCTTTGCAACGCATTATTTCTTCACAGTTTGACAGTATCCAGTGTGGGGTAAAATCTTGTGGTTTTGATTTACATTCCTTTAGTGATAAGCAATGTAGAACATCTTTTCATTTATATGTTAGCAATCTGTTTGTTTTCTTTGGTGAAATACTAATTTAGATCCTTTTCCCATTTTTTAATCAGATTGTATGTTTTGGTTGTTGAGTTGTTTGTATATTTTGGATCATAACCCTGTGACTTATAGTTTGCAAATATCTTCTCTTATTCAACAGGCTGCCTTTTCATTATAATGATGATTTCTTTAACTGCACAGAAGCTTTTTAGTGTGTTGCTGTCCATTTTATGTTCTCTTTTGTCTCCCTGTTGGAGGTGAAGTCATAAAGACATCACATTACGGACACTATCAAAGAGCTCATCGCTTATGTTTTCTACTTTGTATTTTATGTTTTCAGGTATTATATTCAAGTCTTTAATTAATTTTAGTATACAGTGTAAGACAGTAGCCTAGTTTGATTCTTGTGCTTGTGGCTGTTCAGTTTTCCCAGCATCAATTTTTTAGAGATTTTCCTTACTCCAATGTATACTTTTGGCTCCTTTGTCAAAAGTTATTTGCCCGTATATATGTGTTTTTATTTCTAGCCTCTTATAATTCTACCCCACTGCATCCTGTGCCCGTTTATATTTCACTATCATCTGTTTTGGTTACTTAGTATAGCTTCGAAGTGTAGTTTGAAGTCAGGGAGCATGGTACCTGCATCTCCGTTTTTCTGTGTTGTTTTGGCTTTTCAATATCTTCTGTGACTCCTTAAAAGTGTTAGGATTGTTTGTACCATTTTGTGAAGAATGCCCTTAGGATTAATGGCCACTATGACACTTGATTCTTTCATCCCATGAACTTGAAGTGTCTTTCCATTTCTTCTTGTCTTCAATTTCTTTCAACAGTGTGTAGGTCCTTCACCTCCTCAGTTAAATTTATTCCTTGGTGTTTTTCTGATTTTGAGGTCATCATAAATGATATTTTCTTCATTTCTCTGTTAGTTCATTGTTTGCATATAGAATTACAATAGACTTTCCTATATTGATTTTGTAGCTGGAGTGCTATATTTCTTATTTCTAATAGTTGTGTGTGTGTGTAATTCAGGGTTTTCTATATATATCATGCCTCCACATATTGTGTCTCACTTTTTCCTCTCCAATTTAGATGTGTTTTATTTTTTTCTTGCCTAATTGCTTAATAATATGTTAAAAAATGTTGCAGTGAATAGGCATTTTTGTCTTGTTCCTGATCTTAAAGAAAAACTTCCAGTTTTTCTCTATTGTGTGTGATATTACCTATGGGCTTATCATAGGTGATCATTATTATGTTTAGGCGTGTTCTTTCTATATCCATTTTATTGAAATTTTTAAAATAATAGAAAAATGCTGAATTTTAGTGTTATTGCATCTAGTGAGATGATAATATGATTTTAATCTTTCAATTTGTTTATTTGATGAATTATAGTGGTGGATTTTTGCATGTTGAACTATTCTACATCCCTGAAATAAAGCTCACTTGGTCATGGTGGTGTTTTAAATGTGTTCATTTAAAGGATTTTTTTATGAATATATTCAAGGATTTTTTATGAATATATTCACTAGAGATATTGGTCTATATTTGTGTAAGCTTTGCCCCTACAATAGGTACTTTATCCATATAATGCGTATGGAGGCTGTGAACCTGACTATAACAAGGGTGTTTCTTGACTAGGAAACACATTTTGACTAGAATACTAATTTTCTCTTGACTCTATTTCTTGTATGTTTTTCAAGTTCCTTTTAAAAGTACCTTCCTTTTTGAGAACTTCTAGAACATCCCCTCTTGCAAATCCCATGGAAATAGCAGTCCTGGATCACTGTGTATACTTTTTTTATGTTCCACTTGTAATTTAGTTTGTTGTTCATCCATTTGTTCCCACCACATATGTGAACTCCCTAAGGTCAAGGAAAATGCCTTTCTGTCTTTTCTGTCTTCCTTGTACCTTCACCTCCTGCTCTGTATAGTACTGTGATTTGAGCTTTATACATGACACTTGCATGTGTAACATAGGTATTGCTTCTAAATTTATAATGATTAGGTCATTGAAAACCCCTAGATGGGAGACTGACTGAGAATCATATGAACTGATAGGCAAAAGATTTGGGGAACTAAGGCAGAGGGTAGATACATAAAACATCATTTAACTATTTTACTAGATGAAAATAAAACAATAAAATTAACTCAGTACTAAAGAGAACATCAGAGAAATAGTACTCATAACTGGTTAGAAATACTATATCATAGTTAATTTCTACTTAGTACTCTTTGGTTACTGCAAAGTGTCTGAGGGTCCCGTCTGCTATTATTTTCACACTTTTTAAAGCTTATAATAGTTTATCTTTACATCATTTTGTGCCTTTTCCCATCTCAGTTGTAATCTCTGTGGACTTCCCATCACCAATTCACCCATGTGTCATCATCACCAATTCATTCGTGTGCCATCACCATAGTCCCGTGCTTCCCCTCTCCCACTTTTGATCCCATTCCCCACTCCACCCTTGTAAAATGTCTCTGGTCTATAGCTGTTCATTATTGTAAGCCCCACCTCCTCACTGGTCCTTTATGCTCCTGCTATGAGTGAAACCATCCAGTATTTTTCTTTTTCTCTTTCTTTCTGGCTTATTTCACTAAGCATAATCCCTTCCAGCTCCATTCATGTTGCTGCAAAAGGTATGAGTGTATATTTTTTGATTGCTGAGTGATATCCTGTTGTGTATATGTACCACATCTTTTAAATCCAGTCATCTGCTTTTGGGCATTTATGTTGATTCCATGTCTTTCCATTTGTAAATAATGCAGCAGTAAACAAGGGGGTGCAGATGTCTTTTGGAATCAGTGTTTTTGTGTCTTTTGGGAAGATATCTAGGAGTTGGGTTTCTGGGTCATATGGAAGCTCCATTTTTAGCAGTTTGAGAAACCTCCAAACAGTTTTCCATAGTGGTTGTACTAGTTTGCATTCCCACCAGCAGAAGAGTTACCTTTTCTCCACATCCTTGCCAACACTGTTGCTACTTGTTTTAAGATGTGCCATTCTCACTGGTATAAGGTGGCATCTCATTGTGGTTTTAATTTGCATCTCCCTTATTACAAGTGACATTGAACATTTTTTTCATATGTATTTTCACACGTCTTTAAAAAAAGATTTATTATGTATACATTGGGATACAGGCCAGAGGTGCAAGGGCAATGAGAAGATTCATTAGAGACGATGGGCAACAGAATAGGCAGATCAATGAAGTACACTGCTGAGGGGAGCAATGGGCAAGGCAAGAGAGGTCTGCTGTGCCATTTGGGTCACCTCCCTGGCCAGGATTGAACTCTTGCTGCAGGGGCTAGCTTCATAGTTCTGTGTTTTAACTCATTGCACCACCAGGGAGGGCTCTATTTTCACACTTTTTAAGTTTAACATCTCCTTTCCTCATTTATCCTGGTAACACATACTAAGAATACTTCTCTGGTTTCTTCCTCTCTATTCAAATATTTTGTGCTTATAGTTGTGTCATCTCAGGTCTGAGTTACATTTAGAAATGCAGAATGTTGTTAAAGGTGGGAAGAAAGGGATGAAACATAAAAATTAATGAACAGACAATCCCCAAATCTTTGGGGAGTGAAAATTCTCTTTAATCTGTTCACTCCTACTGAGTGGGTTTTTCTCATTCTTCTTCTTAATACAGAGAAATTTATAATCTCTCATTGCTTATTAGTTTCATGTCAAAGTATTTAGTCCCTGTACTTACATTCCTGCTTCCTGCCTTTGAAAGAGCACAGGAGTCCAGTTCTGAAGCCAGGTTTAACCTTCCCCCAATGTCCTGAAAGACAAAAAAAGCCAGAACTGCTTTTTTATTTTTTGCTTCCCTTTCCTATTCCCTACATCACTTTCTCTTTTTCTAATTATCCCCAGTTGGAGGGACTCATAAATCTCATATGCTGTAACTAAAAGTGAAATTCTTCTAGTTGCTACAAAGCTGCACAGAAGCAAATCCACAGATATTAGGCTTTTTATATTCAGGGATGCTCTTATTGGAGAGGAGTACTCTGTGTTCATTGTTAATATCATGTGTGCGTAGATTTACCTCTATCTGATATTCTCAAAAAACAAAGCAAAACAAAACAGTGATTTCTGACGAGATCTTTTCAAACTCCTGCCAAAACATTATAATGCCAAGACATTTTAATGTTTTTATTTTAGGGACTTTTGCACAATTCTTGATAATTAACCTGATTGGCTGATGCAAAAATAACTGAGAGACCAATCAAATTGCTTCATATTTAAGAACTTGGTCAATTAAAGATAGCCTACTGAGATTTCATGATACCGTATCTTGAAATGGTCAGCCATTAGATTTTGTATTTCAACACAGAAAGGGATGGCCCATTGATTGCCCATTCATTGTGACAGCCCAAAGCCCTGTGATTGACCAGCGTCTGGTTAACTCAGTTGACCTGGATCCCCAAGGCCCTGGTGATTGCTCCCTGAACCTAAAGGGGAGCTTGAACTGCCAAAGACTAGCCACATGACTCTTTTGTTTGCAGAATTGTCATTGTCAGAGAAGAAAATTCAGTCTCCCTATGTTCTCTCATAGTGCCAGGCAGAAAACAAACAAAAATAGTCCTACAATAATTTTGGAAATCAGTTCCATTAAAGAGGTACTTTTTTATATGGACACTGATACGTAAAACAAAACAAAAACCAGTAGCCTGCAAATTGTGGTCCTTAGAGCAGCCGTAGCACCATATAGAAAATTCCTTGAAAGTCAGAGACCTAGATTTGCTCCCAGCCTACTGAACCAAAAACTGTGGTGGTGAGGGTCCAGCCACCTGTGCTTTGAGTTTTCCAGGTGACCCTGATGTTGTTCAAGCTGAGAATGGCCACTCTCAACTGCAAATAGCTTTCACCTATGTAAACAGTGGCAACTGGGCTCTCATCTGTCTGTTCTCTTCTCTTAACTTTTCCTCTGGAGTCTTCAAGAGTCAGAATTCATTTCTCTTAATCTTCAGTCCCTCAGAACAGTTTAAAACGTACATTCCTGTGGCCTGGGTGGGCTGCCTGATGCTAGGATATACTGGAACACTCTGTTACTTCTTTAGAACTTAATCAAGTAAACCAGAGCTTTTTGTCTTGTTTGATTAAGTAGTGCTGCTAGTCTGTGCAGATCCAGGTAGCTACACCCTTGTTTCAATGAGCACACTGTTGTCTTGTGTTTCCCAAGCCCTTAGTATCACAGGAGAGAGGTAAGACTCAACTCCTTCCGATTTTTAGAATAGCAAGTTGGCAATTTTTAGCTCTTGCCTTTGGAAAAAAATTTTCCATTTCTTTTTTTCTGTGAGCTTATTGTGCTGAAAGTCCACAACAAAAAATGTTAAAAGACCTGTTACATAGAAAGAAGGGTGGCCATTGCCTTTGCTTTGTATGAGGTTTGGGAACTGAGAAAAATGTCAGCTTGGATGCTGCTGAAACAGCAGTATCTTCTCCTATTCAAAGGTCCTGGAATGGTAGTGGGGAGCTTGGAGTTAGACTCATTGGTCCTAACACACAAAATTTACTGGGATACAATATGTCTAACAATATTGGTGTGGTGTTAGACATCTTCCCCTACTAAAGCTGCCCAAGTGAAGAGGTGGGTGTCATTGGAAGAGGGCTTCATTTCCAATGAATTCTGAATGTGTCACATGGGTATTGATTGACCAGTCTTGCCATCAGCATGACTGAAGCCAGCCTAGAGCTGTCCCTGTGATCCAATTTTCAGAGTTCACAGACACCTTCACTCCTTGGCAAATAGCATCAGCAAGTGGCAGGATGGAGGGAGAGAGGAATGGGGTGTTTGTGTGCAGAAATAATCTAGCAGAAAGGTGGCAGGAATGAATGATTTAGAGTCCTGGTTAGCTGTCAGACCAGTATGTGCTGAAAGCTGTAAGTATTGCATCTCAGGAATGTGGCATAGTTAGGGGTCTGGTGCACTTCCTTTGACAATATTAAGCCATGAGGGAGTAAAAAGCAGACTCTCATCAATCAGGAAACTGATTTTCATTAGCTCACACTTAAGATTGGATGTGTAGATGTACATGAGCAGATATGTTTATCATGGCCCTCATCATCTCAAAGAGTTTGGAGTTTGAGTGACTTTAGGCAAGGTGTGACCCTTTATGGCTTCCCATTTGTTTTTAAAGATTTATTTATTTATGTATACAGATCTAGGGTACAGGCATGGTGAGAGAATTCACAAGAGACAGAGTGGGGAGCAGAACAGGCAGATTGATGAAGTACGCTGCTGAGGAGAGCAAAGAGCAGGTCAGGAGAGGTCTACCAAGCCATGTGGATCACCTGGGCAGGGATCGAACTCAGGGTTCTCATTTTTTTTTTCATTTATAAAATGAAAGACTAAACACAATGATTTTTGAGTTTCATTCTGGTTCTGACATTGCATGATCTTCTCCCATATACTTTACTTGGGGGCAGCCAAATTGAAGCAACATTCAAGAGGGGTTGGTTTGAATAGAATGGAAGTGGCCAAGGGCTCCCGCTTCTTGGAAAAATAATGGTCCAGAAAAAAAAAATCTAGATTACTTGATGAAAAAAACTAAACACCAAATTTGCAACTGGGTGGGTCAGTTCCAAGGTTCCTCCCTGGAATTTTTTCCTACCAACTCCAGGTTCTTGGGTCTTCTGGTCCTGGGACTGATGGTTCTGGAACATGAAGTCAAAGGAGATGGACAAAATATACTCAGGCATGACAGGCATATTCCCTTCTGAGCTGAGGGTGGCAAGGAACTTTGCTTCTCTGCAGCACTTCTATCAGGATTCCCAGGGCCACATTACGGGGGGAGTAAGCAGATATGTTTCCTTCTTTGCATAGGACACTAGTCTGTTGTTACAGATGCATTCTAATTCTTACATTCTAGAATTTTGTGGACCTCCCATATGCTATGCCATTTTCTACTCTCTGGCTATTTTTCTATCCCAAAAATGGATGGAGAGCGTGATTTTAGTCATAATATTTCTTTTCCTAAGCCTGGCACCCTATAGCCAATCATTTTTGTAAACCAAGACTGTTCAAGGCTACTGGTAGATTCAAGCAGCACTGCACTGAAAGCACCAGATCTTGTGCAGGATACAATCTATCATATGCTAAGGGACGTTTGGTTATTTCCTGTGGACTGCAAACTCCTCCAAGACCAGGATTGTGCCTATTCTTCATAGCAACCTCTTTGCTTATTAGCATATTGTGGAATTTAATCAATGCTACTTGAATAAAGAAATCAGTTCAATACTGGACTGGCCTC
Organism: Condylura cristata; assembly: GCF_000260355.1. Taxonomy (NCBI): domain Eukaryota; kingdom Metazoa; phylum Chordata; class Mammalia; order Eulipotyphla; family Talpidae; genus Condylura; species Condylura cristata. The sequence goes on along the minus strand of NW_004567124.1, from coordinate 16,592,218 downwards.
TGTAGCTCTTACAAGTGACTTGACCATCTGGACTCAGAATCTCTTAGGAAAAAGTTTTGTCTTTTCATATTTCTGTCAAGGAGGGTTCTAGTGTCACTTAGACAGCTGGTCATTTGGGGGCTAGAGTGTTCTTGTGCTACTTGGATTTGGTGGTTATGATGCTCATTATAAAAGAATCCACAAGATAGCAAATTTTGTCTGTTAAAAAAATGTGCTTACCTCCAACCTTTGTTCTCTTGCTGGGCCATTTGGGCTTACAGATCACCTCTGTTTGTTCTTGCAGCCCAGTTCCCAGATACATGCAGGTCAATGGACTGAAGTGGCCTGTCATCCTGCTACACCCCCTTGGAAACCTGTTCCATTGGTCAGCTCTGCCCTCAGAAGGAGGTGGCTTTACCATCAGCCTGGGTGGAGCGGTGGGAATCTGGACAGTCATCCCACCCAAGGGTGAGTGACATCTACATTGGCACTGTTCTAGATGATGAAACTGAGACTGAGGGACTACTTTATAAAGTGGCCAGTCTAATCAGAAGAAGGGGGGAAATCAATTATTATTCCAGAGAGAGAGGTGAGAGCTGGAACTGAGTTGAGTGATGGTAGATATTTTGCCCAATGTTAGGTATTTTTATCCTATGGGCCATCATTAATTTTTAGTTTTATGGCTTAAAAGTGAATTTTATGTTTGGATGAAAAAATACAGTATAGGGAAGTTCAGAGTTAATGGATGAGGGCATTTGATCCAAAGTCTTATCTGTTATACCAATTATTCTCAATATATTGTTATTTCTGTCTTACTATTAGTTTGCTAATTGCTAAAAATCTTTCAACTGCTATGGGAAGAAAATCCAGCTGCTTTGAAAAACTAGTTTACCAAAGCAAATTGTGCAATTCCTTACCAGTTCCCTTGTTCATAGATGATTTCATAGTTAGGAAAATCAAGCCATAGAATTTTCAATTCCTATTTGAGAACCATCCCAATTATTTCCAAGGGAAATTACTGCTCTATTTTTTCCATATTATTATTTCTATTTTTATTAGTAGCATTATATGTGGAAGTTGAAAGAATACGAGGGCAAGAAAAAATGATTATTTGTAATCTCATAATTCCAATTTGACATGAATTTTTTTGCATATTCTTCTAATTAGTCATAATTATGTGGCTTGATAATGTTTGATAGTTTATTCCACCTCATATTCTGGCAGAGAAATTTCTCCTTATGAATTCTTTATAGCCATCCAGGCTTATAATGACTCAAGCACTAAGTGGCCATTTCACAACTTAATTATGCCATGTTTTTGAAATGAACATTGTTCATTTTTTGTCCCTTTCTGTTGTTGGTCTGTCTTTCTCTCAGCTGTTGTCATGTACTGCTGTTGTGGACCTCTTTGAGCATAAGTATTTTTTTTCATATTTAAAATGATTCCTTTAGACTTAGTCAAAAAGATGTATTTATTCTAAAGACTACTTGTATATATTGTTCAATTATTCTTTAAATGGTTTACTAATTATGCAGCCTATGGGAAATTTATTTTACCAGTCTCATGAATTATTAAATTGTTTTTGCTAATTCTTAGGTTAAAAAGCTGTTTTAATTTACATTTATTTATATATTTTTAATTTATGACTAGCATCATGAGCTAAATTAAATTAAAAAAATTAACTGTTGTAATTAAAAAACACTTAAAACTGTAACATGACTAAGCAGAAGGAAATAAAAGCTAGTCTGTATTGGTCAAGTTGGGTCTCTTGGACAATTGATAGGTCCAAGTGGACTAAAATCTTTGTGGGGGGGAAGGGGGTTAAAATGGGATGACTGAGTGTTGAAATTACTTCTTATACTTTTAGAAATTTCTAGAACACTGAGGCTGGATAATAGACAGTTGAAGCTGCCTCACTGCTCAGTGTGTGTATTTGAGATTTTGCCTTTGTGAGAATGATTTCTTTATTTCAAACACTGCAAATTATTTTTGAGAAAATATATTTGTGAATAAAATGTGACTTGTATCTAAATCAATGCAATATTTTACTCGTAAGACATCATAGTCATCTTTCCATCTAATTACTGCCAGGAGATAAATGATACCTTTCATTGAAAACTCTAACAGTAGTGAAGAAGTGTGGGATCCAGAGGTGTGATTTGTAGATCCTGTCTGAGATGGCTTGGAAGTAATTACTGTTAAGCATAGCTATGTGCTCTGCTTATAAGACACAATAAATGTTGTTTCAATGAATCCTATTGTTGCATCTTACACCTGGCAGATGTGTGTGTTTGTAAGGATTTTTTCACTTTCTGTCTCTTAAAGAAAGGGATTTGCTTCATAGGCACTTTCTTAACCTTGCTCTGCTGATTAAAAAGCTTAAGGACCACACAGATTTCATGCCTTGAGAGGTACTTTTGTGAGATTCCAGTAAGGATGAGTGTGCTGAAAAAAAAAAAAAATTGTTTTTCTAGAAGAGAAACAGAATAGCTTGGAATTGAATTATAAATGATTCAAAGCAATTGAATATTGTTTTTGAAAATAACGTGCTCACCTGTAATGGGATGTGACAGCAAGGAGACAATAGGGAAAAAGTACATGCTGGTTTTCCTACTTCTTTTTCTATGCTTGTTCAGTGTTGGATTTAAGAACTTTCTAAAATAAGGATAAAGGGAATTCACAGGAATAAATGAGGGCGAGGTACTTCAGAGAATTTGCAACAAAATGAAATAAAAAGGGAAGAGGGGAGAAAAGTAAAGCAGACTCCACCAACCTGCTCACATTCATGATCGGTAAATTGGGCTCCTGCATGCTCTAATTCCCGCTGCATCCCGGACTGCTTACATGCTCTGATAAAAAGGAGAAAAGAAAAAGAGAGGGGAAAATCCATGCAGGAGGCTGAGTGCACACAGAGTCTGTTCCGACCTCCCTTCACAGGCAGACACAGATCAATAAATCAATAGGGAATGTTCACTGGCTGTAAAATGGGTAGAGGATCCAGTGTCAAGCTCCTGGAAGATGGATGGACGACAGTTTTGTTGTCTGCCGAAAGGCCAGAGGTGACTATCACCTTGAGATGAGATCAGTGACCAACAGCCTAACAGCCCTTTGAACTCTTGAGTCTATGATTGAGGACCCGGGCATGGCTTAAAACAGTCCCAGTGCGACCCATGGTGACATCCCCTCTGCTTTGTGTGTCAGCCCCCGACACTCACACCTCTTGGCAGGGTTGATGGTTTGCCACATGGAGCCCGGCTGCTGTCTGCCCCTGGCCTGCTGTGCCCTGTCATTGAAGTAAAGGCTACAGGAGACTGAATCAGAAATTACTAGGTGCCCTAGTGATAGGACGCATCGATCGGAAAGGGTAGGGATTTTCTGCACAACAGTTGGATTTTTCCTTTTATATAAAGGGGGTTTAACATAATACAGGCCGTGCTTTCACTGCACAGCACTGTATGTTAACCCTTGCTTTCGTGGACTTAACCTAAGGCTGCCACAGGGGTGGCTGCAGCCAGTCTTGAAATTCAGAAAAGTGCTTTCTGTTTGAAGGGCATTTAGGTCAGGCCAGCCTGGCTGTGTGGGGGTGGCCACTGCTGACTTCATGGCTGTGAGGAGGGCTGTATTGAAGTGGTGGGAGGCTTTTCTTCATCTGCTGCTCAGCCAGCAGGAGCTTTGTGAGTGGGTTTTGACACAGGTCGGGGACAGCTTGGCTCCAGAGTCCCTGCAATTTCAGCAGCAGCCCACGGTGGGTCTCTTGTCCTCTCTCTGACCCTCAACTTATTCTTTTGAGGACACAGGACTCTTAACCTCTTGTAACAGAGACCAAGTATTTACTTTGGGTTCAAATGTTGCACCATCAACCTCCTGCATACCTCTCAGAATGTGACTCTATCCACAGGACACAAATAACTCATTCTGGAGAAAATATTAAAGATAGATTCTGAGTGATGTTCCAGCTTTTCATTCAGATAATTGACAATGATATGGTCACATGTCCATTGTACGTATCTTATTTATTTCTTCATTCTTTCATTCAATAAATGCTGTTGATTTCTTATGACTTGCCATTACTGCTACACAGTGGTAGGCAATGGGCAATAAGATCAAGAAAACATGGTCTCAGCACTTGAAGACTGAATAGTTCTTGAAAAGGATTTATAAAACTTATGTTTCTGGGTCCTCCCTGGTGGCACAGTGGGTTAAAGCGCAGTACTACAAGCTAGTGGCAGCCTCTTCAGTGCCAGTTGGATCCCTGGCCCCAGAGGTGATCCATATGGAGCAGCAGACCTCTCCTGACCCACCAGCTGCTCCCAGCAGTGTACTTCGTCTGTCTGCCATTCTGTTCCCCACTCTGTCTCTGGTGAATCCTCTCACTGCTCCTGCACCTCTGGCCTGTACCCCAGTTCTGTATGCATAAGTGAATAAATATGGGCCCTCCCTGGTGACACAACAGGTTGAAGTGCAGCACTATGATGCTATGTGCAGCCCCGTCATGAGTTCAGTCCCCAGCCAGGGAGTGATCCACATGGTGCAGCAGACCTCTCCTAAACCACCCGCTGCTCCCCTCAGCAGTGCACTTTGTCAATTGGCCTTTTCTGCTCCCCACTCTGCCTCTGGTGAATCCTCTCAATGCCCCTAGCCACCTCTGACCTATATGCCAATTCTGTATTCATAATAAATAAATCTTTAAAAAAATACTTAAAGGTTCTATGATATAATGAGAGAAGTGCTGGAGAGGATTTTTTACTCATTCATTCACTCCTTTATTCTAAAAATGTGTATTCAATTATTCTGTGACTGGTAAGCTACTGTTAGTGATAGTCTTGGTGGAAAGCTGACCTCCTACAAGAAATCCTACAAATAAATATACCAAGGTGTGGAGTGCTATGTGATGAGTAGGAAGAGGCTATAACTTCAGTGGAGGTAGAGATCAGCAAAGGTATTAGTTGAGAGCCAAAGGAGGAGTTACTGTAGAGAAATATGGGGACATGAGCTAGGTTTCTCATCAACTAGAAGTGTGACTTCAGGCAAGATCCCCATTTTCTTAGGTCTGTCCATTAATCAAATAAGGGGGCTGAACTTGTTAGTTCTCTGAAATATTATGATTTCTTAAAAGACTCCATTTACGTGAAGTTAACATTAAGTTGGTTAGAAATAGCACTCTTAGGAATGATTCCCTTTATGTCCCAATGAATTTTGAGCTGTTGGCTTTTGTTGTGTAGTCTCAATGGACCCAGTCACATGGAGAACAAAGAGTGCTGTTTACCATGCTTCTACAATATGGCCTTAAAAATGGCAGCCTGAGCCAGGTCCAAACAACTCATGGAGTTGAGGGGAAGGATTTCAGTGTATTAGATTATGTGTGACTCAGCTGAGAGTTTTGATGACTGTACTTCAATTCCTATATTAAAGAAAAGAAAAAGTTGGCAATAGGTAACATTGATAGAAACACTAATAGATTTCTCATTTACCTGTCTTGCAGGATTGAGCTTGATATTTGAGGGAGGGAAAGATGAGTCTAACTAGATTCTGTTTTTGTAAGGCCATTTAACTGAATATAGAAGAAATAAGTTGTATTTAAAATTTGAGTAATTCAAAGAACAATGGAATAGAAAACCCAGAAAGCCACACATATATGGACAACTTATCATTGACAAAGGAGCATAGAACGTGCAACAGAATAGGGGAGTTTGTTCAATAAATGGTGCTGGGAAAACTGGACTACCATCAGCAAAAATCAACTCAAAGTGGATCTGAAACCATAAAATTTATAGAAGAAAATATAGGCAAAAATCTGTAAGACACACATCTCAGAAACATCTTTAAAGACTCATCCCCCAAAGCAAAGAAAGTGAAGGAAAAGATAAATAACTGGGATCACATTAAACTAAAAAGCTTCTGTACGACAAAAGAGATAATACCCAAAACAAAGAGTCACCCTACTGACTGGGAGAAAATTTTTGTACTTCATACAATTGAAAAGGGACTGATCACCAAAATATATAAATAACTCACATGATTCAACAACTGAAAAATAAACAATCCATCCAGAAAATGGGCAGAAGAACCTAAAGGACATTTCTCCAAGAGGAAATGCAAATGGCCAAAAAGCATATGAAAAAATGTTAGACATCTCTCACAACCAGGGAAGTGCAAATCAAAACCACAATGAGCTACCACCTTACATCAATGAGATGGCATATATTAGAAAAGCTAGCAACAACAAATGTTGGCAAGGAGATGGTGAAAAAAGAACTCTCCTACACTGCTGGAGGGGATGCAAACTGGTCCAACACTATGGAAAGCTGTGTGGAGTTTCCTGAGACTACTAAAAATGGAGTTACCATAAGACCAGCATTTCCACTCCTAGGGATCTACCCAAAAGACAAAAACAAAACAAAAGAAAAAAAACAAAAGGACACCTGGGATACCTACACCTCTGCACTTTTTATAATAGGCAAGATATTGGAGACAAATCAAATGCTTAGAAATAGATGACTGGAACGAGAAGATGTGGTTTATACATGTAATGGAATACTATTCACCAATCAAAAGATAAACTCATGTCATTTGAAGCAACATTGATGGAACTAGAAGGATCATGCTGAGTGAAATAAGCCATAAGGAAAAAGAAAAAATATCAGAAGATCTCACTTATAGGAGGAATATAGGGGAACCAAATAAGGGGTTAGGGAAAAATACTAACAATAAAAAAGATAAACTCATGTCTTTTGAAGCAACATTGATGGAACTAGAAGGATGATGCTGAGTGACATAAGGAAAAAGAAAAAATATCAGATGATCTCACTTATAGGAGGAATATAGGGGAACCAAATAAGGGGTTAGGGAAAAATACTAACAAAAACACAAGGAAATATAACAAAAAGAACCAGACAACTATAAATTAGAGACATTCTGCAGGAATGGCAGGGAGATGGATAAAAAGGAGGGTGGGAAGAGCATAAAGGACTGTGGAGATGGTGCGTAGGTGAACTGGTGGTAGAAATTCTATGGAGACTACACCTGAAAAAAAGAAAGCAAGTGCTGAAAAACAAGAACAAAAGCAAAACAATGATATAAAATTATTAAAAAATAAAATAACTGTAGATATTTGATTCATGTATACTAAACATAGAGCTGATCCATATAAAGATTTACTCAAAGATATGAGAACCTTGTTTCATTCCACCATGGTTACCCATCTCTTCTTAAATCCTACATAGTTGGAGACACACTGGTGCAAGTTCAGACATTGGCAAGAAATATTCTTAATTTGTGGGTATGAAGTGTTAGTTTGTATTCCTAACAGAAATCCTGGTCTGATCCTTAAAAAGAGTCCTGTGTCTTGGGCAAGCTTGTCTTCATTGATCAGGCAGAGCAGGAAGATGGAAGTATATAGGTGGAGGGTACACATAAGTAAGATGCTGTTGGAAAACACCATTTGAACCTATATTTGTCTCTCCTACTTTCTTCCAGTTCCAATTGACACGAGGTGTCACACATGCCAAATAACTTCCAGTCATGGCCAATATTAAAGGTGGTGACCTGGGAACCTATAGTCCCCAGGATATGATGATATTAGGTCCATACCAGGATCTCTTGAGAAGGGTGATAAATGGAGTCACCTTGAAGCATGTCTGACTGGCTTTGTGGGGGCTTCTAGGGTGTCTGGGAAGCCCTTTAAACATTGTCTTCTTTTAATCTGGGCTGTCTTTGATGCTGGGTATGTTGCTGGAGTTATTCTACCAAACAGGCTTTTCGATCGATTTTTCTTTTTAGTTGTAGCTGATTTAGAAACTGCTTTTAGGTCTGTTTCTGGGTAACCTGAGTGTTGCAGATTCTGCTGGCAAACAGGTTCCTGAATTATCACATAATTATCTGGAAGGCCCTCTCCTCTTGGCCTTTAAGGTTCTTCCTCCTGGCAATCACCTAGAAAAGCCTATTGCTTCAGAGTTCAGGCTCTGGTTTGCCAGAGTCCTGGGCTTAAATTCTGACTCCCCATTTATTAACTTCATCATTGTTTTGGAAACTAATTTTAGTGTTTCTAAATGTCAGTTTTTTTTTTACCCAGAAAAAAACTGTGAGAAAGTAGTGAACTTTAAAGGACTTTAAACACCCCAGCAAATAGAAAACACTCGCGATATTATTATTATCATCATCAATAAGAGCAGCAGCAATAACTTGAATTTAATGTCACATCTAGTCTAACCAGAGCTATCATTAGGCCTGAGACTCACATGTAACTCTCATGTATCCCCAAGGCCACGCTTGGATTCTGGGTGAAGCCAGGATTCTTTCCTCCTGCATGTCAGTTGGCATATTGTTTCTGGCCTGACTCTTCTTCAGCATTTTGCTGGTAAGCCATGCCAGTGCCTTCTTTTACTCCATCACTTTATATTATCTTTGCCTAAACATATTCCTGGCCACTACATGTTTCCATCCCTTTGAGGTCTCACTGTCACGCCTGCTTACAGGCTCTTCTTGTGGCTTTTGTAGGCAGAGGAGGGTAAGTGTCAACAAGGGATGCTGTTGGCCACTTCCGAGGAGACAGCTGCTCCTTTTGCCATGCTTGAGGTTCCTTGACAAGGAGCCTAGGGATCCTCTTTGTCTTTTTTGAAAGGACACTTATTCCCTCAGCTCTTCCTGTCCCCTGACCTCCTGTGCAGCTGCTAAAGGACTCATTCATGAGACATTGCCTCACCTCAGCTTTGTATCCCCTTCTGCCTGTCCATATCAACCTCAGCAGCTCTTCCTGTGTCCTGAACCTACCATGACTTTCTAATGGCTTATCAAGAATTTCTTAGCATGGTCCCTGCCCCTCCTGACAAGAGACTTGGGTTGTATGGCACTAGCAGAATGAGTTGCTGAGTCCAGTGAACCTGACCCTTAGCCAAATCTGTCTGACTATTTATTTATCCCTGTTTTTTCCGAGACCCTTTCCACACTGGTGTTTCAAATGTATTATTCTCAGCTTATTCCTCACTTGATCCTTGTAAGGTGGAAAACTTTGATGACTCCACAGCAAAGCCAGAGATTACCTGATGGCTTGAGCTCAAAGTTCCAATTCTCTCTATCTTTTAATATTGTACCCTCTAATATTTCTTTTAGTCTCAGAGGCAGGGTCTACCCTTTTCTCTACCCTCTCCCTCTCCCTCCTTGGATATCTATCCTAGTCTTCCCACTCCTCCCTCATCTTTGGTCCTCCTCTCCCCACTGTCTGCTTCTTTTCTGTCTTCAGATCCTTAAAGCACTCCCTCCACAAAAGTTGGAAAACAAGAAATACACTCCCAAAACAAAATTCTCAACTGACTTTTCTGTCTACACAAGCTTTCTTTTAAAATTTTCTTCCCCTTGTAAGTTGCTTTGGATGCTCATTTTTAGCTGATTTGATGGCAGTGAAAAAAAGAAAAAGTGAGGGTACATAGTGCTTCCCCTGGACCTGCTCTAGTCAAAACTGTGTCCTACAGTTGTGAGAAAGCAGAACTTGGCTATTTAGCTAAGATTTCCAAGCAAAAAATTAAAGTCGAGCCTGGTACTTTTGTGCTATAGTAAAAAGTGAGAATGGAGACTTCCGGAAGATGGCG